>NC_136109.1:1599753-2151054 GCF_965212315.1 Lampetra planeri | reverse complement strand
AACTACGCTCGACCGTAGGGGGGCTGGCCGGGAGGGTAGCCCAATTAGAGTCCGATGTGGGACAACTGCGTACTGGGGGAGGGAGAGGGAGCGGACAGGGGACCCGCTACGTAGCCGCCCCCCCTCCCCGGGCATGTTATATGTGCGACCGCCGAGGGCATCTAGTGAGAGACTGTCCTGAAATCACCCGAGCTAGGCAGACGCGGGGGTTAAACTCCAACGCCCCCTAGAAAGCGGACCAACTAGGGGTGCAATTGACGGGGTCCCGATACAAATAGACGATAATGAGAATAATGGCGAGCGAGTGATCTCCACACAGGTTCCAGCAACAACGCCCACGGAAACGGTGACTCCTGGCGACTGGCTACGGGAGCTGGTGGCGGGGATCACGGGGGCCACGTCGCTGGTGGAAGGGGAGGTAAACGGAGTGCGTACCCGAATCCTGCTGGACACGGGGGCGGTGGCCTCGCTCGTGAGCGCAGCGCACTGCAGCGCGATCGGGGTCGACGTGCGTCACCTGCAGGCACCGGACCGCGCGCTGCACACGGCGAGCGGAGCCGGAATGGGGCTGCTGGGGAGAGCCACCTTAGAGGTCCGCATAGGCAGCCAGGTGTGCACCCAGGAGTTCTACGTGTCGAGTGCGTTGTGTCACGAGTGTATCGCAGGTACCGACCTCTTAGAACAGCTGGGACTCAATGTGCAACCCCGCCAGCGATGCGCCACCATGGAGAGCAACGGCAAGCGGATACCGTTCCTGGGACGAGAACCAACGCGCCCCCGCTTCGCACCTGTGGCCGCTATCCTGGCGATGGCAGTCACCATCGGGCCGCTCACCGAGATGCTGGTGCCGGTGGCAACATCACCCACCGACCCCGCGCTCCGACCATCAGGAGAGGTAATGCTAACTCCTCACCCAGAGTTGGCAAAACGGTATGGGGTCGTGGGATCCGCCACGTTGGTAAACGCAGATGGGGACCGATTGTTTATGCGGATGTTTAACCCCCACAGTACCCCAGCGATACTGCGACGGCGCACCCCGATAGCCACCGTACACCCCCTGCACGCACGCCACTCTAACGACTCGGTGTACGCACTCTGGGCTGAGGACCCCGGTCGTCCTGAGGGTTACCAGGACCTGGCCTGGCGAGTCGGCCCGACTCCCCGAGCCGAGGTCATTCCCCTGCTCGACGCGTTACATGTACCATGGGGGGATTTACCTAAGGGAGAGGCCGATCGGCTGCGCGAGTTACTGCGGGAGTATGCCGACGTATTCAGTGAACGCGACTCGGACGTGGGTCGGACCGATCTTGTTAAGCACCAAATTGACACCGGTGCAGCCCGACCCATCAAACTCCCTGCGTACCGAGTGGGCGCACCCGAATGCGCCCAAATCAAAGAGGCAGTTAAGGACATGCTTCGCGATAACATAATTCAGCCCTCGGCGAGCCCCTGGTCAGCCCCAGTGGTACTAGTAACGAAAAAGGATGGGTCAACCCGGTTCTGCGTCGATTACCGTAAACTAAATGCAGTCACGCTCGGCGATGCCTTCCCCATACCCCGCATCGACGACACCTTCGACAGCCTCGCCGGAGCGCGATATTTTTCCACCCTCGATCTCGCGTCCGGGTACTGGCAGGTGGAGATGGCGGAGGAGGATCGGCCGAAAACCGCATTCACCACCCCGATGGGGCTATTCGAGTTTTGAGTTCTCCCGTTCGGACTCACCAATGCGCCCGCGACGTTCCAGCGGCTGATGGAGTTGGTGATGCGGGGCTTGCAATGGGAACAGTGCCTGATTTACTTGGACGATGTGATAGTGTTCAGTAGATCTTTGTCTGAGCATTGGTCCAGGCTTCGAGAGGTGTTCCAGCGACTGCGAGCGGCTCATCTCAAGCTAAAGCCACGTAAGTGTTACATCGCACAACGCGAGGTGGGGTACCTCGGGCATCGCGTCAGCAAGGCAGGCGTGCACACCGATCCGGGGAAGGTACGCGCCGTAGTGGAGTGGCCACGGCCAAGGATTCTGACGGAGATCAGATCATTTTTGGGGCTCGCCACCTATTATCGTCGATTTGTAAAGGGATTCAGCGAGATTGCACGCCCTCTCACCCAACTCACCTCCCCTAAGCACCCCTATCAGTGGACGGGGGCCTGCCAGACGGCCTTCACCACTCTCAAAGATCACCTCACCCACGCCCCCACCCTCGCTTTCCCCGATTTTACCACCGATTTTATTTTGGACACCGACGCCTGCAGCAGCGGGCTGGGCGCGGTGTTGTCACAGGTACAGGATGGGACGGAACGAGTCATCGCGTACGCCAGCCGGACCTTGAGTGGGGCCGAGTTGAACTATTGCGTGACCCGCCAAGAGTTGTACGCCGTGATTTTCGCATGCAAACAGTTCCGGCCGTATTTGTACGGCAGGAGATGTCGCGTACGCACTGACCATTATGCTCTGCAGTTCCTTCTTACATTCAAGGAGCCGCGGGGGCAGATGGCCCGGTGGTTGGCGCAGTTGCAGGAGTACAACCTGCAAATCGAGTATCGGGCTGGCCGGACGCATGCAAACGTGGACGCCTTGTCGAGGCGACCCACGGTGTACGCCGAGACAAGGGCGGAGGAGGCCTGCCCGTGTTTCACGGGGGGACGCTGCCGGCAGGCAACGGACCCCCGAGAGGCCGCGGCCACTGACCCCCCCCCAGCGAGAGAGAGTGCAGTGTGCACCACAGAGACCCTCACAGGTGGCACCGAGGATCCCGTCGACCGCCCGGCAAGCGCGGGACCCGCGGCTCGGGACCTGATCGGACGGATCCAGGAGGACGTTGGATGCGCCTTCGCGGGCCTAAACGACGAGCAGCTGAGACAGACCCAGCAGCGAGATCCGGATCTGGCGGCAGTGGAGGCGGCACTGCGGGAGGAAAAGAGCACCCTACCAGGACCCTGGAGCGGTTTGTATGCCCGGTTGTGTGTGCAGAACGGAGTGGTACGGGAGTTAACCGAGGCCGGCCAGCCGGGGTGCATCTGTGTTCCTGCCCAGGTGCGACCCCAGCTGCTACAGCTGGTGCATGACCACCCACTCGGGGGCCACGATGGGGAACGACGCACGCGAGAAACCCTGCGTCGCCAGTATCTCTGGCCCAAATTGGCACAAGACGTGGCGGCCTGGGTACAGGGCTGCCGCGCCTGTCAGCAGTGCGGGCCAAAACCGGCACGATACCAGGTACCCCTAAGGCCGTTCCGCGTCAGCCGCACGAATCAGCTGGTCGGGATCGACCTACAGGGGCCATTCCCGCGATCCCATCGAGGCAACCGGTATATCCTGGTCGCAGTAGAGTATTTCACCCGCTACCCCGTGGCAGTGGCCATCCCTGATAAAACGGCCTTGGTGGTGGCCCGGGCATTTGTGGAACATTACGTACTGAAGCACGGGATCCCAGAACGAGTCCTCACTGACCAGGGTAGCGAGTTCGAGGCCGAGCTGTTCCAGGCACTGTGCCGAGAATTCGGAATCCAGAAGGACCGAACCACAGCGTACCACCCCCAAGCGAACGGTATGGTAGAGCGCATGAATCAGACCCTAGCGGGGAAACTTAAACGTATGGCGGCCGCAAATCAACGGGATTGGGACGAACACCTCCCCTATGCCCTTTTCGCCTACGCCACCACCGTACACACGTCGACGGGACAAACCCTGTTTTTAATGATGTTCGGCCGCGAGTCTCGTTTACCCGCAGATCTGCTATTCGGCGTCCCTTCCCCCCAGCCGGAGGAGGGAAGCCGCCCCGTGGAACACCTGTTGGAGACCCTGCGAGAAGCCCGAGGCCGAGCATACCCACAAGGAGAAGCCGCACATCGGCGGCAGGAACAGGGCACCCGACCCCGTATGGAATCCCCCTTATTCCTGACAGGCGCTAAGGTGTGGCTACACACCCCTCGCGTTGGGGCCGGGCAGGTGGGGAAACTGACGACCTACTGGCGGGGACCCTGGACCGTGGTGCGACAGATCTCCCCCTGGACGGTACTAATTTATGGCGGGGAGAGGGATCGAGAGACGGTGGTCAACGTCCGCCGCTTAAAACCGTGGAAAGCGGCCCCGGCGAGAGAGAACCCCGTCACCCGAAGGCCCCGAAATCCCGGAGTACCCGCACCCCTCGTGTTGGGGGGCCTCGCACCCTACATGGGCCTCGCCTGGCCCCCGAGACGCCCCGATCCAGTCAGGAGATGACGCGGACGACGGCCCCTAAACCCTTCCGCTGCTGAGTTTGTGCCCCAGCCCACAGGTGCCGGAGGACGGGGAGAGCCGCTGGAGTGGAGGAGGAGGCCGCCGCAGGAGCTACAGAGGACGGAGCCACCCGCCCCAAGACCAGCCACCAGGTCCGGACGGATCCCCCGGACCCCACAACGTTTCCTCGTGGGCGCGGCCCAAGCAAGGTGCTCCAGTCAACCAGGGACGGGGATTGGCACCTCGGGGGGCTATGTGATGCCGCCACCACGAAGCCGTTCAGCAGGCGCCCCATCTGCGGCCTCGCCACCACCAAGCGACGGAGCCGACCCCACGTCCCCCTCACCTCACCTCACATGAACACACCCGCACGCATCCCCCCCCCCCCCCCCCATAGAGCGGGAAGGGGAGGACACCTGATCGACCGGTTTTTATCCGAGAAACCCTTATCGGGATTAACTCTCACGGTTTCCGGCGATCAGGGAATTGGATGACCTCCCCCGACGCTACGTTGCACCGCGGCGCTGCGACCGCCTTAATATGGTGTGGCCGCGGCGAAGGGCATTCGGCCACCATGGTTGAAACGCATCCCCCACACACACCCCCCCTCCCACGCGTCGACGAGGCCAGCAGGGGAAGGACGGGACAGCATGAGTAGCAGGACCGCAGGGGCTCTTGCGCATAGTCACGGAAGGTTAGGATGGTTGCGCTTGAGCGCGCAGGCACAATTGTTGGGGAGGGTAAATGATTGAGCTGAAGGTATGAATAGATCGGGAGAGGGGAGGCGCGCGGGGAGCCCGTGCACAGATTCCCACGGCGAGCCTTTGTGACGGACGCCGCCGCATGAACTGCAATAATGGGGGGGCCTGCGTGAGAAAGGGATTGATTGGAATTTGCGCCGCGCAGGTTGAGCATTAAGTAGCATATCAAAAGCGCCCGGAACTGCCGTACGCGTGCCAGAGGGTCGCGAGCCTATTGTTCAGAGCCGCATTCCCTTTGAGGTAGGCAGGATAAATAGGGAGCGCAAAGGGGAAATCACTCTCTTCTCTCCAGCGCCAGGCGACAGGACGCTCTGCAGTCCAGCGACCCGAACGTCCGTGAGACGCATCGAGGCACGCTGCGAGTACGGGATCAACGAACCGCCGTGGGCATCTAACAGGGAGTAAGAAGGTGAAGTAGGATAATAGCCGATAGATAAGGAATAGGTACAGGTTTAGTGGAATAGGCCAGCCTCGTCGACTCACTGATTCAACATTAGTTACCAGGTAGCGAATAATAAATCATTAATAGCGAAGCGTGGCCTCGCGTGATCTTGTCGAGCAGTGGGAACGTGTGGGTGCGCGTTGTGTACACAGTGGTTCGCCACGTGAGTGAGCGCTGCGTAGAGCGGCGCACGAGTGGGTGTCGCGTGTGTGCAGGTGTGTGCGCTCGTAGTGTGGGGGAAGGGGTCGGTGCGTCCGCAGGCCCCCGCTCCGTCTGTCGCCGCCGGGACTCGCGCAGTGTGAGGGCAGCGTCGTTCGCCCTCCGACCCCTGACCCCCGTTTAATAGCGCGTGATCCGTGGAGAGACAACGCAGCGTCTGCAGGTGAACGAGGGCGTGCGGCGAGCTATGCCTCTCACACGAGCTCGCGGAGGGACGGACCAGGGAGGGGAGCCGTCGGGCGATGAGCCCAGCGACGGCAGCAGCTGCTCGCAGAGCAGCGAGGGGTCAGCGCACGGCAGAGCCCCTGCCATAGGCACGGAGCAGGGAGGGACTTCGGGGACCAGCGGCCCCAACATCGGCTCCCAGCTCTGCCCTCCGGACGTCCGCGTGACGTGTCCAGACGGGCATAGAGGAAAAGCCACAGGACGCCGAATACTTCGAACCGTGAGTAGCAAGGTGAAAGGGTATCATAAGCAGATAAATCGGGAATAGGCATAAAGGTATCAGCGTAGGCCAGCCTCGTCGATTCAGACTGATTCAACAACAATTTCCAGGTAGCAGACAATAAATCATTAATAGCTGATCGCGGCCTCGTGTGATCTCGTCGAGTGGTGTGAACGTGTGTGGTGCTGTGTACACAGTGGTTCGCCACGTGAGTGAGCGCTGCGCAGAGCTGCGCGTGTGGGTGCGCGTGTGTTCACTACGTGTATGATACAGGTGCGCGATCACAACGTGAGTGCTCAGTGGTGAGTGAGTTCCGCGGGGAGCTGTGTGCGTGAGTGCGCGTACGTTCGCTACGTGTCGGATACGGGTGCGCATGGGTCACGTGGTTATTCGACGTGGAGGCGAGTGCCGCACCGGGCTGTAGACGGGCACACGCTCGCAGCGTGCGAGAGCTGTACGTAGCGGTGTAAAGAGGGGGAGTATGGCGTTTGATTGATGATGCTGTGCGCACGTATGCTCCCAGCGTGGGAGCGCAGCGCGAGGCTGTAACAGTAGGGGCGTCGCGTTCGAATGCCGGCGAAACCTTAGCGGGTAATAGGGAGGTGGGGTAACGTAAACGGAATAGGGGATGATGGCGGGGGGGAACCCGGGGGCCAACGGCCCCCACACATGCAGCAAAGTGGTAGTCACTCCCTGTCCAAGGCTTGCAAAGAACCACCAACTTGTCGGTTCTGCCACCTTGGTTAACACGGACCAGGGCCAACTGTTCATTCGTGTCTGTAACCCCAACGTGAGCGCGGTTAAGTTACACACAGGTACTCACGTGGCAGAGATAAATAACCTATCCCAGGGCCATGATGCAGCTTCGGTCTTTGCCCTGTGGGATGAGAACACCCTGGGGCCTGAAGTGGAGGGAGAGGACCAAACGTGGAGGGTGGACCTCCCTGCACCAGAAAATGAGGTATCCCTGCTTGAGGCTGTCCAGGTGGCATGGGACGGGTTAGAGCCAAGGGAGGAGTCCCAACTACGACAGCTGCTGGAGAGCTACTCCGACGTGTTCAGCCGTCACGATCAAGATGTAGCTCAGACACGCCTCGTCACCCATGACATTGACACAAGTAACGCACGTCCCATTAAATTCCTGGGTATCGAGTGGCGACCCCTGAGCGTAACCGCATAAATGAGGCTGTAGAGGAGCTGCTGCAGCAAGGGGTGATTCAACCCTCTTCAAGCCTGTGGTCCGCGCCGGTGGTACTCGTCACGAAAAAGGATGGGTCCTCCCACTTTGGCATGGACTACCGGAAGCTGAATTCAGTGACGCTGGGGGACGCATTTCCGATCCACTGTATTGACAAGACATTTAATAGCCTGGCAGGGGCTCGGTATTTCTCTACCTTAGATCTAGCCTCAGGTTACTGGCAGGTGGGGATGTCTGAGGCAGACAGGCATAAGACCGCGTTCACAACACCCAGGGGACTGTTTGAGTTCTGAGTCATGCCCTTTGGGTTCATGAACACCCATGCCAGGTTCCAGTGACTCATGGAGCAGGTTCTGAGGGGCCTCTAGTGGGAGCAGTATCTAATCTACCTGGACGATGTGATTGTGTTCAGCAGGACATGGATAGGTTGCGCGCTGTGTTTCAGAGACTGCGAGAGGCCAAGCTCAAGCTAAAGCCCCCGAAGTGCTTCTTGGCACAGGAGGAGGTGGTGTTGTATTTGTCCCTTTTTCCAAAAATTTATATTAAGAATAATTAGGCCAATATATATATATTTTGTTTAATTAACTAATGGAAACAACCGCTACTCCTCACAGGCCACGCCAGGCATCTGGAAAAACGTGGAATGCCATTAAAAACTACAAACGTCAGGACCTCCCCCAGCTACCTTTGTCTTCCAACGGTTCGGCACAAACACATACCAGCCATAAAATCCGGAGAGGGGTCTGGCCTCGGGATGACCCACTCAGGGGGAGGAGGGGTCAAAGGGTCGCGAGGGGGGGTCTGTGCCTGGCATTCCTAGCGTCTGTTTTTTCACGTTTTTGGGTTTTAAACACAAACGCACATCACGCAGTGCAGTCTGGTTCGAGTCACGCTCAGTCTTGTGACTCGGCTTGCGACACGGCGTTGCGAGGGAGGCTCGTAAGGGAGTTGGGGCGGAGGCTTGCCAAGGCATCAACACCAACCATGGGTGCCGTGCCTCGAGGGGAGATGGGACGAGGAGGGGTCGTTAGGGGCTGAGTTCGGTATGAGCCGACAGAGTTGCGCTGATGAGCAATCAGCCGCGAGGAAGGGTAGAAACGCAAAAGTGTCAGCGCCACCGAGCGCCACCGAGCGCCACCGAGCGCCACCGAGCGCCACCGAGCGCCACCGAGCGCCACCGAGCGCCACCGAGCGCCACCGAACGCCACCGAGCGCCACCGAGCGCCACCGACCAAAGGGTGTCAGCCATCAGCGGACAAGTGGCAAGCGTCTTGTCGACCCATCATCCAACAGGGGAAAAAGCCTGATCGGCCGCCCGTGAGGAAGAGGAGAGCGCCATCGAATGCGCCGTGTGTTTAATACACACACACATCGACCAGCACCCGCTGAGAACAGACAAGACGTCCAGCAGTGGAGGAGCTGCGTGCTATCTGATGACGGAATTATCGCGCACCACGACGGCGAGCGTCGTGCCGACGCCACTCATCTAGCAGTGGCGAGAGAGAGTGCACGAGCAGCACCACCCGGGCGCCACCGAGCGTCAAGCGACCGAGCCTCTTCGAGGACATCGTGCCAACGTCGCTCAATCTAGCTGCGGAGAGAGAAAGCCGGCGACGGGCTCGCTGCGGCCACGCCCAAGCGAGAGGGAACCTCTGAAGAGCTGGTTGTATACCCCTCCCCCACCCCACAAGCTCCGACACAGCGCCCTGCCTCTGCTTAAAACAATAATTATCAAGGGAACAATACAACGCACACACAACACGCACACGAAGAATACTATTTCAAAAAGTTATCTTTGTGTTTCGAAAAGGGTTGCCATTTCAAGGTGGTGCGTTCAATATCAACTGATCGTGCAAAGCAGTTGCTGCCGTCGAGTTACATGAATAAGAAGTATTTTAGTCGGTTATTTTCGTTAATTGCATAATCTTGCCGATGAATCTATTGACGTATACGTTTGCCTTTGCATATTAGAGTGTCATATGTTTGTTTAGAATAAAAATTGCTTAACACAAAGTGGTTGAGTGTTTCTTTCCAAGTCCATGCAAAACTCTTATTTATAAGAACTGTATCCTGCATTGAGATATGAATTTGGAGACCTAACATAACACAAACACACTAAGATAATCAATAAATGTTTAATCAAAGATACTCGTTTTATCCTGATTGATACACCTCTGGATAACGAAGCTAAGCCTAATTATCATAACTGCCCACATTAACATAATCGCAAGCATTCGCATAAATTAATATGACTATCTCCGTGATTATCATAATTTATGCAGATACTTATATACATTAGCATAATTTCCGAGATTTACGCATTTTCCCAATTTTTATTAATTTTTATCAAAATTTCATAATCCAACATATACAACAGTGGCCTACCTCAGACATCGGATGCGAGTGTGAATGTCAAAGCAGGTCGATGGACAGTGAAAGAGGCATCGGTGGCAGGCGACTTAGTGGGAGATGTGAACTGTGCCTTCCCAACTTTGACCTTGGAAGAGCTGCGCCAGGAGCAACTCCGGGATCCCGAGCTGGATGCGGTGCTTCAAGCACTGCGCAGAGGGGAGGCCGAAGTTTGGAACCACCCATGGCAGTTCCTGTACTCGCGGATGACACTGGCAGATTGGTTCGCTTGGGAGACACCATCCGAGGCCAGCAGAGCAGTCGCAATATGTGTGCCAGCACAAGTCCGCTCCAAGTTACTGTGGCTGGCCAAAACCGCCTACTGGCGGGGCACGAGAGAGCGAGCGCAGGGCTGCAGCGTCGGCGCGGTGCTGGTAATTTGAGCGTGTGTGTGAGGCGCACGTGTATTAAAACAAACACGGCTGCCAGCGCTCGCGTGTGTTTTCACACGCGTGTGTGAAAAACGAGCGCCTGCAGTGTGCTGCATGACTAATTAGGGCGGGGGCAGGGTGCGATAAACCCGCTCGCCGGCGTTTACACAGCGTGTTTACACAGCGACAATAGCATTAATGGCGAGGCGTGTGCGCATATTCATACCGCCGCCATTCCTTTTTGTTTAGCACTAGCCTTTGTGTGCAACGGATTCAGGCTTAACCACCCGGAGGTGCTTCGCGCATATTAACAGGTCCCTGCGGGGTGGGCTGGTAGGAACGAATAACCAAAGAATATAAACATAATGTATTATTACACTTGTTTAGCCAGGAAAGCCTCACTGAGTGTAAAGGTTTTTGTAGGGTCCTGCTAAGTGTTTGCAGTAGGGGGCGATGTTGCTACACTTAATCTGACGATACGAAGGGAGAGTTTGAGGCCTAGTTCTAGGCTTTAGGCCTAGCTGTAGGCTTTAGGCCGCTGTGAGTTAATTTTTAATTTAAATGTTTTAATTAAAAGCTATCTCAGGGAATTATAAGGGAATGTTACACTTGTTTAGCCAGGAAAGCGTCACTGAGTCTAAAGGTTTTTGTAGGGTCCTGCCAAGTGTTTGCAGTAGGGGACGATGTTGCTACACGGACGGACGGACGATATAATCTATTAGGCTGGTTCACTTCGTTCCTACCAGTAATACCACCGCTAACCTTTGCGCAAAATACGCGCCTGCAGGGGGCGCGCGCGTGCACACCTCCGCGTTCGCTTTTGTGGTGGTGTATGTGGGAGTGTGGGGCCTGGCGAGAGGCGGCCGACGAGGAGGGGAGTCAGAGGCGTAGCTAGGGGGGGGCAGGGGGGTACATATGTCCCCGGGCGCCATGGTAAAGGGGCGCCAAAATGAGGCTTACAACGTTACATTATAACTTATTGCGGCGGGTGCGGCAGCCTGAAACTACTGCACAAATATACACCTCAACCTAAAAGTTTATATATCCCGCCACACACAGCCTACATGTCATGTAATTACATTTTGTTACGCGCGCCTATTAAGAACTTACATGGAAAAACGTCCCAAACAACAGACAGGCGCAGTCTTTCAACCTTAGTCACTGGCCTGTTTTTTGGTGGCGGAAACTACGACGGCCTGAAACACGCTGGAGTGCACGATCAGAAGCTGTTAAAGCTATCTATGAAGGACTGGATGAACTAGTAGGACTGCTAGACACATTATCGAAGGACGTAACTATGACGCCTGAAACCAGAAGTGATGCAGAACAGTTACAGGCATGCGTTTTAAATTTTAACTTCATAGTTTTATTACATTTCTGGAATGTCATTCTTGGAAAAATTGATCGTGTTCAGAAGCGCTTACAGGATCCTACTATAAATTTAAAGGAAGCAGCAACTGATCTTAAATCTTTGGAGCATGAATTTGTCAAGCTTCGTGATGATTTGAGCCAAGTTGCTGTATAAAACGCCAAAACAAGATGCACAGCCTGGGGGATCGATGTGGACAGAAGAATTAGGCGACGTCGGAAGATTCCAGGAGAACTGGCAAGAGATGCAGGATTTTCAGCAGAAGAAGAAATTGTGCGCGTTATGAAGAGCGTATTTTATCGACTTCAACAGGAGATGTCAACACGGTTTTTACGACTAAAAGACCTGAACACAAAATTTGGATTTCTGCTGGACGTCAAAACTCTTCTATCTGACACAGATGTCGATGCAATTCGTCGAAATTGCACAGATTTTGGAAATTTCTATGACACCGACATCAATGGCCACGAACTTTTCACAGAAATTGGAGATTGCAAAATGCTGCTCAGTAACCGGAATGAAGTTCTACCAGAAACTCCTTTGGATTTTCTTGGTTTTATTGTGTTTTATGGAGACGACATATTTCCGAATTTGCGAATTTCACTGCAAATTTTATTAACAATTGCAATTTCAATTGCAATCTGTGAGTGGTCGTTCAGCAAATTGAAACTTATATTGTCGTATGTGCGTGCTTCAATGGGACAAGATCGTCTCAGCGATCTTGCTCTTCTTAGCGTTGAAAGAGAAACATTGGAAAAAACTGAATTTGATTACGTGATTGACCAGTTTGCGACAGTGAAATCAAGAAAAAATAATCGTTTGTAGACTATGTCAACCAGTCTACGACAGTGACTGAGTGAGCCATGTAATACAATTTCTATAAATTTGCTTCTTTAAATACAATGTTTAATACAAATTTTAATTGTTATTCCTTATTCGATGTAATAGGAAAATGTGATTACACGGGGGGAGGGGGGGGCGCCAATATTATAGTTCGTCCCCGGGCGCAAAATATCCTAGCTACGCCTCTGGGGGGAGTGGAGGGGGGAGTGGAGGGGAGTGGAGGGGGGGGAGTGGAGGGGGGGGTGGAGGGGGGGAGCGGAGGGGGGGGGGGGCGGAGGGGGGAGAGCGGAGGGGGAGCGGAGGGGGGGGGAGCGGGGGGGGGCGGAGGGGGGGGCGGAGGGGGGGGGGGCGGAGGGGGGCGGAGGGGGGGAGAGCGGAGGGGGGGGCGGAGGGGGGGGAGCGGAGGGGGGGGCGGAGCGGGGGGAGCGGAGGGGGGGAGCGGAGGGGGGGGACGTCGCGCCCCGACCGCTCACAGGGAGCGGGGAGGCGGATGTCGGCCCCCCCCACAGCCTCAATGCAGAACCCATTGACTACCCGAACGACGACCTGTAGTGCACATAAATGCACGAGATTGCGACTTATCGCCACACCACTAACCCCTCACCCCTAGCATAACCTTAAAAGCCCTAACTCAACCCTAAACCTCACCCATAACCCTACCATCACCACTCGTCCTCCAGAACTCGCAGTTATACAATGCAGTAACTCCGCTGTACAATACGATATATGGATACGTGATGGCCTCTGGCCAGTACTGCAAGCTATACAACACATGGTTGAATGTATTCGAGTGCAGCGTAGTGCGTTTATTTGGGAATTGGCGACAAATGTGTACAGTGCAACACCTGCGACGATTGTGGGCATGAAAAGTGATCGGAAAAACGCGAAGTTCACTCAGTGCGTTACATGACGTGAGCAATACGTCGCAGACAATTGTCACCATGAAACGACATACGACGACGTAATCAAAAAGTCGAGTCGATTCCCCCTGGCAAGCGGGATCGATAGATTCCCACCTCCGAGCACGACGTTGTGTGGTGGAGTCGCCGACCTCTTTACTTGCCGATTCGATCCCCGCCGGCGGCTTCCTGGCGGCGCGGGGCGGGAAAGTTGAGCGCGAGACGCGGCGATGGCGGCGCAGGAGCAGCAGCAGCAGCGGCGGCTGTTTTGCAGCGCCGTGTCGCTCCTGTTGAGGGCCAAGGACTACGACGACAGGTAAGGAGAAGGAGGAAGAATGACCGACAGGTAAGGAGGAGGAGGGGGGAAGAATGACCGACAGGTAAGGAGGAGGAAGAATGACCGACAGTCGATTTTCAACCGTTTCGAAGCACAAACGGGCGGCATGCCGGTGGCGCAGGGCAACACTCGCGCATCTCAGCAAGAAGACGATCGTTGTGTGTTCCCTCCCCCCCTGGTGTGCACGATGCGGGTGGGATTTATTAAACGGAACTGAGTGAACTTGCCGATGTCTGGTTTGGCATCGGCTGCGTAACTCTGCGTTTAAGCTACCTGGCCTGTCGCTCATTACAAAGCTTTGGATTTTCTCGGCAACAGCTGGGCACTCACTTTTCTACTCCTGCGAGACTTGGAGCTGAGTGGGCTTGCCGACACCAGCGGTACCAGCGGTACCAGCGGTACCAGCGGTACCAGCGGTACCAGCGGTACCAGCGGTACCAGCGGTACCAGCGGTACCAGCGGTACCAGCGGTACCAGCGGTACCAGCGGTACCAGCGGTACCAGCGGTACCAGCGGTACCAGCGGTACCAGCGGTACCAGCGGTACCAGCGGTACCAGCGGTACCAGCGGTACCAGCGGTACCAGCGGTACCAGCGGTACCAGCGGTACCAGCGGTACCAAGATCGGCCTCTGTGGAGGAGGAGGAGGCTCGTGAAGGACGCAGCTGCTGCTGCTTGGCGGGTGGAGGCAGCAACAGGGGGGGAAGGGGGCGACGCCAGAGGTCGCAAACGGGTTTTAATTCCTTTACCCGATACCCGGCTACCCTCACAGCGAGTCGAATGGCGGGTGGATGAAATACAGCAAATTGTCACAGTAGGGGGCACAGGTGGTGTTGCATCTACCTGCGTTTAGTTCTCCTCCCCCGGCACCTCCGAGTTGCACAGTTGGTTACGTACTGTGCCTGTCATCTTAGTCAACCCATGCCACCTTGGGTCTGTCCGGTGACCTGTTCGCTAGCCTTCGACACCTGCCGTGGCCCCAAAGTGCGCCTGGCCTGGCACAGGCGCCGTGGTCACGTCACCATCATCACTTCGTGACGAATGGCGGCTGGTTTTTAGTAAATTTTATCTCCCCCTGTTCTGCATGGGTGTGATCAAAATTATCCGGTTTCCTCCAATATCTAAAAAACTATGTAATTGGTATTGTCCAAACAACCAAATGCTGCAAAATGACCTGCAAATTACTGTACTGTGAAAACTCATTAGGCAGAGGACAAGTTTCTTACTAATAACTGAGGTAAATTTAGCAGTAATTATTGGTCTTGGCTCCATTGTTATTGCCATTCGTTTGTTTTGTAATATCAGTGTGATTATGTCAGCCTGTATCTGACGCATCTATACGTTCTTGGCTGATATAGTTATTACAGTATAATAATGTTAGCAAAAGTTTACGTCATTTGTTCTTAATATTAACATGCCATTGATGATGTCATTTTTGTAGTTGATATATTTTCTGATTTATATGTTATGGTTTATATTTAAGTGCAGAAGATTGCGAGTCTTTGGATCTCTGAATATATACCTGAGGCCGTTTGTGATTATATGATGTTACGTTGATTTATATAACAACTAAATGTGACCGCATCTCAAGACTGCACAGAAACACTGAACATATGTATTTTATCTAAATAAGAAGTTAGTCAAATGCAGAGGAGAAGAGTATAACGTCTTCAGCCTGGACTTGAATAGGAGAAAGGGATTCAGGAGCACCTTGCCATCATTGGCAGCATGAGAGTACTGTTACGTTTGTAAGACAACATTGTTGTCTGTTTGGTGTTGCATTCACGGCCCACGTCCGGCATGTGTAGATTTGATTGATTCTCATCACAGGGGTCTCAAGTTCAAATGTAACCTCGTCAACCGTGTGGACGGTGAGCGGTGCAAATAAAACACCCATCAGACACCGCTGTATCACGCCCTACGACCAAATCATGATCCACAACCACTCCTGATGGTCCATTATTCTGCACCATTTTGGATGGAGAATATTTGTTTACAGGTCTAAACCAGGTGTGATGGCAGGGTCAAAGCTAGCTATAGGGCAACCTCTGTTGGAAGTAATATCAATTGTATCGACCCGAAAGTGATAATGGGCTGAGTCAACACCCAACGCTGAACCACCTGGCAGGACCGTGGAGATGGCGACAGCCAGGGGAGGCATTCGTCTAGCAGTGGATTGAGTCTGGCTGATGATGGTGTAATAAAGGTTCAATTATATGTTTGCTTAATTTTCTCGTGTAAACAAAGGAAGCTTTTACTGCTTTTCAAGAACAGTCAAAGTTCTTCTTGGTTCTTTCGGTAAAGTCACGTAGAAGGGAAGTAATACAATTATAAAAATAAAACATAATAAAATAATTCTCACGTTTCGGCCACAACGCAAGCAGCCATCCTCAGGTGAAAACCAGGTCTGTCGTGGAGACAGCGTTTCACCTGGGGACGGCTGCTTGCGTTGTGGCCGAAACGTGAGAATTATTTTATTATGTTTTATTTTTATTATTTTATTACTTCCCTTCTACGTGACTTTACCGAAAGAACCAAGAAGATGAATCCCTGCAGTCACGAAAGCTTTAAATCGAAATTTAACAGTCAAAGTTGTCCAAGTGGTTTAGGAGTGCTGCTTTGCCCCCAGTCATGGCTGTCGACCTTCAATACAATCTGGGGAGCTGCCGCCTTCAGGTTGTGTATTTAAGGAGTACAAGTTGAATGTGTGCACCCATGCAATTAATTTATGGTTTTGATTGTGTGTCCACTTGTGTCGATATGTACGTGTATCATTTGTACAAGTGTGTTCACGCGTGTTGTTGATTCATGTTTTGTGTGTGTGTAGTGGTGATACGCGCTGGTAGTAAGGATCGTGGGGTAGCGCGTGGTGATTGGCTGTGGGTTGGTGACGCGCGCTGACGGTGAGGGATCGTAGGTCAGCGCGGGGTCATGGGTTATGTGATGGTGATTGGCTGTGTGTTGGTGACGCGCGCTGACAGTGATGGATCGTGTGGCAGCGCGTGGGGATTGGTTATGTGCGCTGGCACAAGAAGGGATCGTGTGGCAGCGCGTGATGATTGGTCGGTTAGGGTGGGTGCTCGCATCGCGGTCCGCATAGGCTCCGTCTCCTTGGAGCGGAGGGTTATATAAGGCGGTGCGCGCGGGCGCTCGAGAAGTGGGTGATCAGTGAAGACGGAAGACGGAGGAGGAAGAGATAGGGCCCTGAGACACCTAGTCCCGCTGTCCTTGTAAGGACCGGGGCCCTGTGTGGCTCAGAGGCGGGACCTTGGGACCCGGGGGCCGGACGTCCGTGTGAGGACCGGGCCACGGGACCCAGTGGTCGTGATCCGTACCCAAGCTGGGGTGGGCCTAGAGGTTCCCCCGGATGCTACGGGGCTGGAATGCCCGTGTGTGTGTAGCCGGGTGGAACGTGTAGCGTGAGCAGTAGTTACCACCCGTGTCAGGTGGAACGTGTAGCGTGAGCAGTAATTACCACCCGTGTCAGGTGGAACGTGTAGCGTGAGCAGTAGTTACCACCCGTGTCAGGTGGAACGTGTAGCGTTAGCTGTAGTGTCAACACGTGTTATTGTGACAACCCAAGTGTGAATAAAGTGTGCTACCCGTCAAGTGGTTTCCCGCCGTAGTTTACTATACTTCATGTGGATAATGTCTGTTTTATCTCCTGCATTTTGTGTGTATCGTGTATATCTATTGTGTAACGTTCGCTCTGTCATGTCCATTTCTGTCATTTGCTTTATGTTCACATGGGTGCATGTGCGATTTAGGAGAACAGACATCAGAGTAACAGTTGAGCTGCAGTCCGTTGCCAGCCCAATCATCAAGAAGGTGGGTAGGGGATCTGGACTGTGAATCGTGGTTCGTTTTTTTGTACTGTTTGCTGTAACATGCTGACCAGCCCCTACTGGACATCTGTGAAGAAGAGCTTAATAGCTCTTCGGATTCCTCCAGTCTAAATAAAGATCCTGATTAAGTTTATTTTGTTTAACAGGTTGAGATTTCAATCTAGATAGTCTAATTTGCAAGTGACAATCAGACCAAAAACAACCTAATTAAATCAGAACAAAATATAAATCAGCAGAGCATACATTTTCTGCCACAAAACTTCGTGGACAAATTACTTTGAAAAACCATAGTCAAATGAAGTTATAGAAACATTAAAATGGAAAAAGGGTGATTATTACACTAGCTTGTAAACAGACAAGGACATCTAATGCAACTGCCAAGTGAACGTTACAATTACCCAAGGGGGGACTCAAATCCACAAACCCTGGCATAGGAGGCCTGTACCTTATATTTTAGGCCAATGTGACTTAACACCCTCTGGTCCACAAAGGCCTGTTTTGATGGCCTGTCATTAAACATTTACAGTGACAGAGTGATAATTTTGAAACAAGTTAATTGGTGCACGGTGGTCAGCTAAACATATTTCAGGGTTTATATTGTCCGTCAATTCAGAAAGTTTGGGAACCACTGGTCTTGTCGAATAAACGGTATACTCTGTGTTATGAATCTGCCCCCTCTATGGTTTTCTCCTATAAAATAGAATATATTCTGTGTAAGGTAATATCTCCCCTTGGGACCTTGCATCTTCTATGTAAGAGGGTATCTCCATTTCTGAATCCTGAAGTTATCCCCTTTGTAAAATAGTTAACTCAAAGCAATGTCCTCAAGTTATCTGGATTGCAACTCATTTTATTAACCCCAGAGGGATGATGGGCTGAGTCAACCCCCAACCAGGCTGTGGACTCATAACTTTCTGGTTTTAAGCTGCTTGATCTACCATTGAGCCACCTAGCACAAGAGATTATTCCATAAAAACTTAATTTATTCATAATATTTTACTGCCTTTGTAATTACAGTGCACCAGGTCTCCCCTGAATCTGTCAGCTTAAATCGAGGATGCTGTTTAACAAAAATGTGAAATATTTCGTGTCATGCATCGCTTGTGACCTGATGCGGTTGTGACCTGCACCCTCACAGGATCTCACAGTGAGGCTAACAGATGACACGGACCCCTTCTTCCTCTATAGCCTCCATCTTGGAGATGAAGACTTCCAGAGGTACCTCACCACACACTCTCCTCACCCGATCCCTCACCCCTATCCCTTAACTCCTCACCCCTATCCTCTGTTTGTTGCTCTGGTCTCTATTTGTTCATTGCGATATTTTATGCTATGTTATTACACGATTTCTTTTAACTCACTCTGTATTGTTGTTGTCGTTGTTGTATCCTCAAATCGTGTAACTCAATTTTAACCCACTTCCCAATGTGGTATCAACTGAAAACTTGGTATACTTATGTCATACTGATGACAATACTATATTTTATCATAAAAAAGAAAAAAAATATTTTAAAACATTATTTTTTATATGTTATATTTCGGCTTGGGTCTAATTGTCCACGGTCAACTGACGTTGGCTGTTATTGGCCACGGTCCCTTACGTTATGGCAAGCTTCGGGGCCACTTCCTGGAGTCGTGGAGTTCTTCCATTACTAGTACATTTCATAAAAGCGTGCAAAAAAAGTAAAATATATATTATTTATTTATTTGGTAATTTTGGTCATCCAGGTTCATCTTGCAAATTAGACTATCCTGGTCTCTTGAGTTTTCATCTGGTTTAACAAAATCAACTTGAAACTTAATCCAAAATCAGAATCTATATTTATCCTGGATAATTCCGATTAGATATGAAGCTCTTTTTCACAGATGTCCAGTAGTTGTAGGTCAACAATTTACAAGATACAATACAAAAAACGATAGGAGTGCAAAGTATAGGAAAGGTATGCAAATCACTAAAAATAAATAAATTAGATAAAGTACATAAGTTCAAATTACATAATTACACCAATTCCCAAACTTGGGCAAGGCAGCAATAGAACAGCAAAAATAGTCCCAGACCACACGAAGCCATCATACAGTTTCTCGACAAAATTGCACATCATAATTAAAATGAATAATACTTTTCAAATGCAGTTGTATCCAGCACTAATCTTCTGCTTCAGGATATTTTTTGAAGGAAGATTTACGATGTTAAGGGAAGAAACAAGGTTGTTCAAAAAGTGGGGTAGGAATAGTCTGTGTGCTTTATTATTTTGGTGTGTATTTTTGCCCATTGCGTGTTGGCAGCTCACTGCAGTTGCTAAGCGACAGCCTGGTCACCAATAGCCCAAATCCTTGCCCTTATGAACCTGCCCACACAACCACAACTTTGCTCAGTGATGCATAGTTCACTCCTCAGTTTTTACATGAGCAGGCATCCATTGCACCCGGCTGTGGCTGACCAGCATGGTGAAGTATAAGAATAAAACTCAATGCATTCGTCAACAATACTGCTTGAAAGAGTATATATATTTATTTTCAGGAAGTGTTGTTGAAAAGTGTAATGTTTTATTTGTTGTGCTTGTGTACCACTGTCAGCGCAGCATAATTAAGTAATTTATTTCGTGGTGAAGTGTGGTCAAATAATCCCTATGACCGATATAATATGGGAAGGCCTCCATCCAGCAATAGATTGACAAAGGGATGCAAACTCTAATGACATCAACAGTAAATTTGACTGGCTGGTCCCTGGGCATGCACAGAAAGGACGTGGTGACCATTAGCGTGCAGGACAAAAAGCGGGTTGCCGTCATTTCTGTGTAGTATACTGCATTTTTATTCTCTTTGCGTGTGTGGGGTTTATAGAATTTGTAATTCGCACGTGTTTTGCACAGAGGTTCTGGAAACCACAGACAAGTGAGAAGACAACCAGATCCAGTGCCAATAAATATCCAAGCTCTGTGGTCCTATATTAGGATGTTTGGCCAACTCCATGAAGTAATGTTTATATGCCTTGGAGGAAACCCATGCATGTGAGTGGGGGTAACACTCAATCCCCGTGCAGATGGAAATGAATCCACCTGTTATATTGCCATCGAAAAGAAGTGAGTTTCACAAAATGTGATCCACTAACCCTCGCCTGCAAAATGTTGTACTACAGATGAGTTTGGTGACTTCTCACAGAAAAGTGCCTCCAAACCGCTGCATGGTGTGATGCTGGGCTTTGTGTGTATGTGTATATCCGTGCGGGCATGTGTGAAGCCTAAAGAGCCAGCAGGGTCTGCTCGTGGACTTCACATCCTTCCCGCAGAAGTTCATTGACCTCCTGCAACTCTGCATCCAGGAGCAGGACAAAGATGTGCCTCGGTATGTGGTGATGATGGCATATTGTGTTGATGGTGGGTGGTGGTAGTATATGATGTTGCTGGTGGTACTGATGGTGACGTGGTGGTGGTGTTGAACGATGCTACAGCTCGTGGTAGTGGTGCTCATGGTGGTAGAGATGGCAGTGATCGTCATGGTAAATGGTGGCTTTTTTATTTTAGTATGCATGTTTACCCAGGAAATCTGCATGGTGGTGGTAATGCCAGTGGGTGGTGCTGACAAATCACTAGCAGCAGTGGTGGATATAGCAAGGCTGGTTATGGTGTTGCTGCTGGTGGTAGTACTTGTGAAAGCGTTGACAAACCGTTGTTGTACATGTGGATGTGCTACGCTGGTGACATTACGAAGGCAGCAGTGGTGAATGCAATGGGGCTGGTCGTGACACTAGTGGTTGGTGGCTGTGATTTTCTGGGAGGTGCGTGCGTCTGAGTCAGTGTGTTCACGTATGTGTGTGTTCACATTCACACAGGTTCCTTCTGCAGCTGCAATGCCCAGGTGCAGCAGACCGTGGCAGCACTGCCTGCCTCTCAGTGGTGGAGACGAACCCTTTCAAGCACTTGACGCACCTCTCTCTACGTCTGCTCTCGGCCTCCGACGGCGATCTTAAAAAGTACCTGGCTTCCTGCCTGCGCAGCCTCAAGGTGAGTTGTCTGCAAGCTGGGCAAACCCTTTCACTGGCCAAGCCCCATTGCTACAGCCAGGCCGCTTGGTGGTTTTATAAGCCAAGTGGGTATGTCCATTGAGAGAACCTTAGTGTATTTGTACATACAGTATATACAGCACTCTTTGTCGGAGATAAAGCACCCTGGTGGTTTTAAGCTGGATAGGTACATCCACTGAGCAAGCTTCAGTGATTTCTTTACCAGTTGATACAGCGCTTTGTGGTGGTTTTACAAACTGCATCGGTACATCCACTTAGTGAGCGTCAGTGTTTTTTTTTACCAGTTGGTAAAGCACTGTAAAGTGTGTTTACATGCTAGGTCAAATGACGTATAGTTCACCGACATGGCACCCCCTTCTACCGTGTTGGGCTTCATAAGTGTTTGCTAACAGCACTTGCCCGAACAGTGTGTAAGCTACATGGGAGATATTGGCTTTTGTTTATGAGTGTAGGTGAGGATGTGGGTCTATTTGAGCAAGTGAGAGTGTATATGTGTACATTGGGAGTTATAGTGTAGTGGTTGGCACACTACGTAACGGACTTTGTGACAAGTAGGCAGTTTTGTCCAACCCGAGTTTGATTCCACCTCAACCCACATCGGTGACGAATTTGTGAATCGTTTTTTAACCTTCCCGAGGTTGACTCAGCCTTAAATGAGTACCTGGTGTGGTGTGTGAACATCAGCAATGGGGATACAAAGGTGGCCAAGTGTTGTCTGGCCACACCACCCCCTCGTGTGCTGTGCTAGTCTTAATAGGTGCTCACGAACAGCACGTGCCCCAGCAGTCTGATAATAGTGGGTTTTTGTTGTAAGTATTGGTATATACTCGCAATTACGTTTATTAGACACCCTTGTAAATAAGATGTTTCAACTATGTGTTTGCCAGTGAAACATTGTAAGAATAATGATTTTAACGTGCTTTGTTGCCTTTTAAAAGTTTTAATTATTTATTGTTAAGAATGAGAATGCTGCGCTGGAGACCAGGTTACAGAAAACCGAAGAGGACCTAACAAAGAGACTCGCCTATGCCCAGCAAGTGAGTTCTGTGTGTGTGTGAGGGTATATTGCCTTTCAATAAATAGTTGCTTGCCAATGTGTTTATTATGCTATTTCGAACAACAAATATTTGCGTTTTCATGTATTGGCTATTCACGTTTGTTACTCATAATTGTCTCACTGATTATATTATTAGGACTTTATCAGGAGTTTCCTGCAAAGTTTTCGAAGAAGAGGACAATGTTTCTACGTGTAATTCTAGTTTTATTTGTAAGAAATGTTTCAACCCGCAACGAGCGGAGCACCGAGTAGCTAAAACAAAGTGGCACAGTGGGAAGCACAGGTGGTACATCCGCTAGTCATCCAAGTTAATCAACACATGACACCTGTGTCTGCCCCATGACCCCTGTCAGCGAAGCTTTGACACTTGACGTGGCCTCAAAGTACACCAAGCCTGGCACAAGTGCTGTGTTGACATCACTGCAACTTAATGGAAAAATGGCGGTTGTTTTTGTATGTCACTGTGCACACAGACCCTGGCAGAGCGGAGCCGTGAGCTGGAACGCGTGCGAGCTGAGTGGTCGAGCCAAATGAGCGAGATCTCCTCGCAGCATGGACGCGAGATTGCCACACAGAGAGACAAATTCCAGCAGGTAAGTCCCGGGCAGCACCCTACATCCCCTTGCCTCTACCCATGTTCCTGCCTCTGCCTGTGTAGTACTGAAGGCGATCCGGAGTCTGAGACCAGGAAAGGCACCGGGCAGAGATGATCTCCCAAGCGAAATGCTGAGGGAGGGTGGCGCTTGTGCACAGACTGCCCTATATGACATCATAACAACAGTCTGGACCGCTGGACGGGTACCGCAGGATTGGAAGGATGCCCTGGTGGTCCCCCTTTTTAAGAAGGGGGACCGCACAGACTGCAACAACTACAGGGGCATCTCACTCCTCAGTGTGCCGGGAAAGGTCCTGGCAAGGATTATTCAACATCGCCTTGCTAGGCACGCTGAGGAGAGGCTTGCGGAACCCCAATGCGGTTTCAGGAAAGGGCGGTTCTGTACAGATGCCATATTTTCTGTCTGTCTGCTACAGCAGAGGTGTAGGGAATTCCAACAAGACCTACATCTCTGCTTTATTGACCTGGTCAAGGCCTATGATACCATCAGTAGGCCTGGGCTCTGGGTTGTTCTTCGTGATTTCGGAGTCCCTGACCCTCTGGTCACGATCATTAAGGACCTTCATGATGGTGAGCGGGCCCGGGTAAAACTACGTGGCCGGGAGTCTGAGCCTTTCCCTGTACACCTTGGGGTGCGACAGGGATGTCCTCTGGCTCCCACATTATTTAACATCTATTTCGACTGCGTAGTTCGTGAAGCCTTCAATAGCTGTATTGGGGGAATTTCCATTTGGTACAGATATAATGGGAGGCTGATCGACGCCCGGGTGCGATCAAGGGATGGCTCCCTATTGGTCAACCACGTTATGTATGCCGATGATTTGGTAATAGCTGCTCATTCAGAAGAGGAGACGCTGCTGCTGAGACTGAAGCGTGCCACTAAGAGGTGGGGCCTTACCATCAGCCCCACCAAAACTAAACACCTGCCTGGGTATTTTGTACCATCGGACACTCCACTCCCACAACTCCCAATCGGTGATGGGGCAGTTGTGGAGAGGGTGGAGAGTTTCCCATACCTGGGCAGTGTGCTTATGACCGGCTCCAGTTTATCAGCAGAGATCTCACTCCGAATCAGTCGAGCGGCAATATCTTTTCATCGGTTGCGTAACGCTGTGTGGAAGCTACCTGGTCTGTTGCTCCGCACGAAGCTGCAGGTCTTCTCGGCCACGGTCATTCCCTCCCTTCTCTATGCTTGCGAAACGTGGACCCCCCTAATGGAGCATCTTCATCGGTTGGAAACATTTAGGCTGGCCTGCCTACGATCCATCCTGGGTTTAACCAGGCTGGATTGTGTGAGGAGCTCACACATCCTTGAAAGATCTGGGCAAAGTCCCATCGGTGAGCTCCTCCGGCAGGCAAGGCTGCGTTGGCTGGGTCATGTAGCCCGCATGCCCAGCTACCGCATGCCTAAACAGCTTTTGTTCGGCCGTATTGAGGGGGCTAAACGGGCGCGGCACGGGCTAGAGAAGAGATGGAGTGATGTGGTACAGGAGGACGTGGAGCTGAGTGGACTTGCCGATGACTGGTACCAGCGGTGTCAAGATCGGCCTCAGTGGAGGAGGCTCGTGAAGGACGCTACTGGGCATTTGGAGGCAGTCGCCCTCCAACAACAACGGAGGGCGGAGGAGCGATGCTCACAACAACGAGCGGAGCGCCGGGTGGCTAAAGCACCGCGAGTTGGTACAGTAGGGGGCACAGGTGGTGCATCAGCCAGTCATCTCGGTCATCTCGGTCAGTCGACCCATGGCACCTGCTGGGTCTGCCCCGTGACCTCCTGCCAGCGGGCGTTCGACACTTCACGTGGCCTCAAGGTGCACTTGGCCTGGCACAAGCGTCGTGGTGACGTCGCCGCCACTTAGTGGCGAATGGCGGTTGTTGTTGTTGTAGTGCTAATACTTGATCCAAGGGTAGAAACACTCACGTGATCCAAGGGTACAGTGTCAGGATAATGTCACGAGGAAAGGGGGTGAGAGGTAACGTCACTGGGAAAAGCGGGAGATCGGGACGCTTCTTGGAGAGGAACGGAGGAGGGTGGACGCGTGCGGCGTGGGCCTGCACAGAATAAAGAAAAGTGCCGACTCTCAATCTTCGTCTGGTGGATTCTCTACATCTTTATATTTTGCCCATATGCCTGTATGCCTCTGCATGTGTCTACCTCCCTGCCTATCTCCTTGCTTCTGCCCACCCGCTCATCCAATGTCTTGAGTAACCAAGTAACTGAACTGGCACCCCCACCTCCACCACCTCTCATTGCTAGGTGGAGGAGGAGGGCCGGCGCCGGCACGAGGAGGAGCGGCGCGAACTGGAAGCCGAGCAGCGGCGCTTACGCTCGCAGCTGCAGCAGCGGACGTCGCAGGCTGAGGCCTCTGCACGGGACGCTGTCGAGCGGCACCGAGCAGCTGACACGGCGCTCAGGGATGCACGCACCAGGATCGGTGCCCTCGAGGAGGTGAACACGGGAAGGGCATGGGGGACATGGGGTTGATAAGTGGACCTTTCGTGACACATTGTCATTTTGGTGACTCGGGGGTCACGCTTGCAAATGAGGCTATCCTGGTCTCTTGAGTTCTTACCTGTTTTAATTAAAATACGTTTGAAACTTGGAAACCACACTTGTCGGAGTCTCTAGTCACAGCCCAGACCCTCACCCACGTGTTGTTGGTTGCAGCCGTGACAATGACGACGCTGTCCCATTTTCCTTATTATCGCCGATGCAGGAGAGTGCTCGCGTTCAGCAGGAGGCAGCGTCGCTGCGCCGTGAGTCTGGCGCACGTGAGTCTGAGCGTCGTGACGCCGATGCAGCGTTGGCGGCCCTGCGCTCGCGTGTGAGCTCACTCGAGCAGGAGGCGAGAGACAAAGAGCAGCTGGTGCAACGCATGGGGCAAGCGCTCGACACCACGCGGCAGCAGCAGGTGGCGTCTCACCCACTTTACCTATACACGGCAGGGTGGTGCAGCAAGATGTCTTGGATTCAATTCCCGACTCGGGCGCCTTTCTGCGTGGAATTTGGTTGTACAGGCATACCTCCTATAGCGCTCAGGATGCGCTCTTGGTAAACTGAGCACTATGGGAGGTCATTATAACATTGTTCAAATGGAGATGTTTCTGTCTGCTATTTTTTACCTATGACCGATATGAGGGTAATACAGTATCGGTAATAACCTTAATGATACTGTATTCTTTGGGTATTTCGGTAAAGTCACGTAGATAGGTTAAAAAAAAAATGCAAAAAACTACGACGTTTCTATTGCAACACAAGCGTTCGTCATCAGGAGGAAAAAAGAGAGCAAAGCTGCTGAGGCAGACTGTTTTGCCTCAGCAGCTTTCCTCTCTTTTTTTGTTATTTTCTTTGAACCTATCTACGTAACTTTACCGAAAGACCCAAAGAATACTGTATACATGATATATTAAAGCATTCTATCAATTAAAATAAAAACTTTTCATGATTACATGAAAAAAATACAATAAGTTCTGTACTCGCCAGTGCATTCTATCAGAGCTTGCTTAAGATTAACTACCATCTACCGTAAACAGGTTCTGCGGGAAGCTATACAGGACTAACCAATGGGATTACTAGATCCATGGATCACCAATTAATCGATGCAGTGATTAACACTCGATGAATGGATACTCTAGCGTGGCTTTCGGATCGACAGAATTTACAATAGACACCGATTTAGGTTCCGCAAGACCACATATGGGCAAAAACACATCTACTTTATTCCATATATGGGCTGATCCGCACAGGAATTTTCATCCAGGCCAAAGCGTTGAAGGAAATAGCGTTATAGGAGGCAGCACTATAAGAGGTATGCCTATATGTTCTCCCATTGTCCTCTAGTGAATGTGCGAGTATAAAAGTGTGAGTGGGTCCTTTCTACTGACATTTCCTTTTAAATATTCAAAATGATTTGCTGAAAAAAATATCTGCCCAGATGAACATTTCCACAATCAGCCCTGAGCTAATGGTGGGAATTACATATTTCTATAGCAAGGGTAAGTATCCATGATATAGCAACTTGTTCCAGAGGAGCCCTCAATGTTTTGTGTAACAAGCCTCTCACTCGATAGACAGAGGGAAGGTTATTTGTACTAAACACGTTGTTGTGTCATGCTCAGAAAAAGCTGGAGGAGAGTTTGGATGAGAAGCAGGCGCAGGGGGGAAAGCTTGAGACAACCATCAAATCGCTCTCCGAGGAGCTGCTCAAGGTACCTTCCTGACCCTCTGCTTCTGTTTCCCCTCCCTTATCCAAAAAATGTTCACCCGATCTGCCCACATTGCTCTGTAAAAGGGTTGATATGTAATTTGTGTAGAAATACAATGATAAAAACAGTTGACAAGCCAGCTAATGCGCGTCATGTTGCAGTCTATGACGACGTCACATCCCATGCGCTCCCTATTCACTCACTCACTCGCTCACTCACTCATCCGTTCACACACCCACTCATTCAATCACTCACTCATTTGCCCACTTGTTCGCTCACTGCTCACTCCTTCCCCCAGGCAAATGACATCATCAAGCGTCTACAGGCCGAACTGAAGGCCCAGGCGGGCAAAGTGCGCCTCAAGAACGCCGTCACCACACAGCAGGAGAAGCTGTTGGCGGAGCGTGATGCCGGCCTCCAGCGCGAGCGTCAGGAAACCGCTGAGCTGCGTATCGCGCTGTGCAACAAAGAGGAGCAGGTGCAACCGTGGGGCGGGTGGGTGGTTTTGTGGGAGTGGGGGGCATGGAGGGATGCTGACCAAAGTGTAGGGCACATTGTGAATCAACTACATTCAGCAGGAATGCAGCAACAACTCATGCAGCTCTCACCTCAAGCCATCACGTGGTTTTAAATGTTTTATTAAGTTGCTATTCATTCTGCCATAAGCAAGTGGAATAAGAAGCACAATGGATTGGGCATTGCTGTTACCATTGAGCCAGTTGAGCATAGCCCTGAGCAATGAGTGGCACAGGGTGGTGGCAGTAGTTGGGAAATTTTTAGGCACTGCAGGATCAAGGGGGGCCTTACAATGGGGAGTCTTGGCATATGAGTGGGCGACAATGGCTTGACACTAGGATATTATCAAGGTAGCACATGAGGCATCGCCATTAGGGCAGCACGAGGGAGATAGATGCTCATGAGCTGATGGATGTTTGTGCTGAGGGTCGATGGGGATGATATGTTGTTGACAACCTCTTCCGTGATTGTGTGATTGTTGTTGTTACCCCTGTTCGTGTGTGTGCATGTGCGCTTGTGATTAGGCTGCAAAACTGAGCGAGCAGTTAGAGGCGACAGTGGAGAAGTTGGAGGAAAGTAAACAGCTACTGAAAACCAACGAGAATGGTGAGGAGAGTGCCCCAGACATACCAAAGAAACACGCTGTCGCCTGTCATGTAAAACCCTCGCACACGAGTTTATATATAAAACAAGACCCCCCCCCGTATCGCCTTAACAGACTTTTTGGGCAAGTGCTGCTAGCAAGCACCTAATGAAGGCCAGCACGGCACACGAGGCGGTTGGGTGGCCAGCACCACGCCCCAGTACTGATGTTTACACACCATACCAGATACTAATTTAAGGCTGAGTCGACTTAGGGGAAGCCCAGGATAGATTCAGATAATCGTCACTGTTGATAGCCGAGAGCAGGAATCGAACTTTGGTCCCCGGGTTTGCAGCTCAGCGTGCTAACCGCTATACTACCGCTCCCCACAAGTGGGAGCTGGACTAACGCACACACCATTTACTCACATGCAATTAACCACGCCTTAATACAACAGCCACCGTTCACTAAGTGGCAGTGACATCACCACAGCACTTGTGTCAGGCTGGGGCATTTTGACGTGATTACATGAAGGATTAAAGGCTTGCTGGCAGGTCATGAGACGGACCCAGGTGTTATGGGTTGACTGACTGAGGTGACTGGCAGATGCATCAACTATGCTACCCACTGTGCACCTTGCTCCATTGAAACCACCCAGTGCTCTGCTCGTGAGCATCTCTAACACACACTTGCACAAAATCACACAAGCGCATATGCATGTGTGCTTCGTATCACATTATACATTGATCGGGTGCGTGTGTTTGCAGTCGTGTCGCGGTTAGCGTGCTCTGCTATGAACCCAGCGACCCTAGTTCGATTCTGACTCATGTTCAACACCAGTGACGATTATCTGGAGCAGATCCTGGGCTCCCCTAGTTCAACTCAGCCTCAAATGACTACCTGGTGCAATGTGTCAACATCGCTTCTTTTGAGTAAAAGGCAGCCGGGTGTGGTTTTGGCCATCTGCCTCATGTACTGTCCCAGCCTTCATAAGTGCTCGCTAACAGCACTTGCCTCAAGAGTCTTAAGGCTTTATGGGGGATCTTTTTATTTGTTCCTGCTGAGATTCATGCCCTGTGTCCCCCGGCAGTGATTTCATGGCTCAACAAGCAGCTCAATGAGAACCAGAGCACTGGCGTGGGGGGACGGGCTGGGGCCAGGGAGCGGCAGAGAGACGACGACACTGCCCTGGTGTACCGCCCATGCCACCCAGCTCAGCCCCCGGCCACTTCGGTGAGACAAAAACACATGACGTAAAATCAACCATGTCAAGAGGTGGTCGTGTGGCTGGGAGACTCTTGAGCTGAGCTGGCACTGCTGAGGTCCTGGCTTATACAAAATGCAACAGACTTCCACAAACACCTGGTTTTTATTTCACTGTCAAAATCCTCTGGCGAAGGGTGTGTTTGATGTTTGTTTGGGCAGAACGTGTTCATTATATTATGGTATTAATTAGTATGTCTGATGGGTGCTTGTTCCAACCTCCAACTAATTTTCTTCCTTTGTGAATGTGTCTTTTTATAAAGATGGGGTCTCCACTCACAGGCTTCCAAATGCGGAACTTCACCGTCAAACACAGGGTAAATACTGCCTGCTGCAGCGTGAACCAACTGTGCTAATGACTCCTCCAGCACGATGTTGGTCCTGTCAGTGATGGTAGTAGTTATATTGATACAACTAGTAGGGCTGTGATGCTATTATTGAAAGTAATGGTGATACTTGCTGTGTGTGCAGCCTGGCGCCCAGATGGTCACCACAAGCACACCACTGTTGGAGGCGCCTTCTCACGGAGGCAGTGGGGGGGTACTCCCTCTCACAACGACGGCCCCCCTTTCTGCCTTCCCTAGCCGAAAGTGAGACATTACCCCCATCCAGCCAACCAGTCATTAAATTGAAAAGTCAGTCTGAGGAACCGAAATTATAAAGACAATAACATAAAATAATGTACAATCATGAAATAAATGTATTCAGCAAAAAATCAGCCCAATAGAAATCTGAGCAAAATCAACCAATTAGAAATAGACGACAAAATATAAATTAATATTAAATCAAACACATTTCCTGTAACGAATGTTGACTCAGACAAATAACTAGAAAACCATTTGAAGTAAAATTAAGGGACAGAAACATTTAATGTTATTAGGGTGGTTATTGCACTAGTTTATGAATGTAGAGACAGGTAAAAGTCCAGATGATGAATTGTTTATCCTCATTCCCTATGTTCTCACTCCCCCTTGTCCCATTTTCTCTCTCCACTGCTAAGCCTGAGTGACCCAGTCGGCCTCGATGCCAAGTATCTACAACGACGTGACGGTTCTATTCCTGTGCGGGGGGTGACTGGTGGGTGTCCTCCTCTATTTACCCATCTTTATTTTTTCATATCTCTCTCCACATTAAAGCAATTTTTTAAACACATTTTATACAGTGAGACAATTATGGGAAGGATGCGTATTGCCCATTTATTTTGTTATATTGTCCACAATGACACTCAATGATTATATTGTCATGTATTGTACGGTTTTGCTTCAGACTGGGACACCCATTTACGACAGTGAGGGCCTTTGCCTATATAGTTCACAATTCCTTCAAGAAAACCTGACTGCTTATGAGACACTAAATGTCAAAATCGGTCCAGAGTTTGTCAAATCAATGTTGCTGAAATTGTTGCATTTCTTTCGTACTGTATCTAGCCAACCATGCTAATCGTAGCCAACCGTGCTATGTGGAGAGACTCATATGGGAATTAAACTTATATTCTTTACAAAGATCCTTTTCTCCCTCTGGCCCTTCACCAAGGTAAACCTTTTGAACTTCTCATGTCATCTTTCCCTTTGTTGTGCAGGTTTGGCCATGACCCGTCCAATGGCTCCGAAACCAGGACCTCCTCCACCTTTGTCTTCCTATTTCCCAGCAGCAGCTACCACCACCCAGCAGCAGCAACAGCTACATTTGCAACAGTCAGCATCCTGACATCTCTGTGCCACTGACACATAATTGATGCACAATCTCGCAACTGGGTGCTGTGTTGGCTCGCTCACTCCATCCATTCCACAAGTTGGAGAATCGTCGTCTCTATCGGACACTAATGTGTTGCTGGGAGAATTTTTCCGGTTTTTGTTTTCAGTTGGCTCTGCCAGTTGGTGGTTGTTTATTGGTCGCCCGGAGTGAGACGTCCGTGAAGGAAAGGAATGCCTGAGGAAAGAGCAAGTGTCGGGTTTTCAAGTTGTAGGTTTATTTTGTTTTATCAGGCGATAACTCAAGAGTGACTGATGAAAAGAATTACATAAAAAATACAGCAGAGCAAAAACAACCAAATAGAAATGACAACAAAAACCATGTTGCAGAATAAATCAAACAGTGCACAAACAAAAATTGTTGGATTGGACAAGTTATTTTTTAAAACACTCAAGGTAAAATTGCCCAATGCTGACTTTGTGTACATCCTTAGCTTGGTGAAAATCTGAGCAGTACTGGTTGAAACAAGGAGACACGAACCTTCCTGGGATTGAGAATTCCGGTAGCGGAAGAGGGTGGTGCGTTGCTTAAATTGTGAGTGGATGATTCGTTGACGGGTTTTGTTTTATGTTAAATACCTGGCAGATACAGTATATCCCATAACTACATAGCCATCCTTGCACCACTATTCATGATGTCCACAATTCTAGGCGCGATTATTTTGCCTGCATTTATAATTAAACATAATTTATACAAAGTACACTACTGGGATTCATCTTCTTGGTTCTTTCGGTAAAATCACGTAGAAGGGAAGTAATAAAATAATAAAAATTAAACAAAATAAAAAATGTGCATTCTTCATATGCACATTCTTTTTGTTAAGGCGCTCTTCCACCTCCAACCCAGCTTATATATAAGCTCCTAGCTTGGTAGTGTCTCATTCTTCACCTGAAGACGGCTGCTTGCGTTGTAGCCGAAACGTCGTGAGAATTATTTTATTATGTTTTATTTTTATTATTTTATTACTTCCCTTCTACGTGACTTTACCGAAAGAACCAAGAAGATGAAAGTACACTACTATCAGAATTTATACGGTGTAATGATTATAAAGCCTAAAAGGTAGTAAATTCCTCCTCGCGTGAGCAGAGGCGGTGCGCAACTCCTGTTTCCAGTCCTGAGCAAGCTGTGGAAGTTCCACACTCCTATGGCAAAAGAGATTCCATCTGACAACCACTGTTGCTGTCCCCAAAGAGTGGTACTCATTTTATAGACAACGGAGGGAAGATGCGCGAAGTCAACCACCAACCTGGATTTCCACTCGCAAGCTTCCAATTGCGAACAGCTCTACCACTGAGCTACCTGGCAAGTTATACATAGTATAAAAAATGTTCACGACTATACGTATGTGTGATTTATTTAAAGATCACATCTTTGAGATGCACTGTAGGCATTTTAACAATACTGTACTAAGGTTTTAAATATTTACCCAAGAGAGACGCAAGACTTTTTAATATTCCACTTGTTAGCTTTCTGGTGTTTAGACTTTATATCCGAACACTTTTTATTTTAAGAAAGCTGGTATAGCCTGAGAATACCCACATGTACCAGAGTAGGGCACACTCAATTTGGCTGCCCCAAAATCTGTCATTAACCTGTGTGCTGTATTGCCTCCATCATGCACAATAACAAAAAAAACTAAGTGTACATGAGCATCTCGCCCTCGTTGTGTCCATGTTTTTCACCATGTAATTGTACCGCTTGTGTAATGAATGCACAAGCCGTTCTACTTTTTTTTTTTACAAAAACCCTGCACATTTCACCCGCTGCCATCCTTCAAATAAGATTACGCCTCCACATTTATCCATTATTAGGCTTCAGTTCTGAGCTTTCTTGCATTTTTCAAAGTTGGTAGCTGTAGCTGAAGGAATTAAGCAAAATAGTATTGTCTCCTGGCAATTGGTGTCGACTTGTGTGCTGTATGGAATATCACTTGGCTTGTAACTGCTTTATTTTGAAAATATTTTTTTGTCAATATAAAAGTGTATCGTTTTAATAATAAAGCACAACTGACTTATGAAAACTAAAGTAACCCTGGCTGAATGTTTCAAAAACAGTAAAACTATGAAATCTGTAATGAGTGCCATGAAGAATAATTAATATATCGCAAAAAAACTCGGAAGACAATACGCCTCTTTCCGGTATCCACATAAAAAGTACTATATGGGGCCGACCCAAACAATCGAGCCAATGCCGCCTTCATCTAACGGAGTCTTTACCGATAAACATCTGGCAGTTCAGCATTGGTTCAAAAAAGCCTGAATGCTAATGGGGCACTGAAATATCGAAGCCAGTCCAGAGTTTGTGTTGAAAGAGTGCTGACTAATATTATGCACTCCCAGGCGGCCGTGTCGCCAATGAGTTGTGTAACAAAGAATTGGTTTGTTTTATGCATAGACACATGGGCAAGAGACATTGTCTGCGTATTTATTTTAAAGCCATAAATGCTTTTAAGGCGTGGTGTTGCCATGTGGCTGGCGTGGCGTGTGTTTGTAAAGCAGCTGATCGTGTTCAATGTAAGGCAGGTCTTCGCGTTTCTTTGAACAAGGCGAGAGCACATGGATATGTGAGGTTTATTACCTGTGTTGCAATGGAGATCGGGGAAACCCATAGTTACAGTGAAACTTACAGGCGTAGTGCTGTTGCATTGGGAGGATAAGTAGGCTTAAAGGTTGGATGATAATTCTTGAAGATCGGTCTTCCGGAACGTGTATGCGTCTTCTTTGACAGGTAAATATTTATGTTTTAATTTATTTTACACTGAAGCAACGAGTTAAATGGCATCGAACAATATTATTTCTAGAAAGACTAAAACAAATGACAGAAAACAGAATGCCCATAGGCTATAATGCAAAATAAATGCGCGTAGAACATAATGGACCAAAAAGCATTTCGATATCTCTATTAGAGTCTGTGGACATTCGTTTTTCTGTAAATAGTTTGGTTTTTCCTACGTATTTTAATGGGATTTAATTTGACTAAAAAGCATAGACGATTTTCATTTAAATGTCATTGTGTACATTAACGGCTCTACCCTGGTTAAATGAAAGAAATACGAATGAAAATGTTCGTGAGCTCTCACGTGACAACTGCAAATTAAATTATTTAAGTGTCGGCTATGAATATGATTACGCCCTTATGCAAAGTACATCGGTCAAAACAGACATTAACGGCTCTACCCTGGTTGAAAGACTGTCGGCTTATATTTTTAATATTGGACAACCTTTTTTTATTTAAATTTTTATTTTACCAGGTAAGGCTCACTGAGCTATTTACAGTGATTTTGTACGTTTGCCCACTGACAAAGAAATGATCAGTCTATAATTTTAATGGTAGGTTTATTTGAACAGTGAGAGACAGAATAACAACAAAAAAATCCAGAAAAACGCATGTCAAAAATGTTATAAATTGATTGGCATTTTAATGAGAGAATTAAGTATTTGACCCCCTCTCAAAGATTTCTGGCTCCCAGGTGTCTTTTATACAGGTAACGAGCCGAGAATAGGAGCACAGTCTTAAAGGGAGTGCTCCTAATCTCAGAATTGTTACCTGTATAAAAGACACCTGTTCACAGAAGAAATCCATCAATCAGATTCCAAACTCTCCACCATGGCCAAGACCAAAGAGCTCTCCAAGGATGTCAGGGACAAGATTGTAGACCTACACAAGGCTGGAATGGACTACAAGACCATCGCCAAGCAGCTTGGTGAGAAGGTGACAACAGTTGGTGTGATTATTCGCAAATGGAAGAAACACAAAAGAACTGTCAATCTCCCTCGGCCTGGGGCTCCATGCAAGATCTCACCTCGTGAAGTTGCAATGATCATGAGAACGGTGAGGAATCAGCCCAAAACTACACGGGAGGATATTGTCAATGATCTCAAGGCAGCTGGGACCATAGTCACCAAGAAAACAGTTGGTAACACACTACGCCGTGAAGGACTGAAATCCTGCAGCGCCCGCAAGGTCCCCCTGCTCAAGAAAGCACATATACATGCCCGTCTGAAGTTTGCCAATGAACATCTGAATGATTCAGAGGACAACTGGGTGAAAGTGTTGTGGTCAGATGAGACCAAAATGGAGCTCTTTGGCATCAACTCAACTCGCCGTGTTTGGAGGAGGAGGAATGCTGCCTATGACCCCAAGAACACCATCCCCACCGTCAAACATGGAGGTGGAAACATTATGCTTTGGGGGTGTTTTTCTGCTCAGGGGGCAGGACAACTTCACCGCATCAAAGGGACGATGGACGGGGCCATATACCGTCACATCTTGGGTGAGAACCTCCTTCCCTCAGCCAGGGCATTGAAAATAGGTCGTGGATGGGTATTCCAGCATGACAATGACCCAAAACACACGGCCAAGGCAACAAAGGAGTGGCTCAAGAAGAAGCACATTAAGGTCCTGGAGTGGCCTAGCCAGTCTCCAGACCTTAATCCCATAGAAAATCTGTGGAGGGAGCTGAAGGTGCGAGTTGCCAAACGTCAGCCTCGAAACTTTAATGACTTGGAGAAGATCTGCAAAGAGGAGTGGGACAAAATCCCTCCTGAGATGTGTGCAAACCTGGTGGCCAACTGTTGGGGCCGCTGGTCCCCGAAGTCCCTCCCTGCTCCGTGCCTATGGCAGGGGCTCTGCCGTGCGCCGACCCCTCGCTGCTCTGCGAGCAGCTGCTGCCGTCGCTGGGCTCATCGCCCGACGGCTCCCCTCCCTGGTCCGTCCCTCCGCGAGCTCGTGTGAGAGGCATAGCTCGCCGCACGCCCTCGTTCACCTGCAGACGCTGCGTTGTCTCTCCACGGATCACGCGCTATTAAACGGGGGTCAGGGGTCGGAGGGCGAACGACGCTGCCCTCACACTGCGTGAGTCCCGGCGGCGACAGACGGAGCGGGGGCCTGCGGACGCACCGACCCCTTCCCCCACACTACGAGTGCACACACCTGCACACACGCGACACCCACTCGTGCGCCGCTTTATGCAGCGCTCACTCACGCGGCGAACCACTGTGTACACACGCGCACCCACACGTTCCCACTGCTCGACAAGATCACGCGAGGCCACGCTTCGCTATTAATGATTTATTATTCGCTACCTGGTAACTAATGTTGAATCAGTGAGTCGACGAGGCTGACCTATTCCACTAAACCTGTACCTATTCCTTATCTATCGGCTATTATCCTACTTCACCTTCTTAATCCCTGTTAGATGCCCACGGCGGTTCGTTGATCCCGTACTCGCAGCGTGCCTCGATGCGTCTCACGGACGTTCGGGTCGCTGGACTGGAGAGCGTCCTGTCGCCTGGCGCTGGAGAGAAGAGAGCCCGATCTCTCCTTTGCCCCCCTTTTTTATCCTCCCTACATCAAAGGGATGCGGCTCCGCGCCGGACGGTGGCCCTCAGCTTTTCCTTAACAATGGGTTCGCGTCCTCTAGCACGCGCACCGCGGTTCCGGACGCCTGTGATATGCTAATCAATGTGCGGCGTTCCGCGGCGTAAATTCTAATTAATCCCTTTCCCTCCCTAACAATCGTGCCTGCGCGCTCAAGCGTAATTATCCCAACCATCCGTGACTATGCGCAAGAGCCCCTGCGGTCCCGCTACTCATGCTGTCCCGTCCCTCCCCTGCTTGCCCCGTCGACACGTGGGTGGTGTGTGTGGGGGATGCGCTTCAACCGCGGTGGCCGAATGCTCCTCGCCGCGGCCATGCCATCTTAAGGCAGGTCGCAGCGCCGCGGTGCAACGTAGCGTCGGGGGAGGCCGTCCAATTCCCTGATCGCCGGAAACCGTGAGAGTTAATCCCGATAAGGGTTTCTCGGATAAAAACCGGTCGATCAGGTGACCTTCCCTTCCAGCTCTATGGGGGGGGGGGGGGGGGAAATGCGTGCAGGTGTGTTCATGTGAGGTGAGGTGAGGGGGACGAGGGGTTGGCTCCGTTGCTTGGTGGTGGCGAGGTCGGGGATGGGGCGCCTGCTGAACGGCTTTGTGGTGGCGGCATCACATAGCACCCCGAGGTGCCAGTCCCCGTCCCGGGTTGACTGGAGCACCTTGCTTGGGCCGCGCCCACGAGGAAACGTTGTGGGGTCCGGGGGATCCGTCCGGACCTGGTGGCTGGTCTCGGGGCGGGTGGCTCCGTCCTCTGTAGCTCCTGCGGCGGCCTCCTCCTCCACTCCAGCGGCTCTCCCCGTCCTCCGGCACCTGTGGGCTGGGGCACAAACTCAGCAGCGGAAGGGTTTGGAGGCCATCGTCCGCGACGTCTCCTGACTGGATCGGGGCGTCTCGGGGGCCCGGCGAGGCCCATGTAGGGTGCGAGGCCCCCCAACACGAGGGGTGCGGGTACTCCGGGATTTCAGGGCCTTCGGGTGACGGGGTTCACTCTCGCCGGGGCCGCTTTCCGCGGTTTTAAGCGGCGGACGTTGACCACCGTCTCTCGATCCCTCTCCCCGCCATAAATTAGTACCGTCCAGGGGGAGATCTGTCGCACCACGGTCCAGGGTCCCCGCCAGTAGGTCGTCAGTTTCCCCACCTGCCCGGCCCCGACGCGAGGGGTGTGTAGCCACACCTTAGCGCCTGTCAGGAATAAGGGGGGTTCCATGCGGGGTCGGGTGCCCTGTTCCTGCCGCCGATGCGCGGCTTCCCCTTGTGGGTATGCTCGGCCTCGGGCTTCTCGCAGGGTCTCCAACAGGTGTTCCACGGGGCGGCTTCCCTCCTCCGGCTGGGGGGAAGGGACGCCGAATAGCAGATCTGCGGGTAAACGAGACTCGCGGCCGAACATCATTAAAAACGGGGTTTGTCCCGTCGACGTGTGTACGGTGGTGGCGTAGACGAAAAGGGCGTAGGGGAGGTGTTCGTCCCAATCCCGTTGATTTGCGGCCACCATACGTTTGAGTTTCCCCGCTAGGGTCTGATTCATGCGCTCTACCATACTGTTCGCTTGGGGGTGGTATGCTGTGGTTCGGTCCTTCTGGATTCCGAATTCTCGGCACAGTGCCTGGAACAGCTCGGCCTCGAACTCGCTACCCTGGTCGGTGAGGACTCGTTCTGGGATCCCGTGCTTCAGTACGTAATGTTCCACAAATGCCCGGGCCACCACCAAGGCCGTTTTATCAGGGATGGCCACTGCCACGGGGTAGCGGGTGAAATACTCTACTGCGACCAGGATATACCGGTTGCCTCGATGGGATCGCGGGAATGGCCCCTGTAGGTCGATCCCAACCAGCTGATTCGTGCGGCTGACGCGGAACGGCCTTAGGGGTACCTGGTATCGTGCCGGTTTCGGCCCGCACTGCTGACAGGCGCGGCAGCCCTGTACCCAGGCCGCCACGTCTTGTGCCAATTTGGGCCAGAGATACTGGCGACGCAGGGTCTCTCGCGTGCGTCGTTCCCCATCGTGGCCCCTGAGTGGGTGGTCATGCACCAGCCGTAGCAGCTGGGGTCGCACCTGGGCAGGAACACAGATGCACCCCGGCTGGCCGGCCTCGGTTAACTCCCGTACCACTCCGTTCTGCACACACAACCGGGCATACAAACCGCTCCAGGGTCCTGGTAGGGCACTCTTTTCCTCCCGCAGTGCCGCCTCCACTGCCGCCAGATCCGGATCTCGCTGCTGGGTCTGTCTCAGCTGCTCGTCGTTTAGGCCCGGGAAGGCGCAGCCGACGTCCTCCTGGATCCGTCCGATTGGGTCCCGAGCCGCGGGTCCCGCGCTTGCCGGGCGGTCGACGGGATCCTCGGTGCCACCTGTGAGGGTCTCTGTGGCGCACACTGCACTATCTCTCGCTGGGGGGGGCTCAGTGGCCGCGGCCTCTCGGGGGTCCGTTGCCTGCCGGCAGCGTCCCCCCGTGAAACACGGGCAGGCCTCCTCCGCCCTTGTCTCGGCGTACACCGTGGGTCACCTCGACAAGGCGTCCGCGTTTGCATGCGTCCGGCCAGCCCGATACTCGATTTGCAGGTTGTACTCCTGCAACTGCGCCAACCACCGGGCCATCTGCCCCCGCGGCTCCTTGAATGTAAGAAGGAACTGCAGAGCATAATGGTCAGTGCGTACGCGACATCTCCTGCCATACAAATACGGCCGGAACTGTTTGCATGCGAAAATCACGGCGTACAACTCTTGGCGGGTCACGCAATAGTTCAGCTCGGCCCCACTCAAGGTCCGGCTGGCGTACGCGATGACTCGTTCCGTCCCATCCTGTACCTGTGACAACACCGCACCCAGCCCGCTGCTGCAGGCGTCGGTGTCCAAAATAAAATCGGTGGTAAAATCGGGGAAAGCGAGGATGGGGGCGTGGGTGAGGTGATCTTTGAAAGTGGTGAAGGCCGTCTGGCAGGCCCCCGTCCACTGATAGGGGTGCTTAGGGGAGGTGAGTTGGGTGAGAGGGCGTGCAATCTCGCTGAATCCCTTTACAAATCGACGATAATAGGTGGCGAGCCCCAAAAATGATCTGATCTCCGTTAGATTCCTTGGCCGTGGCCACTCCACTACGGCGCGTACCTTCTCCGGATCGGTGTGCACGCCTGCCTCGCTGACGCGATGCCCGAGGTACCCCACCTCGCATTGTGCGATGTAACACTTACGTGGCTTGAGCTTGAGATGAGCCGCTCGCAGTCGCTGGAACACCTCTCGAAGCCTGGATCAATGCTCAGACAAAGATCTACTGAACACTATCACATCGTCCAAGTAAATCAGGCACTGTTCCCATTGCAAGCCCCGCATCACCAACTCCATCAGCTGCTGAAACGTCTCGGGCGCATTGGTGAGTCCGAACGGGAGTACTCGAAACTCGAATAGCCCCATCGGGGTGGTGAATGCGGTTTTCGGCCGATCCTCCTCCGCCATCTCCACCTGCCAGTACCCGGACGCGAGATCGAGGGTGGAAAAATATCGCGCTCCGGCGAGGCTGTCGAAGGTGTCGTCGATGCGGGGTATGGGGAAGGCATCGCCGAGCGTGACTGCATTTAGTTTACGGTAATCGACGCAGAACCGGGTTGACCCATCCTTTTTCGTTACTAGTACCACTGGGGCTGTCCAGGGGCTCGCCGAGGGCTGAATTATGTTATCGCGAAGCATGTCCCCAACTGCCTCTTTGATTTGGGTGCGTTCGGGTGCGCCCACTCGGTACGCAGGGAGTTTGATGGTTCGGGCTGCACCGGTGTCAATTTGGTGCTTAACAAGATCGGTCCGACCCACGTCCGAGTCGTGTTCACTGAATACGTCGGCATACTCCCGCAGTAACTCGCGCAGCCGATCGGCCTCTCCCTGAGGTAAATCCGCCCATGGTACATGTAACGCGTCGAGCAGGGGAATGACCCTCAGGACGACCGGGGTCCTCAGCCCAGAGTGCGAACACCGAGTCGTTAGAGTGGCGTGCGTGCAGGGGGTGTACGGTGGCTATCGGGGTGCGCCGTCGCAGTATCGCTGGGGTACTGTGGGGGTTAAACATCCGCATAAACAATCGGTCCCCATCTGCGTTTACCAACGTGGCGGATCCCACGACCCCATACCGTTTTGCCAACTCCGGGTGAGGAGTTAGCATTACCTCTCCTGATGGTCGGAGCGCGGGGTCGGTGGGGGATGTTGCCACCGACACCAGCATCTTGGCGAGCGGCCCGATGGTGACTGCCGTCGCCAGGATAGCGGCCACAGGTGCGAAGCGGGGGCGCGTTGGTTCTCGTCCCAGGAACGGTATCCGCTCGCCGTTGCTCTCCATGGTGGCGCATCGCTGGCGGGGTTGCACGTTGAGTCCGAGCTGTTCTAAGAGGTCGGTACCTGCGATACACTCGTGACACAACGCACTCGACACATAGAACTCCTGGGTGCACACCTGGCTGCCTATGCGGACCTCTAAGGTGGCTCTCCCCAGCAGCCCCATTCCGGCTCCGCTCGCCGTGTGCAGCGCGCGGTCCGGTGCCTGCAGGTGACGCACGTCGACCCCGATCGCGCTGCAGTGCGCTGCGCTCACGAGCGAGGCCACCGCCCCCGTGTCCAGCAGGATTCGGGTACGCACTCCGTTTACCTCCCCTTCCACCAGCGACGTGGCCCCCGTGATCCCCGCCACCAGCTCCCGTAGCCAGTCGCCAGGAGTCACCGTTTCCGTGGGCGTTGTTGCTGGAACCTGTGTGGAGATCACTCGCTCGCCATTATTCTCATTATCGTCTATTTGTATCGGGACCGCGTCAATTGCACCCCTAGTTGGTCCGCTTTCTAGGGGGCGTTGGAGTTTTAACCCCCGCGTCTGCCTAGCTCGGGTGATTTCAGGACAGTCTCTCACTAGATGCCCTCGGCGGTCGCACATATAACATGCCCGGGGAGGGGGGGCGGCTCCGTAGCGGGTCCCCTGTCCGCTCCCTCTCCCTCCCCCAGTACGCAGTTGTCCCACATCGGACTCTAATTGGGCTACCCTCCCGGCCAGCCCCCCTACGGTCGAGCGTAGTTCCCCCATCTCAGACTGGAGGGTCTTCATATTTTTAATCGCTTCCTCGCGTACCTGGGTTACCCTCTCACCTACGTGGGTTATCCTCTCCCCTACTTGGGTTACCTTACCGTCCATTCGGTCTACTCGGCCAGCAATATCTCCCATGCCAGTCTGTAACCCAGCTACCCAACCCGGGGTTTGTCTCGCGGGGTCTCTGGGCCTCTCTTGCCCGTCTCCCTATGGGGCTGGCGGGCTCATCCTCATCCTCCTCCTCGTCAGGGATCAGGCTCGCCACGGTGTACTCCTGTCCCGACCCTCGGAGCTGCGCGCGTTCGCTGGAGAGCTCCTTACACTCCAGCGCTTGCTCGACTAGGGTATCGAAAGGGAGGCCTGCGCTACTCTTTTTGGGCTGCCACCACGCGGTGCGAGCTAGGTACCTGAGTAGCTTGTCTGCAGCTAGCGCGTCAATGACCTCCTTCGAGAACTCTGGACGGGCGATCCGGGTTAGTGATCGCACGTCCTCAGCGTAGTTTCGGAAGTCCTCGCCAGTTTGACGTCGGCGCGCCTCTAAGGCCGTCTTCGCCCGTATCGCGTTGCGCGTGCCGAAACGCAGGTCTAATCTACGCATTAGTTCTTCTAGTTGGGTTTGCGCGCTTTCGGGTAGTGCCTCTACAAAGTCGGCTGCCCGCCCATCTAAGTTTAACTTAAGATGTCGCAACGCCTGCGTGTCCGACCAGCCATTAAGCTCTTTAGCCCCTATGATATTACGGGAAAACGCTTTCCATGTAGGGGTCCCCTGGCCGGTGAACACATGCCTTACCTTTGCGTGGAGTAGCGCGCCACCTTCCCGTGAAGATGTGAGGGTTCGTACGACTTCTTACACCATGTTGTTGGGGCCGCTGGTCCCCGAAGTCCCTCCCTGCTCCGTGCCTATGGCAGGGGCTCTGCCGTGCGCCGACCCCTCGCTGCTCTGCGAGCAGCTGCTGCCGTCGCTGGGCTCATCGCCCGACGGCTCCCCTCCCTGGTCCGTCCCCCCGCGAGCTCGTGTGAGAGGCATAGCTCGCCGCACGCCCTCGTTCACCTGCAGACGCTGCGTTGTCTCTCCACGGATCACGCACTATTAAACGGGGATCAGGGGTCGGAGGGTGAACGACGCTGCCCTCACACTGCGCGAGTCCTGGCGACGACAGACGGAGCGGGGGCCTGCGGACGCACCGACCCCTTCCCCCACACTACGAGCGCACACACCTGCACACATGCGACACCCACTCGTGCGCCGCTCTACGCAGCGCTCATTCACGTGGCGAACCACTGTGTACACACGCGCACCCACACGTTCCCACTGCTCGACAAGATCACGCGAGGCCACGCTTCGCTATTAATGATTTATTATTCGCTACCTGGTAACTAATGTTGAATCAGTGAGTCGACGAGGCTGGCCTATTCCACTAAACCTGTACCTATTCCTTATCTATCGTCTATTATCCTACTTCACCTTCTTACTCCCTGTTAGATGCCCACGGCGGTTCGTTGATCCCGTACTCGCAGCGTGCCTCGATGTGTCTCACGGACGTTCGGGTCGCTGGACTGGAGAGCGTCCTGTCGCCTGGCGCTGGAGAGAAGAGAGCCCGATCTCTCCTTTGCCCCCCTTTTTTATCCTCCCTACATCAAAGGGATGCAGCTCCGCGCCGGACGGTGGCCCTCAGCTTTTCCTTAACAATGGGCTCGCGTCCTCTAGCACGCGCACCGCGGTTCCGGACGCCTGTGATATGCTAATCAATGTGCGGCGTTGCACGGCGTTAATTCTAATTAATCCCTTTCCCTCCCTAACAATCATGCCTGCGCGCTCAAGCGTAATTATCCCAACCATCCGTGACTATGCTCAAGAGCCCCTGCGGTCCCGCTACTCATGCTTTGCCGTCCCTCCCCTGCTTGCCCCGTCGACACGTGGGTGGTGTGTGTGGGGGATGCGCTTCAACCGCGGTGGCCGAATGCCCCTCGCCGCGGCCATGCCATCTTAAGGCAGGTCGCAGCGCCGCGGTGCAACGTAGCGTCGGGGGAGGCCGTCCAATTCCCTGATCGCCGGAAACCATGAGAGTTAATCCCGATAAGGGTTTCTCGGATAAAAACCGGTCGATCAGGTGACTTTCCCTTCCAGCTCTATGGGGGGGGGGGGGGGGGGGGGAATGCGTGCAGGTGTGTTCATGTGAGGTGAGGTGAGGGGGACGAGGGGTTGGCTCCGTTGCTTGGTGGTGGCGAGGTCGGGGATGGGGCGCCTGCTGAACGGCTTCGTGGTGGCGGCATCACACAACTACAAGAAACGTCTGACCTCTGTGATTGCAAACAAGGGTTTTGTCCCCAAGTACTAAGTCATGTTTTGCAGAGGGGTCAAATACTTATTTCCCTCATTAAAATGCCAATCAATTTATAACATTTTTGACATGCGTTTGTCTGGATTTTGTTGTTATTCTGTCTCTCACTGTTCAAAACAGGACCCTGCGGGGTGGGCTGGTAGGAATAATACTTAGTACCGGTACAGGGATATCGACCGGGCTGGGTGGGGAGGGGCTGGGTGGGGAGGGGCTGGTCACCCCGTGGTGTCCTTATAAAACTCAACGTTTAACCTACTCACGCCGGCTTGTGCCCGCCCTCACAGTCGGGCATATTTGCGGAATAGACCACGCCGCCGTTGACCCTGGCCATTGACCGAGCAACCCAACGTTCCTACCAGCTCCCTCCGCAGGAATGTGTTCTATGTGCCACTCAGTCCGTATTTAGCCGCCTATTCTGTTGTTCCACTCGGTCGACTGAACGGGTTTAAGGCAGTGACTGGAGAAAATGTGTTGCCCGTAGTGTGCAAAAAACTCATCTTGCTGTGATTTGCTTACTAATGTAAAAGCGGGGGTGCTGCATCATTGTTTTTAATTATAATATCACTCAAATATTGGTGGGGGGAGAGGGCGGGGGGGGGGGGGCAGGGCTGGGTGACGCGTCTTACTTCTCGGTGGTTTTGTTTGTGTGCAGATAATAAATCGCAACAAAATTGAAGCAGAGAAGTGCACCGCCTCCTACACCAGTTGACAGCCCCCCCCCCCAACACCCCCCAACACCACCCTCAACACCACCCCTCCCACCAGCCCTCATCACCCCCCCACCACTCCCCACCACCACCTTCTGCACTAAGCCTCGCGAAGCCTCCCGCACTAGGCCTCGCGAAGCCTGCCGCACTAGGCCTCGCGAAGCCTGCCGCACTAGGCCTCGCGAAGCCTTCTCTGCAGTAGACTTAGCGAAGCCTTCTGCACTAGGCCTCGCGAAGCCTCTGCAGTAGGCCTCGCGAAGCCTTCCCTGCAGTAGGCCTCGCGAAGCCTTCTCTGCAGTAGGCCTCGCGATGCCTTCTCTGCAGTAGGCCTCGCGATGCCTTCTCTGCAGTAGGCCTCGCGAAGCCTGCCGCACTAGGCCTCGCGAAGCCTGCCGCACTAGGCCTCGCAAAGCCTTCTCTGCAGTAGACCTAGCGAAGCCTTCTGCACTAGGCCTCGCGAAGCCTTCTCTGCAGTAGGCCTCGCGAAGACTTCCCTGCAGTAGGCCTCGCGAAGCCTTCTCTGCAGTAGGCCTCGCGAAGCCTTCTCTGTAGTAGGCCTCGCGATGCCTTCTCTGCAGTAGGCCTCGCGAAGCCTGCCGCACTAGGCCTCGCGAAACCTTCTCTGCAGTAGGCCTCGCGAAGCCTTCCCTGCAGTAGGCCTCGCGAAGCCTTCTATGCAGTAGGCCTCGCGATGCCTTTTCCGCAGTAGGCCTCGCGAAGCCTTCCCTACAGTAGGCCTCGCGAAGCCTTCTCTGCAGTAGGCCTCGCGAAGCCTTCTCTGCAGTAGGCCTCGCGATGCCTTCTCTGCAGTAGGCCTCGCGAAGCCTGCCGCACTAGGCCTCGCGAAGCCTTCTCTGCAGTAGGCCTCGCGAAGCCTTCCCTGCAGTAGGCCTCGCGAAGCCTTCTCTGCAGTAGGCCTCGCGATGCCTTTTCCGCAGTAGGCCTCGCAAAGCCTGCCGCACTAGGCCTCGCGAAGCCTGCCGCACTAGGCCTCGCGCCGTGCTTTTCGTGCACAAATAAGGCGATTAAATGTATCTCGTCTCTGTGTTAATAAATGTATCTGTGTTAAAAAAACGTGCTGCGTTTCAGTAAAGTAAATTTGAAGCGAAGTTTAAAAGTTTCGCCGTGAGGCGCCGGAAGCGATGGCCATCTTGTTTAGTTCACATATCGCAGGGGGAGCGGGCGGCCATCTTGTCGGACAGGGTCATGCCAAGTGTTTGCAGTAGGGGGCGATGTTGATACACGGATGGACAGACAGACACATTAATCTATTGGTGGTCTGGTCCACTTCGTTCCTACCAGAATAAACCTACCATTAAAATTATAGACTGATCATTTCTTTGTCAGTGGGCAAACGTACAAAATCAGCAGGGGATCAAATACTTTTTCCCTCACTGTAGCTCTTTTGCAGAAGTGATATGGATATCACAAATTATTAGCTCAACAAAGTGGCGTATCGTGTGAATATTTATAGGGGCCAAACACTATTAAATGCATGGAGGGAAAACCAGGAGGACCCTGAGAACTTAATCCACGAGACCACGGGGAGAACATGTACATTTAAAATACTGGACACTTTACAGAGGCGTCAGGGTCCGGGACACCAGTCGATGGAGTTAACGTCTCGCCACCGCGGCGCCCCACAGTGATGTACTGTCATAAGTTAGCAAGCCACGTTTGTTAACACTCCCCCCCCCCACGGCTTCTCCTCTGTCCACCCAGCAGCAACTATCTAACTGGGTGCACCACAGTTGACAGGCAGGTCGCCTGTGCTGGAGGGGGGAGGTAAAGTGTTGGCCCTCCACGGCGTCCTGTCGGCGTACACGAGTTGGCTAAAATACCCTCCCCGAGTGGGGCTGTCGTTCTCGCCCCGATGGAGCAGCACCAGTGCAGGCCTGCGCCTCGACCTTCATTGCCAAACTCTTTGGTTATTTCGGTAAAGTCACGTAGGTAAAGAACCAAAGAGTATGGATCCCTGCAGTCACGAAAACTTCAAATCTTCATTGCCAAGTCGCGCCTACCCGGGGTGACGTCACTCGCATTTTATGAATTAAACCGTCGTGAAGCTCCGCGTCCTGCGATTGGCCTGTTGTATGTCAGGTGACCTTCATTACATTTCGTAGCGCAGATTAGCCACCGCTGGTGATAAGCATGGCCCCGACGTGTCACGTGATATTCGTTGCAGCCAATCGAGTACGCGCGGGGGACGCCGATACATTGTGGGAAATACAATCCCCTCCTCGCGCCGTTGCCAGGGGCGAGACGTCAAACATGGCGGCGGCGGCGCTGCTGTAATTCGCTTTTCTAACGACGCAGTCGGGGACGTTCAACTTGTCCTGTACCATTACCCGAGATGTTCTAGCGTCGCCGGGAGCGCGGGGTAGGGAGCGCGGGGTAGGCTTCGCGAGTCGCCGCAAGCCAAGCAGACCGCGTGAACCGGTGCGGCCAAGGCGTACCCACAGTTAACGGTTGTCGGATAGGTTTCTTAACCCAGGCAGGGGCGACCTCGGCCGCAGGGAAAAGAAGGCCGCAAGAGAGTCGGTCTTCGGACTCTGAGCTTCACTGACGAGGTCGAGGAAAGGAAGACGACGAGGAGGAGCCATGGCTGATGAAAACGAGCTCATCAGCTCAGCGGAGATCATTAAAGGTGAATTGAGTTGCGCTGCATTGTTTAGAAACGGTCGCAGAGGTTCATGACGTCAAGTGGCCAGCAACAAGCAGCATTATCAATGTTGTAATAGATATTAGTTGACGCGTGTCATGAATTGAGCAAGGCTATTGTAAGAGATTGGGGAAAAGAGATGATAGGATGGAGCATTGCGAAGGACAAAGTGGAAAGAGAAGTGATGTGACTGCAGTGTGATGAGTTCGGTGGGTGAGCGAGTTGTTGTGACCTGCAGTGTGGATGAGATGATGTTGAGCTTCTTTCGCACCGTACGTAGCCAACTGTGCTAATCGGAGGTGCAGCCATTACAACAGTATTCCAACATCGTAATACAGTATAGCCATTGCATTATATGCCGGATGAGATTGTTGTGCAAAGCAGATTGATTTTCTGTATTTAAGAATAGCATTGTTAAATATAACGTGAGGAACTGTGGAATTCCCAATCTTGCGTGATGCTATGTAGGGGCGGTGACATGGTACTGCAGTAGTTCACCGCTTTTTGCAGAGTTTCACAGGTCGATTCCAGTGGCCGCCCTAATAATTAATGTGGGTGTAATAACCATAATGGTACAGGACATAATTTGCAAGAGTAGCCTGTTTTGTGTCGCTGTTTATCAACACGTACCAAATTACCTGCATATTACAGTACTAAGTTACAATTATGCATAGCAATTATTGCTTCCTGCTGGCAGACAAACACCCCTGGTTACTTTTTAAAATGACTATCCTGATATATGATTGTCCTTGTCTCTTGAGTTACCACCTGGGTAAACTTAAGAAATCAACTGATATCATTGGCTGGCGTTTTTTGTATAGAACATGACCAGGATTTATTGTCACCACAGTCAAGTGGTGGTTCACAGTGAACATTCTACATTAATTCAACATGAAGCATGACGTTTACTGTCAACTACAAATGAGTGGGACCATATTTTGAGTGGAAGATAATAATTAATAAACAAGAAATTACGTGCATGGAGGAGAGTGAGGGGAGAGATAGGAGAGCGTATGAAGGGGAGTAGAATGAGATTAGAGGGGGGAGCTCGGAGAGTGCTTGGACGGGTAGAGAGATGCTCGGGGAGAGAGATATGAGAGGGGGAAAGCAGGATAGTACGTGGAGGGTAGTTGAGAGATATGAAGGGAGGGGTAGGAGAGTGAGTTTGCCTGTGTGTGTATAATTTGTGTGCATATGTGTACAATGAGTGTGTGCGTGCGTGCGTGTGTGCGCGCGAGCAGACCGCCTGTACTTCAGCACGCTGCGTAGTAAGCCGCGCAGCACGGCGAACACACACTACTTCAGCACGGACGATGAGCTGGTCTACGAGAAGTGAGTAACTACTACGCCCCGCCCAAGGTGGAGGTGGTGCAATTGCACTGGAGCCCAGGTGCTGGCCTTCGGAGAGAGAGGAGGCAGACAGTGGTGTGGGTGGGGGAAGGGGTGTGGGGGGGCAATAAAAGTTGGGATGACTGAGTGGAGGTAAGGGAGTGAGTGGAGGCTGTAGGTAACAGTGTGTGTTGTTTTTGCAGCTTTTATGCAGATTTTGGGCCCTTGAACCTGGCCATGCTATATCGCTTCTGTTGCAAGCTCAATAAGAAACTCAAGGTATTGACCGGCACCTGTACATACATGTATACACACAGATGCACACACAAAGAAAACAAATATCCTTCTATAGCTTTAAAATACTTTTGGGTGCTGTTTATGAGCACCCATCAAGGCTGGTACTATCTTCTAGATTTGAAGCTTTCGTGACTGCAAGGATTCATACTCTTAGGTTTTTTCCGGTAAAGTCACGTAGGTAAAAATAAAACTAAATAATAAAAATAATATAAATAATAATAGAAATACAATAATAAATCACGACGTTTCGGAGGCAGCACAAGTCTCCGTCATCAGGTGGGACCGTCACAGCTAAATTTACTGTATAAAGTGAGGAACAATCCAAGAGACAAGCTAAGAGTATGCTGGTACTATGCACGAGGGGGTGGGTGGCCAGCACTTTGCCCAAATGAATTGACTTTCTGGATGCCCTGGAATGGTTCAGATATTCATCACGAATGTTGGCCCTGAGCAGGAATCAAACTCGGGTCAGCGGTTTCCCAGCACAAAGTGTTAATCGCTGCGGCACCATTCCCCACTCTCCACATACATGTGTGTGTATATATGTGGGGAGCGGTGACGCAATGATTAGAATGCGCGATGAACCCAGCGACTCGAGTTTTATTCCTGCTTAAGGCTACCATCAACAGTGGCTGTTATCTGAACCAGTCCTGGGCCTCCCCAAGTTTGAATCAGATGCGGTCACACTCCAGCTCTTATGTGTCGTTATGTGCTTGTCTGTGCATGTCTTTGTCTTTTTTGTAGTCCTTCTCTCTGGCACGCAAGAGGATCGTGTACTATACGGGGCCTGACCAACGCAAACGAGCCAATGCTGCTTTCCTCATCGGCTCTTACGCAGTGAGCTTCCCCCCCCACCCACCCCGCAGCACTCTCTAACAATTATATTCCCTCCGGTGGGCGGTGTGACAAGGTGTGACGCAGTGGCTATATGCCTGGTGACGCATTGATTTGGTGATGGAAGTTTGATTCATATACATGTCACATTGAGCGCCTAAAAGTTGGTTATGTGCGATGTATATAGCCGATTCGTTAACGTATGTTTTTACTTAAAATTTTCGTGACTGCAGGAATTAATATTCTTTGGTTCTTTCGGTAAAGTCACGTAGATAGAAAAAAATAATAATAATAAAATAAAGTGAATAATTTTTTTTTAAATAAAATAATAAATACCAAAAAACATTCATGTAGACTGTAGCCTGGTTCTTAATCGGAGTGAGTGTATTGGCAATCTATAATGTAGACTAGCCTGGTTCTTAACCTCGGTGAGTGTACTGGTAGTCTATAATGTAGACTAGCCTGGTTTTTAAGCTGGTGAGCGTATTGGCAGTCTATAATGTAGACTGTAGCAATTGTTATTATACTGAGTGTACTGGCATTCTATAATGTAGACTGTAGCCTGGTTCTTAACCTGAGTGAGTGTACTGGCAGTCTATAATGTAGACTTATTATTGGTTATTTCAGTCATAAAAATAAATATTAAAATAAAACAAAAACCACTACGTTTCGATCGCAACACAAGCGGTCGTCATCAGGAAAAAGGGGGGTTAGCCTCTAAAGGCAAACTGTTTATAAAGGTTTAGAGATGGGCATCTTCCAAGTGTGTCAGCAGCATGGGCAGGGCAGCTAATGCTAATGTAGGAGAAAAGACAAGCTACTACACCAAGCAAAGGGCGGTCCTGGCAATCATTGCACCTCGCTGCACACACCCATACTGCTGACAGTGGAGGTTGACAGGAAAGATGTCATCAAAGTGGTTGATGACATCTTTCCAATGATTGCTGAGGTTATAACCATCCTCTTGGTTGAAATTGTGTCTGTGTCTATATATGGATGGCTTCATGAAGGAATGTTTGTTGATAGCCAGTAGGCTTGCAAAGTACCATCGTCTTCGAGAAATCTATTTCGTGTGAGCCAGCTGCATTAACATAATGATCAGCCACGGCAGAAGTATTGTACCTACCGTGTTTCAAATCTGCCTTGTGCTCACGAACACGGTCCGAGACATGTTTAGTTTCCCCAATGTAACTGCTGCCGCAGGTACAGCTTAATTTGTATGTCAGGAATTTTGTCCTTCACAGATGGGATCAGATCACGAATTTTATGTACTGTAATTCAATTGGACCTGGATCTTGTGTTTGTTCATGATTTTGGAAATCGTTTTGGTTACCCCTGCTATGTATGGCAAGATGATGGTTTTGATTGAGTCCTCAGATGGCTCCTTCCTCACGGTTTTTTATTCACTTTATTTTTTATTATAATTTTTCTATCTACATGACTTTACCGAAGAACCAAAGAAAACGTTGTTTTTGTTTGTGTACACAGGTTATCTACTTGAAGAGGACACCTGAGGAGGCGTACCGCCCTCTAGTGGCTGGTAACACACCCCCTTACCTGCCCTTCAGGTGACAACTTCACCCTGCAACACAGTCTGTCATTGTCTTTGTGTCACCGTGTCACTGTGTGTACCTCTGTATGTTTCTCTGTGCATGTGTAACTGTGTGTGTACCTCTCTATGTATATCTGTATAGTTGTGTTTATCTGTGTGTATTTGTAGTTATCTGTGTGTTTGTGTGGTGTGTGTATCAGGAAATACTTTTTGTGTGAGGTGCTCGCTAACAGGACTTGCCCCAACAGTCTGTTAAAGGCTATACGAGGGATCTTTGTAGTTGTATAAATCTCTGTATCTGTGTGTTTAGCTGTATATGTGTGGAGCTGTGTCTATGTCTAGGTTTATCTACATGTGTATTTCTAAGTCTACATCTGTGTACATCTTGTGTGTATGTTTTATGTGTCTTTTTTTTACTCATCCTTGCTACCATCACCCCCCCCCCCCACCAGAGATGCTTCATTCGGACCATGCAGCTTCAACCTGACCCTCCTTGACTGTCTGCAGGGGGTCGGCAAGGTAAAGACACAGCCTGCAATGGATTGCTTATGCCACTTCTCGCAGAATGGCCTCCACTAGAGTGACCTGTAGAGGATATTTTGGTCAACTCTTCCACGATGACCAAATGTCTTAGAAGAGGTGGGCCTACCTACATTTAACCCCACCATCACAGGCGGCTATTTTTCAGGAGGGTCCTGCTACATTGGGATGTTTGGCCAACGTTGATGGCATTGTATGTTTTTAGCTATGGAGGGATACTGGAGAGATTAACACGTAGGCTTTCGCGACCAATATTATTCATAATCAACGTTTTTGGGTTTAGATCGCGTTATTTATAAATGTGTCGTAACCCTCCACCACCCGACACGGCCAATCAGTAAAAAAGTGTCACGTTGACAAAAGATAAATTAGTTCACTGCTTTAGCCCACCGGTGTGTTGAAGCGCGAAACCACAACATTTACAATTTGAGTACGACGTTTCGCTGGTAATTGCATCCAGCATCATCGGGCAATTCGCCAGAATGGTGAGGCTCTGCTGTGTCTCCCGTTCTTATATAGAGCAGCAGCAGGGTGACGTCATCATTAACTCATTAACTCATCAGGTGCAAAGATTTGAGGGGGGAGTTATTGTAATTATATACTAGATTAGTAATCAGGCTATTGTTACGATGCGAGTTGTAGATTAGTAATCATTTGGAATGTGTTTTATTGTGATTATGCTACATTAGTAATCAGTTAGTGTTTGTTTCCCTTATAAGGAATTGTAATGTATCTTATTTAATAATACGCTTCCAGGCCGCACTAAGCCTGTAGCTGTCTGAGCGATTAAAGTTATTTCTGTTTCTCTCAATTTCAATCGATTCTCTAATTAGTCTTTGCCAGTAGTAACTAGTTTTACACAGCACTTCAACGTTGTCAAAATCAATTGAGTGTCCCTGTTGGCATGCATGTTCTGCCACTGCCGACAGTTGTGTTTGTGATAATTTAATATTTCTCTGGTGTTCTTTTAGTCTTACACTAACGTTACGCCCTGTCTGTACAGAAAGCAAACGCACACTGATGCCTATCTGAATGCAGATTCGCATCATCACCCAGCTCAGAAATCCTCTCTTATCAAGACGCTCATACATCGGGCTAAAACAGTGTCAGATGGTGAAAGTCTAGTGAGAGAGATTAAACATGTTAAAGAAGCACTAAGACAGAATGGCTACAATAATGCTCAAATTAACAGAGCACTAAATGCCAAATCACGATCGCAAAGCAACACTGCTGAAAGCGATCAGATTATTAAAACAATAAAAATACCATTTATCTCAGGAGTAACTGACAAATTAGCCCGTGTTTTGCAAAAGCAAAACATTACAGTAAGATTTGGTACAGTACACAAAATTCAACAAATAGTAACGTGCACTAAAGACGAATTACCTAAATTATCAACAGAAGGTGTATATCGGATTAATTGTGTATGTGGCAGATGCTATATTGGACAGACAGGGCGTAACGTTAGTGTAAGACTAAAAGAACACCAGAGAAATATTAAATTATCACAAACACAACTGTCGGCAGTGGCAGAACATGCATGCCAACAGGGACACTCAATTGATTTTGACAACGTTGAAGTGCTGTGTAAAACTAGTTACTACTGGCAAAGACTAATTAGAGAATCGATTGAAATTGAGAGAAACAGAAATAACTTTAATCGCTCAGACAGCTACAGGCTTAGTGCGGCCTGGAAGCGTATTATTAAATAAGATACATTACAATTCCTTATAAGGGAAACAAACACTAACTGATTACTAATGTAGCATAATCACAATAAAACACATTCCAAATGATTACTAATCTACAACTCGCATCGTAACAATAGCCTGATTACTAATCTAGTATATAATTACAATAACTCCCCCCTCAAATATTTGCACCTGATGAGTTAATGAGTTAATGATGACGTCACGCTGCTGCTGCTCTATATAAGAACGGGAGACACAGCAGAGCCTCACCATTCTGGCGAATTGCCCGATGATGCTGGATGCAATTACCAGCGAAACGTCGTACTCAAATTGTAAATGTTGTGGTTTCGCGCTTCAACACACCGGTGGGCTAAAGCAGTGAACTAATTTGTCTTTTGTCAACGTGACACTTTTTTACTGATTGGCCGTGTCGGGTGGTGGAGGGTTGCGACACATTTATAAATAACGCGATCTAAACCCAAAAACGTTGATTATGAATACTGGAGAGAACCCATGCAGAACCAGCGAGAAAACAAATGCCACAGAAGGAGTCAAGAAACAAACCCAGGCCCTTCTCACTGTGAGGCACAAGTGTTACCACTGTGCAACTGGTAGATCAGTCTGCCAGTATCCGTTATATAACCTGGACATGAAATATTGCCATTGGGATACATGAAACATCATTGCTGCTTTTGAAAGGGTGACCTAGGTGAAGATGAAACAAATACGCATACAATACACCACCTGATTAACATATCTGCCCCTCCATATACACAAATACATTTTTACACATCCCATCAGCCACATGGACTTATGAGAGCATTTTACCAGCAGCACTGGTTCAACACAAATAAAACTCTGGACTGGTTTCACATTGAGTTTCTCATCAGCAGTCAACTCATGGTGATGAAATTGCCAGATGTTTACAGGTGTAGTGAGTCCAACTGAATCGCAGACGTTCTTTAGAGGCAACACATTTATTGTAACATCAACACGTAACAGAAAGGGGTAACTGCCCCTTCACCAGATACAGCCTAGGGTGGTGGCCACCCAGCTAACTACCCTATACGGAGGAGTTACAGCTATGAAGGGTCTGACCCTCACTCGGGTCCCAACCACGTGTTGATGCCTGTAGAACTTCCAGCTTGTAGGACGTAGAGCTTCCAGCTTGTAGAATGCAGCGACCCCGGTCCCCCTCAGGGACCCGCCTTATATCCTCCTGGGTCAGGACCGCTCCGCCCGCCTTCTCGAGCCTTCTAGTTCCGTTTCGATCCCTCTCGAGAGCTCTCCCCAGACACATGATCGCCCCCTAGCCCCCCCACCTGGGGCCCCCTCTGTGGACACTGGATCACGTGTCTACGGGGTCAACCAGAGTGCCATGGCCTGGGGCAATCCTGCCCCTGGGCTGACACTCTCCTACTCCCCCTTGTGGGAGCTCGCATTACACGCTATGCGTGGTGCACGCGCGATCCCAGCGCATACCAAGCCCCACTAGGGCTGGTACTACACCCGCCTACGGGGTGTACGCGATGACAGTGCATCGCGCGCCACGGCCCTCTCGGGCCGGCACCATACAGTGACATCCCTGATGTCACTACACAGGCAAGGAAACGATTATATACTAGCTTTTTTGCCCGTTCAATAGAAAAATTGGTCAGCTCATGATTATTAATGAGGAGGGGGGGGGGGTTGCCCCATGTTGAGTGACGTCATCCGGTAATGGTTATAATAATGAGTGGAGGGGTGCGGTATGTGGAGTAACGTCACCCACTCATGATTATTAATGAGGGGAGAGGTGCGGCATGTGGAGTGCGCAACCTTCTTGTGCGTGAGTGTAAATTTCCACCTGGGCATGAATCTTAATGAGGGGGGGGGGGGGCCTCTTTTGCAGTGACATCATGTACAGATGTAGCACTGCTGTGTAGATTTATTTTTTACCGTCACTTTCGATAAAGAAATGTAATTTGAAGCAACTTTGCGTAAACAATTATTTAATTCAGCTCGACGTTCCTCTGCGTTCGTGTAAAAATTCACCCACTCGTGAATATTAATGAGGGGGGGGGGTGGGCCTCATGTGGAGTGACGTCTCGCGAGGGGTTGGGCCTCATGTGTTGACGTCACTCGCGAGGACACACATTCTTTGATTGACAAAAAACATAACTCTGATTTTGTTTGCATTATGGCTACAGGTATTGTGGTCTATGCAAACATGACTCCTTGTAAAAAAGGTGTCAGTTTTATTGCCAGATAAAAGGGTAAAAAAACAATTATCATATTTTTTACTGGCAAATGAGGTTCCAATGGTGTAAATGCTTATCCCGAGCTCTCATACTCTGATGGGGTGCATTGTCTTTGAGTTGTGCGCCTTTTGGCGTCATCTGGTCCAACCCATGTGAGACTAGGCTCTAAGGAAAGCTGTCTCGGGTGGGAACCAATCAACTTCAAGGACAGTGCATATATTATTAGAGTTATGTGTTTTGTTTGCATTATGGCTGCAGGTATTGTGGTCTATGCAAACATGACTCCTTGTAAAAAAAAGTGTCAGTTTTGTTGCCAGATAGAAGGGTAAAAAAACAATTATATTTTTTACGGACAAATGAAGTTCCAATGGTGTAAAGCTGTTGGGAGGCTCTTTTCCTATGGAGTGCATTACATCTTGGTTAGGTATGACTGACTTATTTCGCCTTTAATTCTTCTAGATGACCCTTTGTCTAATACTTCGTAATTATTATTTGGTTTGTGTTTATTCAAGATTTGTGATTTAGCATTGTTATCATTACCGCGTATTTCGTAGGGTTTTACTAACCTTCGTTCCACCACCTGTATCCTGGGTTTGTGCTGTTTGTTCTCGAGTTATTATGTTATCTGATATCCCGAGGTTAGAGAATTCGTTTTGGCTTGGTCGCGTAGATAAAGAAAAATAAATGACATTTGTATTAAAATAATGAATGGGAAATAATAGTAACTGATGTAGATTTTAGCCTGGTTTTGTTTACTTGGAGTGAGTGTGAGGCGTTCTACAATAATGTTCACTTAATCTTTGTCGCTAAGTTTTGGATTTTTTGTTAGCTAAAATAGCCTCCAAAACCCGTCTGTTTGCTTTTCGCTGCCCGTTTTACAACATCCCCTCTCTCTCTCCTTTGCAGGGGGGGGGGGGGGGCTCATTATCTTTATGGTTCACCTCCGGTTCCCTGTTGCGAGCGTGACAAGGCAGCTGCTCGAGAAAGGGGGGGGGGGGGTTCCGTTTTTTTTCGCTCCAAGTGACCCCGCGATTGATTATATGAAAAAAAAAATTGGCTGAATAATTCTTAATATGAATTTTGGAAAAAGGGTCATATATCCAACACGTTGCCCGGGTCAAAAACATATTTCAAAACTACTCTTAAAAATATAACAGCAGTGTGTACTGACTGTGGTGGTACCTGCTATGATTACAGCAGTGCATACCGACTGGTGGTACCTGCTATCACTACAGTAGTACATGCTGACTGTATAGAAGTATTTATCGACTGTATAGCACAAAGTACTCACCTGACAGAGTGGCGTGGTGAGGCCTAGTCCCGTGCAGAGCCTCCGTCCTCACCTAGATTGTCCAGCTGGCCGAGGTGGCACCTTGGCAGGCTGGGGCTGGGCTGCTACACCTGACCCCCCTCCCCCCCAGCCACGATCTCCCCGGCCGCTCTGCAGTAATATGTACGGCCTATAGTGGTAGCATTTAGCGACTGTATGGTAGTAATAACTGCACACATTGGGGTCGGGGGGACATCACACAGTGAAGATTTACCTGAGCGTTTAGTGTATTTTTATAGCATTTTTAACGTGAAAGAAAATGTTCCCCTCACTCGCACCAAAGGCGTGCGACTTGGCATGGGCCATCCCCCCCACCAAAGGCACGTGAGTTGGTATGGTCGTGCATGCGTCATAAATAAATAAATTAAAGGGAAGCACACAGAAATCACACTAAATCGCTAATTAAACTAATTTTAAGTTGACGGATGTGAAAAAAGAATAGTGCTTGCTCACCACGGGGCTTCCGGCGTGGTACTTGGCTATTTTTTTTTACGTAAACCCCACTGTTGGAGAGCCAAGCGCGCGGCCACACACAAACTCACACACAAACCCACACACAATTTTTGACTTTTATATATATAGAAGAGAAGAAGAAGAAGATTGGTTAAGATAAGTAGGGTAGCCACTGTTCCACCTGTCGGCTGTATCGCCTTCTATTCTTCATCCTTTCTTTCCTCTTTATTCTGGCTAAAGGGATTATTATTGTTATAATGTTGACATTATTGTGTTGTCGTGTGTCGATGTGTGTGTCTAAGCTCTTGTGTTGTTGCTGCTTCTGTTCGTTTGCAGGCACTGCAGACTGGCTTCCTGGACTGTACGCGTTTTGACTTAGAAGAGTATGAGCATTACGAGGTGGGTCACCTCCCCTCCCTCCCCTCCCCTCTTCTCATCCTTAACAGTGAATGACAGCTACTATTGTTGTTGTGTGTGATCAGCACGTTGAGAATGGAGATTTTAACTGGATCGTACCCGAGCGGTTCCTGGCATTCAGCGGTCCCCACCCAAAAAGCAAAGTGGAAAACGGTGATGATGCACACACATAAACACGCGCTTGCATGCACATATGGGGAGTGGTAGTGTAGTGGTTATCACACTGCGCTGCGAACCCTGATTCCCAAGATCGGTTCCTACTCAGGACCAATAACAGTAATGATTATATCTGAAATGGTTATGGGTCTCCCAATAATCGACTCAGCCTTTAATGAGTACCTAGAACAGTGTGTAAACATCAACACTGGGGAATCAGGCATGGTGCTGGCCCCCTATCACTTCATGTGCCGTATTGGTCTTCATAGGTGCTCGCTAACAGCACTTCCCCCATCAGTCTATTAAAAGTCTACACGGGGGGGGGGGGGGGATATGTATTTTGTGTGCACGTGCAGGCTACCCGCTACATTCCCCAGAGTCCTACATCCCGTACTTCCGTAAGAATGGCGTCACCACCGTCATCCGGCTCAACAAGAAGGTGTGAGCGAACACACCGTCAGCAACATGCACCTGGTCGGGCACTTCTTGCCTTGGCCGCTGGATCCGTTTGTAACGCTTTAAAACTGGACGAGGGTTGAAAGTGTCGGTGCACTAGCTGTTTGTCCGGCATGGGGTGAAAAAAACTGTAAAAGAATATAAAATACCAGGTAAAGCCCACTGAGCTATATAGATAATTTTCAGAAGCGATCTGGCCACAAATGATCACTCAAAGAAGTGGCCTATCATGTCGAAATATATAGCAGCCAAATACTCTTAAAACGCGTGTTTCTAAATGTGTAAGGAAACACTAGAGGACCTGGAGAAAAATCTACGTGGCCACGGGGAGAAAGACATGCAAACTCCAAATATACAGTCGTCAGGGTCGGGATCAAACTAACGACCTATATACCACTCAAGGTAGTTAACATCTCGCCACTGTGGTAACAATGGCTGAGCGATGATGATGATGATATGTGTTGCCGCGCGCCGGGGTAGATCTACGACGCGCGGCGCTTCACGGACGTGGGGCTGGTGCACCACGACCTGTTCTTCCCGGACGGCAGCTCCCCGAGTCCCGATATCGTGCGCAAGTTCTGTGAAATCTGCGAGGGCACGAGGGGCGCCGTCGCCGTGCACTGCAAGGGTGCGTCGCGAGTGGTGGTGGTGTGAGTGGTGGTTATAGTGGTGATGGTAGTAGTAATGTGAGTGTTGGTCATTGTGGTGGCGCTTGGTGTAGTTATGACAGTCGTGGTGGAGGGCGATGCTGCTGGTAATGGGGAGATAGCGGATGCGTCAATAGTGACAAACGTTGTCGTGTGGTGATGGTGACACTGTGTGCGTGCAGCGGGGCTGGGCCGCACAGGCACGCTCATCGCATGCTACCTCATGAAGCACCACTGCCTCACGGCTGCCGAGGCCGTCGCTTGGATCCGCATATGTCGGCCGGGCTCCATCATCGGGCCCCAGCAGCACTTTCTGCTCGAGTGAGACCCACACCGATACAACAACAGCTGCCATTCGCCACTAAGTGGCGGTGACGTCACTACGGCATTTGTGCCAGGCCAGGTGCACTTCGAGGCCACGTGAAGTGGTGAAGGCTTGCTGGCAGGCGGTGACGGGACAGACTCATGTGCCATGACAACACCTTCACCCAATCTGCTCCACTGCCTGCTCCCCGTTTGCCCCCCTCGGCAGGAGGCAATCCGGCCTGTGGGCTCAGGGGGAGGCGTTCCGTGCCAAGCAGCAGCGTGTGGGCTCGGGCCCCACGGGGCGCGAGGGCACGGCGCTGGGCGTGTCGCGGATCTTGGCGCGTGTCGATGACATCAGTCTACGCGACCCGCTCGGCCCCATCTCCCCCTCATCATCGCCATCACTGCACGCCACGCAGATCGAAGACGTGAGTATCACAAACGTTGGGGTCGGGGGTCACGGGGAACTAATGAGATGTGTGCGTGTGCTTGTGTGTGTCTCCGTTTGTGTGTCTGTAGATGGGTATATGTGTTTACATCTGGTCCATGGGAAGTGGTGGCGCAGTTGTTAGCACAATACGCTAAGAACCCCCATGCCCGGAGTTAGATTACTGCTCATGGTCAACATCCGTGACGAATATCTGAACCGGTCCTGGGCCTCCCCGAGGTCCGCTCTTTGACAAATTAGATTATCCTGGTCTCTTGAGTGCTTGCCTAGTTCAACAAATAATCCTGACTCAGCTTTAAATGAGTATCGAGCATGGTGAGACAATAGTGTTAGCTACAAAACCCTTGTGTGCCTTTTTGGTCATAATAGGTGTTTACCTTAATCGATTCTCTTTAACAGAACTTGCCCCAACAGTCTCTATAAGGCTACACAGGGGATCTTTGGTTTTGTGTGCACATGTGTGCACATGTGTGTGCATGTGTGTACCTGTGCAGTATGAGGTGCAGGTGGAGGGCATGGGCCGTGGTGGCCCCACACAGGGAGACAAACTCCGCGCTCTTAAAAACCGGCGACACACTCGGCATGCTGCCACCACTGGCCCCACCGCCACCAGCAGCAGCAGCAGCAGCAGCGCTGGCAGTGGCAGCAGCAGCAGCGGCGTCACCACACGGCACTCGGCAGCCTTGCTCACCAGTGGAAACTTGAGGTGGGAGGAGGCCATTTGTCGGGTGGTTGAGTTGCATATTAACCATTGGCAGTGATGCACAAATAAGACCTATCGCTCGGTAACATTACCACATGTGCATACATGCATGCAACAACAACATCCGGCATTCACCACGAAGTGGTGGTGATGTCACCACAGCGCTTGTGCCAGGCGAGGTGCACTGAGGCCACGTGAAATGCAGAAGGCTTGCTGGCAGGAAGTCACGATAGAGACGCAGGTGTTATGGGTAAACTGACTGAGGTGACTGGCAAATGTACCACCTGTGCTCCCTTCTGTGCCAACGACACGCATGCATTCACTCACGCATACACTTGGGCACGGTCAGGCTCACACACCCACGCATGTGTGCGTGATGGGGTGTGTGTGTCGTTGCGCTCCAGGCGGGGAGAGACACGCATGAACACGCGCTCCTCTTCCCAACAGCTGAGGTCCGTTCTACATTGACACAACCATCTCTGTCTGTCAATTTGTGTGTGTTTTTCTATTAATCTGTAAGTCTGTATATCTGTCCATCAATGTATGTCGGTGTGATGCATTAAACAAATCGAGTAACTTTGTGAATATTACTTTAATAATGCTCTTTTTCGCTGGCCGTTTGTCGATTTGGGCCTTTGGGCATGTGCTCGGCAACTGTGTTTCAAAGAAAATGCCCTTATGATGTATTTGCAGGCAAATAATGACAACGATTCCCCATATAGCCTTAACAGACTGTAAAAGCAAGTGCTGTTAGCGAGTAGCACTTATGAAGGCCGGTAAGGGGGTGGGTGGCCAGCATCATGCCCGGCCGCCTCCATCTCCCCAGTCTTGTTGTTCACACACCGCACCAGGTACTCGCTTGAGGCTGAGTCGACTTAGGGGAGGTCCAGGACCGATTCAGATAATTGTCACCGGTGTTGGCCATGAGCTGTTATAGAACTCGAGTCGCTGGGTTTGTAGCGCAGCAGGTTAACCGCTACACTACCGGTCCCCAATAACAACAACTACCATTCACCACTAAGTGGTGGTGACATCACCACAGCGCCTGAAGCAGGCGATGTACAACATGAAGTGTCGAAGGCTCGCTGGCAGGTCACGGGACAGACCCAGGTGCCATGGGTTGACTGATGGAGATGACTGTCACATGCACCATTAATCCTCAGACACATACATGCATTCACTCAATCTGATTAATTATTAAAATAATATTTCACTTGCTTACCATGGAAAGCCTAAATGAGTCTCAAGATGATTTTTCAGCTGACTCTTACTAAATTTTCACTGTCGAAATGACAATTGCTGCTTCATAGCTTTATCCAATTAAGTGTGTGGTGGTTATGTGTGGGAGTGGACGCGCTTGCGGGTGGATACGTGTACAACCGCTCAACACATGCGCCGCGCCTGCATCCCCCGCAGGACGGCGACGGTGCAGGGCGCTGCCGCCGCTTCCACGTCATCATCGTCACTGTCGCCGTCGTCTCCGGTGAAATCGGCAAAGTCTCCAGCATCGTTGGGCGTCCAGAACAGTGCCCGTGTCACCCGGCACTCCACCGGGGGAGGGGGCCACTCCGCCCTCAAGAGGTAGCGCTTGCATGATGGTGCCTGATGATTGCCTGATGATTGTATTCATTGGTAGTGTATTCGTGTGTGCGCCGGTGTGAGTCAGTGTGTGTATTTAGTGATGTTAGTGTGTGTGTGAGCTGTTGGGTTAGGGCAATGGTTACAGAAGATGATGTATGCAGTTTTTGTGTTGAAGGCATATTAATTAATGTAGAGGTGCCGGTGTGTCTGTTGTGTGTGTGCGGTCTTGTGTTAGTGGGTGATGATGTGAGTGCATGTTGGTGAGATATACGTGATGGCAGTATTTATGCGTGATGAGACATGATGGTGTGTGTTATTGTATGTTGGTGCATTTGTTAATGCATGCCTGTGTTTAATTGTTTTTGTGCATGTGTTTGTCTATACGTCTGTGCATGTTTTATGAATGTGGATATGCGCGTGTATGTGTGCCATGGTTTAGTGGTGGGTGTACACCCAAGACCCCATTCCAACCTATGGTGGCCTGGTCTCAGCTGATGAAAGTTGCTAGCGAGAATTTCATCATCGCTTGCGACTGGGGTTGGCATCGTCCCCCACTCCTCCTGATGTCGAGGGTAAATGGGCGAGGTTTAGGACTGTGACTCATGCAGCTGCAATGGCTGCTTTGGGTACGCGGTCCAGACCTCCCCAGGGACCCTGGTTGACAGAGGAGGTGTTCAGGATGGTTGAGAAAAAGCGACAAGCCCACTCTAACTGTCTACAGCATCCCACGTCAGAGAAAGAGGCTTAACGCAGCCTTATCGCAGCCTTCGCTCGGAGGTTCGGAGAGCCGTGAGGCGCTGCAAGAGATGGAGTCTGCCTCAGAGGCCCACGATCACAAATCCCTAGTTAACTCCATCAAAAAAGTAACCTGCAGCGCCACACCTATTACCAACATTAGGTGAAAAAACGGCGATCCAATCTCCGACCCCCAGGAACAGGTTTGCAGATTTGCTGAGCATTTTTGTGAGGTCCTGGGGGAGGGGAAATCTCTCAGCCAGGAAACCATCGTGGCACAAAGCGGGGATGACCCTGCTGAGGCTGCGGTGCTTCAAATATTGGAAGATGAAGTCTCACCCCCTGTGAGTGGCTGGCTGAGGTGCCATCTGTTTATGAAGTACTGAAGGCGATCCAGAGTCTGAGACTAGGAAAGGCACCGGGCAGAGATGATCTCCCAAGAGAAATGCTGAGGGAGGGTAGCGTTTGTGCACAGACTGCCCTACATGACATCATAACAACAGTCTGGACCACTGGACGGGTTCCGCAGGATTGGAAGGATGCCCTGGTGGTCCCCCTCTTTAAGAAGGGGGACCACACAGACTATAACAACTACAGGGGCATCTCACTCCTCAGTGTGCCGGGAAAGGTCCTGGCAAGGATTATTCAACATCGTCTTGCTCGGCACGCTGAGGAGAGGCTTGCGGAGCCCCAATGCGGTTTCAGGAAAGGGTGGTCTTGCACAGATGCCGTATTTTCTGTCCGTCTGCTACAGCAGAGGTGTAGGGAATTCCAACAAGACCTACATCTCTGCTTTATTGACCTGGTCAAGGCCTATGATACCATCAGTAGGCCTGGGCTCTGGGTTGTTCTTCGTGCTTTTGGAGTCCCTGACTCTCTGCTCACGATCATTAAGGACCTTCATGATGGTGAGCGGGCCTGGGTAAAACTACGTGGCCGGGAGTCAGAGCCATTCCCTGTACACCTTGGGGTGCGACAGGGATATCCTCTAGCTCCCACATTATTTAACATCTATTTTAACCATGTAGATCGTGAAGCCTTCAATAGCTGTACCGGAGAAATTCCATTTGGTACAGATATAATGGGAGGCTGATCGATGCCCGGGTGCGGTCAAGGGATGGCTCCCTATTGTCAACCATGTTATGTATGCCGATGATTTGGTAATTGCTGCTCATTCAGAGGAGGAGTTAGAGATTCTTCTGCTGAAACTGGAGTGTGCCACTAAGAGGTGGGGCCTTACCATCAGCCCCACCAAAACTAAGCACCTGCCTGGGTATTTTGTACCATCAGACACTCCACCCCCACAACTCCCAATCGGTGATGGGGCAGTTATGGAGAGAGTGGAGAGTTTCCCATACCTGGGCAGTATGCTCATGTCCGGCTCCGGTTTGCAGCGAAGGCCTCACTCTGAATCAGTCGAGCGGCAATATCTTTTCATCGGTTGCGTAACGCTGTGTGGAAGCTGCCTGGTCTGTCGTTCCGCACGAAGCGTCAGGTCTTGATAATTGGTTTTTTACCCTTCTATCTGGCAACAAAACTGACACCTTTTTTTACAAGGAGTCATGTTTGCATAGACCACAATACCTGCGGCCATAATGCAAACAAAAAACATAACTCTCATAATATATGCACTGTCCTTGAAGTTGATTGGTCCACACCCGAGACAGCTTTCCTTAGAGCCTAGTCTCACATGGGTTGGACCAGATGACGCCAAAAGGCGCACAACTCAAAGACAATGCACCATCAGAGTATGAGAGCTCGGGGTAAGCATTTACACCATTGGAACCTCATTTGCCAGTAAAAAATATGATAATTGGTTTTTTACCCTTCTAACTAGCAACAAAACTGCCACATTTTTTACAAGGAGTCATGTTTGCATAGACCACAATACCTGCAGCCATAATGCAAACAAAATCAGAGTTATGTTTTTTGTCAATCAGAGTTATGTTTTTTTTTGCATTATGGCTGCAGGTATTGTGGTCTATGCAAACATGACTCCTTGTAAAAAAAGGTGTCAGTTTTGTTGCCAGATAGAAGGGTAAAAACACAATTATCATATTTTTTACTGGCAAATGAGGTTCCAATGGTGTGAATGCTTACCCCGAGCTCTCATACTCTGATGGTGCATTGTCTTTGAGCTGTGCGCCTTTTGGCGTCATCTGGTCCAACCCATGTGAGACTAGGCTCTAAGGAAAGCTGTCTCGGGTGTGGACCAATCAACTTCAAAGACAGTGCATCTATTATCAGAGTTATGTTTTTTGTTTGCATTATGGCTGCAGGTATTGTGGTCTATGCAAACATGACTCCTTGTAAAAAAAAGGTGCCAATTTTGTTGCCAGATAGAAGGGTAAAAAAACAATTATATTGTTTACTGGCAAATGAGGTTCCAATGGTGTAAATGCTTACCCCGAGCTCTCATACTCTGATGGTGCATTGTCTTTGAGTTGTGCGCCTTTTGCGTCATCTGGTCCAACCCATGTGAGACTAGGCTCTAAGGAAAGCTGTCTCGAGTGTGGACCAATCAACTTCAAGGACAGTGCATATATTATCAGAGTTATGTTTTTGTTTGCATTATGGCTGCAGGTATTGTGGTCTATGCAAACATGACTCCTTGTAAAAAAGGTGTCAGTTTTGTTGCCAGATAGAAGGGTAAAAAAACAATTATCATATTTTTTACTGGCAAATGAGGTTCCAATGGTGCTTCAGGTCTTCTCGGCCACAGTCATTCCCTCCCTTCTCTATGCTTGCGAAACGTGGACTCCCCTAATGGAGCATCTTCGCCGGTTAGAAACATTTAGGCTGGCCTGCCTATGATCCATCCTGGGTTTAACCAGGCTGGATTGTGTGAGGCGCTCACAAATCCTTGAAAGATCTGGGCAAAGTCCCATCGGTGAACTCCTCCGGCAGGCAAGGCTGCATTGGCTGAGTCATGTAGCCCGCATGCCCAGCCACCGCATGCCTAAACAGCTTTTGTTCGGCCGGATCGAGGGGGCTAAACGGGCGCAGCACGGGCTAGAGAAGAGATGGAGTGATGTGGTCCAGGAGGACATGGAGCTGAGTGGACTTACCGATGACTGGTACCAACGGTGTCAAGATCGGCCTCAGTGGAGGAGGCTCGTGAAGGACGCTACTGGGCAGTTAGAGGCAGCTGCCCTCCAACAACAACGGAGGGCGGAGGAGCGACGCTCACAACAACGAGCGGAGCGCCGGGTGGCTAAAACACAGCAAGTTGGCACAGTAGGGGGCACAAGTGGTACATCAGCCAGTCATCTCGGTCAGTCGACCCGTGGCACCTGGGTCTGCCCCGTGACCTGCCAGCGGGCGTTCGACACTTCACGTGGCCTCAGGGTGCATATGGCCATGGCACAAGCGTAGTGGTGACGTCACCACCACTTAGTGGTGAATGGCGGTTGTTGTGTTGTTGTTGTATGTGTGCCTTTATGTACGTGTAGAAAACTACATACGCTTCATTTCATTCCCGCTTGATTCTCTTTTTAACCCAATGACTGTTTCCATCATTATGGGAACCTCATTTGCCAGTAAAAATATGATAATTGGTTCTTTACCCTTCTATCTGGCAACAAAACTGACACCTTTTTACAAGGAGTCATGTTTGCATAGACTGCAATACCTGCAGTCATAATACAAACAAAAGAACATAACTCTGATAATGTGCACTGTCCTTAAAGTTGATTGATCCACACCCGAGACAGCTTTCCTTAGAGCCTAGTCTCATATGGGTTGGACCAGATGACGCCAAAAGGCGCACAACTCAAAGACAATGCACCATCAGAGTATGAGAGCTCGGGGCAAGCATCTACACTATGGGAACCTTTTTGCCAGTAAAAATATGATAATTGGTTCTTTACCCTTCTATCTGGCAACAAAACTGACACCTTTTTACAAGGAGTCATGTTTGCATAGACCGCAATACCTGCAGTCATAATACAAACAAAAGAACATAACTCTGATAATGTGCACTGTCCTTAACGTTGATTGATCCACACCCGAGACAGCTTTCCTTAGAGCCTAGTCTCATTTGGGTTGGACCAGATGACGCCAAAAGGCGCACAACTCAAAGACAATGCACCATCAGAGTATGAGAGTATGAGAGCTCGGGGCAAGCATCTACACTATGGGAACCTCATTTGCCAGTAAAAATATGATTACTGGCAAATGAGGTTCCCATAGTGTAGTAAAAATATGATTACTGGCAAATGAGGTTCCCATAGTGTAGATGCTTGCCCCGAGCTCTCATACTCTGATGGTGCATTGTCTTTGAGTTGTGCGCCTTTTGGCGTCATCTGGTCCAACCCATATGAGACTAGGCTCTAAGGAAAGCTGTCTCGGGTGTGGATCATTCAACTTTAAGGACAGTGCACATTATCAGAGTTATGTTCTTTTGTTTGTATTATGACTGCAGGTATTGCGGTCTATGCAAACATGACTCCTTGTAAAAAGGTGTCAGTTTTGTTGCCAGATAGAAGGGTAAAGAACCAATTATCATATTTTTACTGGCAAATGAGGTTCCCATAGTGTAGATGCTTGCCCCGAGCTCTCATACTCTGATGGTGCATTGTCTTTGAGTTGTGCGCCTTTTGGCGTCATCTGGTCCAACCCATATGAGACTAGGCTCTAAGGAAAGCTGTCTCGGGTGTGGATCAATCAACTTTAAGGACAGTGCACATTATCAGAGTTATGTTCTTTTGTTTGTATTATGACTGCAGGTATTGCGGTCTATGCAAACATGACTCCTTGTAAAAAGGTGTCAGTTTTGTTGCCAGATAGAAGGGTAAAGAACCAATTATCATGTTTCCATCATCATCATCATCAGCAGCTGCATTTATTTTATAACATCTGCATGAACAAACACGCGGTCATTTACTTTGTAAAATAATTTCACTGCATGAACATTCATTCATTGTGTCTCCCCTCTCATCCCTCCCTCCCCCCACCTTCCTCTCAACCTCCTGGCTCCCGCCAAGTTTTGTACTCAACCCGCGACTGAGCGGTTCCCTTGGGAACCTGTCCAACGATCGCGATGTCACCATCACGGTTTCCAATTCGTCAAGAGCCTCGGCCAATCACGTGTCGACGCTGCGCCGCTCGGCCAATAAGTTTAGCTCCACGGATCGTGATGACTGGGGAATGGGCGGCGTTGGTGGATTTGGTGGCGGCTGCGTCATCTTCTCGCGCGACACCCGTGGGAGAATCTCGGGTGCTGCTGACACCACCCATAATGCACCGGGGGCTGTGGCACTTGCCCCTCGACAGCTCGGCCGCTACTCTTCAGTAAGTCGGCGGAGAGAGTTTGGCCGGCCTGCTCGTTGGTTCATTAGCATTCCAGCCTGTTAACCCACCAGACGTTTAGCCCGCTGGTCAGACCGGTGGGAAAACCCCATCCCAAAACTGGCCATAGCACTGAGTCTCCTAGAAGGTGAGGTCAATTGGTCAGTTGGTCAGTGAAGGTGGGGAGCGAGCATAGACGTGGGAGCGTAAAAGTACAGTACAATAATAGCTATGGCATCATTGTACTCTGCTGTCCACAATGTCGCCCATCAGAATTTGGAATCAATCAAGGTGGACCCTTGGTAGTGAGTGCTTTGGTGACCAACGACCATCTGTAGTAACAGGTAGTATAGGCTATAAGGCTGGATGCTTGTACTTCCATCATTTGTTATTTTCACAAAAACCTGGTGAAACCTCTCAACCCCCATTCTCTCCCAATCCCATAACCACAGTACCTACACAGGTTCTAGTGTGTGTGCGGTCGATTGTATTTGTGTATAAATGTGCCTGCAGGTGTATGTTTTATGAACCTCTGTGCAGTGATGTATGTGTGCAAAGCTTTGTGCACCATGGTGTTTGCATGTGTGCAGTGAGTGATAAAGGCATGCATATGTGTGTAACTCTGTTGTCTTTTGTATGTATGTGTCGACTTAGCCTTAAATGAGTACCTGGTGCAGTGTGTAAACATCAGTACTTGTGAGACAAAGGTGGCCAGGTATGGTGCTGGCCACCCACTCCTTTATGCTGTGCCGCCCTTAAAAGGTTTTTGCTAACAGCACTGTTCCAAAGGTCTGTTAAAGGTTATATAGGAGATCTTTGTATAGATATGTGTGTGTTTTAGTATGTGTGTGCAGTTGTACGCGTGTATCAAGCTGTATATGTGGTGTGTGCATATAGTGTTGTGCATATGCACCCAGTTACAGTGCCAATACTAATCCCGCAACTTTGCAAGGGCTCATGCTACTCGACGGCCTCTCTCCCGTTACCTCCTTCACGCTTTTCTCTTGACTCTGCCGCCATGCCGTCTCTTCTCTTCTGCTCCCCCACTCCCTTAACTGCACCCCATGCCGTCCTCCACTACAATTCTCCCCCCACCACCTGACCCCCGACCCACCTGGCGTGTCGGCTGACGCAGCAGAGGCCGGCAACGGAGGAGGGAGCGGTGTGGGAGGCAGCTGCCCCCGGTCAGCCATGCGCCGGTATCCATCCTCTTCTTGGTTCTCTCTCCCTTCTCTCTCTTCTATTTGCTCTATGACACACTATTGCTGCATTCCCATACCCTACTCACACCCTCCCCTTTATTTCTCCAGGATAAATAAAGATTCTGATTCTGTGTGACCAAATCACCCGGAATGGTGCCCGGTCTCGCTGGATCTGGAAAGCTAAGCTCTGTTGGACCTTGTTAGTACTTGGATGAGTAAGCCACCAGTACTGGCCAGATATTGTAGCTGTGTGGCCAGGAGGTAGCAGTGCTGAGTATCACACTCGTAGTGTAATGCTGGCTTTTCTCCGGTTTCTCCAGTTTCCTCTCACATGAAGCCAAACTCTCATCACTAATGGAATTGACCAAACATCCTATTGTAGCAGGACCCTCCTGAGAAAGAGTTCTGAGACTCGGTGAGGCTTTCCTGGCATATTTGGTATCAATTCGAATAGTCAAAAAGATTTCCTAAAATTAACGTTGAGGCGATGCTCTTCTGTTTACAGCTCTGAGCCAGCGGTGGCAATTCCACATTACTATGACTTTGGCAAGTCCCTCCATAGGACAACTGCTGTCAACTTATCCACGCCATGCAACGCATTCTTTGGTTCTTTTGGTTAAGTCACGTCTAAAGATAAAATAATAAATTAAATAATACCATATTACGACGTTTCGATTGCAACACAAGCAATCATCATCAGGCATAAAAGAAATAGCAACAGAAATCTAACTAGAAAACTATAGACAGACATACAAGCAGACAGACATCACAAGGACACACAGAGAGAGAACACATCGGCGCAAAGAGAGAGGTCGTTTCTGTGACGGTGCCTTAAATATAGAGAGGGGGGCGGGGGCGGAGAGAGGGAGGGGGCAGAGAAAAAATTAGCATATCAATGAGTGGACGGCAACGTGATGCTGCAAGTTAGACGACGACGCGGCATGGCAACGCAAGCTTGAAAATCAGGAGAAAGACACACTAAAATTAAATAACCTAGTAAAATATCGAAATATAATGTAATGCAACACAGAGAGTCGGTCAACACACAATTAACGCATAGCCCGGTTGATTACGTATTTCAAAGATTGCTAAGTTAGAATTTAAGTGTGAAAATTCCAAAGAGAGGACACAGACAGAGAGAACAAATAGCCAGAGAGAGAGAAAAAAGATGAGCTTAAAACTTCCCCGTAGAAGTGGTTCAATCTTAATTTTGGAGCTTTCGTGACTGCAGGAATTATTCCTGCTTTCGTGACTGCAGGAATTATTCCTGCAGTCACGAAAGCTCCAAAATTAAGATTGAACCACTTCTACGGGGAAGTTTTAAGCTCATCTTTTTTCTCTCTCTCTGGCTATTTGTTCTCTCTGTCTGTGTCCTCTCTTTGGAATTTTCACACTTAAATTCTAACTTAGCAATCTTTGAAATACGTAATCAACCGGGCTATGCGTTAATTGTGTGTTGACCGACTCTCTGTGTTGCATTACATTATATTTCGATATTTTACTAGGTTATTTAATTTTCGTGTGTCTTTCTCCTGATTTTCAAGCTTACGTTGCCATGCTGCGTCGTCTTACTTGCAGCATCACGTTGCCGTCCACTCATTGATATGCTCATTTTTTTCTCTGCCCCCTCCCTATCTCCGCCCCCGTCCCCTCTCTATATTTAAGGCACGGTCACAGAAACGACCTCTCTCTTTGTGCCGATATGTGTTCTCTCTGTGTGTCCTTGTGATGTCTGTCTGCTTGTATGTCTGTCTATAGTTTTCTAGTTAGATTTTTATTGCTATTTCTTTTATGCCTGATGATGATTGCTTGTGTTGCAATCGAAACGTCGTAATATGCTATGATTTAATTTATTATTTTATCTTTAGACGTGACTTAACCGAAAGAACCAAAGAATAATTCCTGCAGTCACGAAAGCTCCAAAATTAAGCCATGCAACTCATTTTATTGACCCCTCAGGATTTGAACTCGCAGCTTTGTGATTGCGAGCTGCCCACTCTACCGCTGAGCCACCTGACCGGTTATTAATATTGTTCCGACAGCAAAGCTTATCGTTGTTGTTTGTATAAAATCTATTTAGTGTCACCAGAGTTTGCGTTCACAAAAGAAGGGGAAAAACCCTATTATATTTTGGTACTGGCAAAGGAGGCCTCGATGTAGATGCTTACCCCGAGCCCTCATTACTCTGATAGTGCGTTGTCTTTGAACTGTGCACCTTTTGGCGTTATCTGGTCGAACGCTGTATGAGACTAGGCTCTAAGGAAAGCTGTCTCTGGTGTGGACCAATCAGTTTAAAGGACAATGCATAAATTAGAGTGTTTTTTGTTTGCATTCTGACTGCAATAATTGTGGTTAATGTAAACATGACCCCTTGCAAAAGGTTTCAGTTTTGTTGCCAGAAAAAAGGGGAAAAACCCTATCATTAATGGATGTTATGTTTCCCAATTTCCCCCTGCCCCCCCCCCCCTCCAGTCTCTACAGCCATCACGGAGCCAGTACTAACGACCCCTGAACTCCCAAGATGCTTTGCGGTGGAAGGGGCTACAGTTGGGCCTGGGGTGCATGCGAAGTGACATCATCGCATACTCCGCCATCAACTCTCGTACACGTGTGTGTACCCATGCGTGTACACATACCTAATGTGTGTATATGATACATATCTGTGGACAATACAAAGCTTTGTATATGTACATACGTGTTTATACTTACATCTATACACGTGTGCGTGCATACACACCTCTTTGATGTATGTGTATGGTACGTATCGATGTATAGTACATATTTCCCAGTATGTGTACGTACGTATATGTATCTATGTACGTACTAGGGTTGTTAAGATAGTTTTTTTACTTTACTGGTAATCGCATGAAATAAAATGGTTACCGGTTTGCGGCACATAGAAATGTCAAGAGTTAAGGACACAAAATGTGTTTAGTTTTTTAACCCTTTCCCGTTCTGAGATGTCTGCAAGTTGCAGCATGGGTTCTGTTCACCGCTGAACCTCGGAACACGCAAGTGGTTCAACGTTACTTTATTTAGAGAGGCATAGCACCGTTGTTTTTCAAGTCGTGCTCTCCGCAGAGAGAACTGTAGTGACATGACCTCACTGTATTATAGCTGGTGCCAAACTGCCACACCCCCATGATCTTGTGGGATCCTCGATATGACAAAATTATTTTATTATATGTGTATGTCTCGGAAGCAAAACTGATTACTTACACCTACGTCATTGGAATGGGAAAGGGTTAATTGAGAAATGAAGGCAGCTTCCACCGGGGTGGTGTAGCAGTCAGCACACTGGACTTGCAATGCAGAGATCGCCAGTTAAATTCCATCTCGTGGCACGGCCGTTGAAACAACACCCCCCCCCCCCCCCACAATTTATTATGTCCACCCACCAGTGTACATGAGTGCACCACAGTCGATCGGCAGGTTTTGTGTGGTGGGGTAAAGTGTGGGTACGTCCACCTTTTCGAGTACGACTGGTCAGTGAGGAATAGTAGAACAAATACCACTAGAGGTACTTCAAGTGGAGGCCCTTCTGCCAGCAGTGGTGTGAGCGGACACCTGCAGGGCTGCACCTTTACCTCTTAACTGAGAAACAAAAGCAACGTTCCACGCGGTGACTAAGGCCTGCCACCATCCTTTCCATATGTCCGCCGCCCTCTCCTTACGTCAGTCCGCACGTGCCAATCAGTTGATTACAAAAATTCTACTGAAATGCATTACGGGTTCTGATATTCGTAACCAGTTACCGATTCCGAAAACGGTTCCCAGTTTACCGGTTACTGTTTGACAACCCTAGCACATACACACACACATGTAGGTCAGGCATATAAATATTCCCCCCCCGGGTATTGAATGAAGGGTTCAGGTTTGATTTAAGAATAGATTATTGTTTGTCTCGTTTGTATTGTTTCTCGTTTTGTCTCATTTCATTAACCTGTATGAAAAATTAGCAGATAATTTGCATCGTATTTTTATAATGAATTTTCATGAACTTGAGAATGGATTTTAATTGGTGAATCGTTATGTGCCTAATCTATACTCCTTCGTATATATACACACACGTACATACGCTAGCACATAGCTATAATGTATATACATACATTTATACACGTACACATTACACACTAGCATGGCTGAATAATCCCTGCTGTTGTATAAATTATAGGATAGTGCCATTAGTGAGCATCTATTTAGAGTGACAATACTCGAGGGAGTGAATGCAAAGCCACGTATGTATATGCATAGCTCATACGTGCAGAAACAGCTAGTAGGAGTACTTGGGATAAGTCCAGACACCAATCAATGTTCTTTACTATCGATGATCCCCACCTACACCAACCCACAATGACTTGCACGGTAAAGTATGGTTAAACAACCCACCGTGGCCCGCACAGTGTGCTGAAGGCACTCTTTAATCAGTGGATTGACACAAGGGCCGTCCGCGTTTATACACATTTACAGTTTGTAAAGTTGAAATGGGTCAAATATGGCGATATATAAGGTGGGTTTGGGATCTAAGTATAATTGTTTTTTAACGAGCGGGAGTATTCTATGCAAAAAAGCTAATGAAGTTTAGAAGTTTGTGGCCGGTGTTCGTAGGTCTAACGTAGAAGTTAACCAGGCCCAAAGAACCTGATTCACAAACGACGCGACACATCGACCCTTTTAAATAACGCGCCAAAATTGTATCAACCCTGGTGGGTGGGTTAATGGGCTATCAACCCCCCCAACCAACATTTGTACAGTACTTACAAACTTCAAATTGCGATCCATTCTACCACTGAGCCACTCGGCCAGATTCTAATCTTGTGATATATTAAGCAATGTCGACAAACAATTAGTTAAATTATACGTTCAAACTTTGTACTAAAGCATAACTGAGTATCTGAGTGAGCACTGCTCTCAAGATCGCTTCACCTGCAACACAAGACGTTGTAGAGACATCATCGCATTGACGACAGCAATAAGAACGATAAAGTACCAACCATGAATAAAGCAGCAGTACACAACACGCTTTGCACTACCACAGTCGCGATTACCGTTGATGTTTTAAAGTACACTAACATATATATGTAACACGCATGTACACGAGTTTTCAAGTGCACCTGAAGGCGGAGTGAGCTTTTGACACTGAACTAGCCAATAATGATTATATTTGCGAATTAATTATTTTACAAAAACGTGTGTGCAGCATTCAGTGGGAACGTGACGTTTAGCATGTATTGTTGGGATATGCTAATCATGTTTGCGAGAAGCTTTAAAAAAAAAAATCATTTTTCGTTTAAAATCCGAAACGTCACGACCACGACGGTATTGTCTGACGATCACGTGGGGCCACGCGTCTGGACGTCGCCGCGAGATTGTGCGTCAAGCCGAACATGGTTATATTTTTATACCCACGTACAGTAACCATATGCAAGTCTTTCTTATCCCATTTATAAAATGTAAAAGTAACCACCACAAAGGGCGGGACTGTGCACAATATTAGTATTTTTATATTGTCACCACCGGAGTAACGATTGCGAGATTGTTCCATGTTTAACGTCGATCGACCGGAATATTCACTGTCGAATTGTCCCTGTTGATCATCTGGACGCGTTGAGCCCAATTTTTGTGCAATGTGAATGGGTCTGATGGGGCTGAATGTTCTATTACTTTGGCGGGAAGAAAATAAGGGGGGCCTCTTTCCACCGTCCACCTCCCTTTCTACCCTAAGTGTAGGGTGTAGCAACCAATGTGTATTATTAAACCTCTCGAGACTGTATTATGCTTTTGTTATTGCTGGGTGTTTGTGCATGGGGAGTTGTGGCGCAATGGTAAGTGTACTATGCTTTGAACCTGGTGATGAAAGTTCAATTGACTCATCAATGACGAATATCTGAACAAATCCTGTCCCCAACACTATCGGTATACGTGGGATATTTGTTTCACGTGCAACAGCAGGTTCTGTTTGGGTGGATAGAGGGGGCTGAACGGGTCCAGCACGGGCTAGAGAGATGGGCTGATGTGGTATGGGAGGAATAGGAGCTGAGTGGCCTTGGCCTGCGGGTACTTGTGTCTTCACAAACATTTACAAAACCTTTATTAGTTCTGACCGGAATTAATGATACTCTTTTTGGGAAAAAGAAACAACACAAGCGATATACTCTACTAAATAAATCTGTTGTATGGAAATGGCAACATTTGCAAGGGTAGTTTCATTTTGATATCTAGTTAAAACATCGTACATGGAATCCGTCATCTCGCCTGGAAGTGAATATAAGGGATCGATTGTTCACAATGTGTTCCATTGTTTGCCACAGTTGCTGTGCAGAATTTCTGAATCAACTGGTGCATCAGATATCCACATCGCCCATGAGAAGAAGTCCTGATGTGGTTTATAATTAAGCACCTGCCGCTCAGACAGTGCGGAGCAAGTATGTTCGGCCGTCGGATCTTTTATTCGGCTCATTTTTTAGACAAATGTGCTGCCTTATTGGTGCCGTCACTTTTCTTGAGTGATTTTCGATTCCAGGTCCTCTGCTGCTGTCCAGAACCGTTGGCATGTGGTCGAGATCTTCGTAGATGGGTAGCGTCGTGTTTGAGGGTCGTTTTGTATGCTCGCGATGTGGCATTTGTTCTCTTGTTGGACTGTAGGAAGATTTAGTGCGCAAGGCACTCGTGTTTCGCACTTCCGATTAGCACGGCTGGTTACGTACGGTGCAAAAAAAGTTATATATACACGGGCCCAGGGATGCTGTTTGCAGGTGTCTTTGCATCGCAACCTCAGCCCAGTACAGGTTTCCCTCGCTTCATGCGATAGATGCTGGAAGAAAAAAGTGCGCATAAATCGAGATCGCACGAGACAGCTGCCTGCCGTACTGTATGCACTACTCCAAACACATACCGTACAGCAAATTTTGAGTAGAAATAGGCTAGCTGCTTATACATTGCAATATTGTATAAACCGAACCCCCATAAAGTGAGGGAAGTCTGCCTGTTAGCTTTTGGATATTTATTTTGGACATGGTGTTCGTCTTCATTTCTTTGAGAATAAGTGAGGCCTCTGTCCAACGTCAAACCAATATATCCTGGGTTTGTGTCGGGAATGATCTTAGAAATGCACGTTCATCATCCTGTTAGCTTCTGAGTTGGAAAAATGAAACAATGATACCACAATTTTCACAAGGTTAGGTTTGAGGCACCAGTGTTTGGAAATATTGTTCCATCTAAATCAGCGGGGGGGCTCTCTTCTGTTTCTTTGTCACTCCCAGCGCCCCCAACGAAAAATTGTCAGCATAAATGAATTTGTGGCCTGGTGTTGTTGGAGGCAAAAACCAGTGTTCATGGCATATTTTTGTTATATATTTGATTATGAAAAGTGATTATCAACAATGTTTTCTGTCACCTAATATTTGGCATTCAAACATTTGGAAAACATTACAAAACGTATATTGAAAATAGGCCATAGTTATCACTTGTTTATTACCTATATTCCTAGGTTGTATAAAAAAAAAAGTACATGTAATTAATGATCAGCTTTGCAACTTAGTTTGAAAGTTTTGATGCATTTATTCTACGTGCAACGTGGGGTCACAATAGCTCCTAAACATGATCCAATATGAACAAAGATAGTATAAAGTCGTGTTGCTATAAGGTACTGATCAAAGGGTTAACCAAGTCAGCGTTCCAGTGTTTACATTTGCCTCCTGGCTCATTGCGATGGTGATTGGTAGCCGATATCGACTGCCTGCTTGTGATTGGAATACTGGTGAATGCTTGATCCTGATTGGTCAATATTAAGGTGACGCGTACACACGCAACAACCTGAGGACACGGTGAGAAAAGTAAAATTCATGTTTTATGCACAATTTTTTTTACATTGCACATAAATAAAATGTGTGCAAATATTGTTTTTGACAATTAAATCCATACATTTCAATCATCGTTTAAGCAACACGTCCACAAAACTATACCGTACGCGATCGCCAAACATAACACTAATTGGCTTCGTTTATTGCGCTGGGTAGCTACGAATATTAATAGTGTTTGCAGTGTCTACATTCCTAACATTCAGGCATTGGCGTTGGAATTGTAATCCACCTTAAGTGGTGTTCAGACTATACCGGTGATTATCACATTACCAAAACAACTATTTCACCAGCATTGGTTTAAGCAAGCATGACTGCTGATGTAGAAACCAGTTTTGAGGTTTGCTTGTGTTGAACCAATTCTGATCATATGCACTTCCAGAAGGCCGTGGCCAATGAGATGTGTTATGTGGAGGGGCAGATATGAGACGTAGTGTCTGATTATATATTTTATTCTATTTTCCACGACGACGCTAAGGATTCAATCTTGACTTAAAGCTTTCGTGAATGTAAGAATTCATATTCTTGGGTCTTTCGGTAAAGTCACGCAGATAGATTCAAAGAAAATAACAAAAAACTACGACGTTTCGATCGCTTGTGTTGCGATCGAAACATCGTAGTTTGTTCTTTTTTTTAAAAAATTTCTTTGAACCTATCTACGTGACTTTACCGAAAGACCAAATAATATGACGCTAAGGATTATTTTGTGTTAGATATCTTAATCGGCTTTTTACGAATATTCGAGTTTGCTGATCATTTGTAATTCTGTAATCTGAGAAATCGATTTGCCAAACGGAAGACTCACCTAGGCCTGGTGTATAACTAACGAGCGAGTGTGCAGGCAGTGCAATTGCACTGGGGCCCACCACAGGCCGGGGGGACCAGGCGCCTGGACTCGTGGGGAGGATGGGTGACTCATGGTGGGGATCTCTGGGTGGCTTTGCCACCCTCACAAGCCAAACGGGTTACCACCAAAAGCATCAGAACCTGTTGGCCCCTGCTGCCAAGGAACCTGTGGTACCTGTGGGTTGAGGGAGGTAGAGGAATAGAGGAAGAGACATTAACATCACAAACTTCACTCTGCTATGCTGTGTAGTGGTATGAGCAACGAATGCTGGCAGAAGCGCCGTGGTGACGTCACTGCCGCTTATTGGCGAATGTTGGTTGTTTAATATGATGCTAATTTGGTACATTGACACAGGATCTGCCACAGTGGTGTAATGTTGCCACACTGGGCTTTGCAATCCAGAGGTTACCAATTGGATTTGATCTTCTGGCACAGCAGGCAGTTGCGACAGCAGGGTAAAGGTTTTCAAATCCCCCCCCCGCACCGCCTCTTTCCACCCAACAGTCAATCTGTAGATCGTGTCCGGTAGGATAAAGTGTGGGTAGGCCCACCTCTTTCAGCATGTCTTGTCAGCATGGAAGCGCAGACTACATACCCTCTAGAGCCCCCTCTCATAGATGGAGCACCTGCCAGCAGTGATGTAAGCAATTGCAACGCTGCACCTCTACCTTGTAACGTGCGTGTGCAAACTATGATTTGTAATGTGAAATGTATATGTGAATGAGTGTATCTGCATTTGGAATACAATGTTCTGCACTCCTAATGATTATTTTGTGTTGTGTATTGCAGGGGAACTCCTCTTAGCCATGGTGATATGGGTAACCAATATCACAGATCCTGTTATCTGCGGGGTAACCTGGATTTTACTCTTGTTATCCGTGGGGTAAAATATTGTGGATAACCACCAGATAATAGGATGAAGTTGCTACACAAATCTTAGCAGTGAACAGAATACAAATGAGTAATGAGGTAATGCCCATTACCCACGGATAACCCGCAGGTGAATAGAAGGATTCGAACAAAATTACAGGTAGCAGGAGTTCTTAAAGCACAGCGGGAAGCATTGTTTACACGTGAATGCCAACACGTTCTTCATAGCCATGTGTCTGGCACTGCGTGAGTAATATAAACAAGAGAGAGACACGGAGAGAGACAGACAAATAGACACGGAGACATTTAATTTTGTATGTGCAGGGACAGATATGGGAAGGAGAGGAATTGCCTGCTCATTTGTGACATGAACTCTGGGTCCAAGCCACGTCAGCCACACAGAACCCACCAATGAAGGAGCTCCGAGGATGGCCCCTGTGGGGGTGGGCTGTGCCGGCTGATGCTGATTGGCTGTGGGGAAGGCGGTTGTCCCTGCAAGGCTCTGCCCAGGCCACTGCTGATTGGTCGATGGCATGGTTGCTCCTGTGGAACCAACAGCATAAGCATCACCATCAACTTACCACTACCATGATTATAACCACATCACCATCTCCAACAAACCATTATCGACACATCACATTCCTATCGAACACACCACCATCTACACATAACCATCCTCTCTAGCACATCAACATATCATCCTCATGATCACCACCATCGACGTCACCATGTTTTTTAATACACCACCATCACTACCACACACCCGCACCGTTCTGCATCTGGCTGAGTGACGGTTTCGCCGGCTGTGCCATCTTGAACATCTCCTTCCCCCACGGCACATCAGCCCCGACACCGGCCCCAGCGCCACCACTGCCCAGCGGGTCCAGCGTCTGGAACGCGTCCGTCTGTGATGGCCTGGGCCTCTCCCCGTGCACTGCAACACCACGTACCGGCACCGCGACCGGCATCGCGACCGGCGGCGTCAAAATTGGCGCGACCTGGAAGTGATTGGGCTGATAGGACTGAGCCGCGGCTTGAGCTATCGCCGCCGGCTGCACTGCACCCCACGGCGATGGCGGCGGCCCGCACGGCGGCCACACACCGGCGCCGATGGCGGGCGACGTGGCTCGGTAGGCCATGCCAGGTGGCGAGGCCCACGCCGATGCCGGCTGTGACTGGGCACCGAACGGAGCCTGAGCGAGGCCAAATGCTCCGGCTATCGCCAGTACCGGAAAGGCCTGGGGACTGGGGATCGCGGTTGGAGGCTTAGGGAGGTGGGCCGTCGGCGCCGCCTGTGAGAAGCCGGAGGGCCTCGGTGGGTACGGCATTTGGGAGCCGAAGGTGACGGCGTTGGTGATGGCGGTGTGTAGGCCTTGCAGGGCGGCTATATTGGACTGTGTTGAGGCGGCGGTGTACAGGCTCGGGCCTGTAGAGAAAAGAGACGCAAGTGGTTTTTGTGAGTTGAGCTGCAAGCAAAAGACGTTTAATGGATTTTTTTTTTTTACAAAATAAGGCAGGCAATGCGCCTCCTTATATCAATCCCTCCAAATAAAATATTTTATGCTAATAAGCCAAAGGGCCTTCTGGAAGTGCCATAATTTCAGCAATGGTGGTTCAACACGATAACAATACAAGCAACCACGCATTGGATGTATAAACAATACTTTTTGTGGTGGGACAGATAAGTGAAGAAGGCATGTTTGTCTGGTTATGTATTTTATTACATTCTCCACAACGATGCTCAAAGAGACATTAGACCAGATTCATCCACAACATGACTCATCATTACAGGACACTCCTACACAGAGTCGCACACCCCACGTCTAAGACACACCAGTCGAGGAGGCGTCAGCTGAGGAGAACAGATCTGAGCCAAAGAGCTCAAGTGATCCCGGAGTCTGAAACGGAATCAATTAAAACATTAACACAGCAATAGAACATAACATGAAAATGATTTCCGGTTCAAATTAGCATTTACGCATTGATGCTCATCTCTCTACAGCCAAGCCAGTGGTGGAAATTCCACATTCTTATGGCGGGGGAGAATCTCTCAAAAAGACAACCGCAGTTGATCTTCCCCACAGAGTGGTAATCATTTTAACCCCACAGGGTGCAATGTTAATGGACTGGATAGGAACTCGCAACATTCGAGTTGGAAGCCACTTGCACTGGGTCCCCTGGCTGAATAACAACACAAAGTCTAAGAAAAAGGTTTCCCCCAAATAAATTGAGATCTGTGCAATAGTTGTTCAGCACATCATGGCGCCAGCAACAAAACATCACTATTACAGTTGCAAAAGTTAACACATTCTTGAATAGAGCGCGGTTAATGTTGTAAGAGTTGGAATTCTTCCAAAGTGGAGCAATACGAGGGAAGAAACATAAGAAGTGAGGTGACTTACAGTGTGGAGAGCGGGTGGGTGGGTGTGGTGAGTGGGTGGGTGAAAAGGTTATTGAGTGAGTGGATGAGTGAGTAGCTGGGTGAGTGGATTATTCTGACCTGCAGTGTGGTGGTTGAACACACTTCAGATCGAACAAATCAGGCAGAACCGAGTCCTCAACCCGGGTAGAGGAATCAATGTGTGAAGTTCATGGAAACAGTGACCATGGTAGTGGCGATAGAAGAGTGACAAGGAGGTGACTGACCACCGGTGCGCTACTATAGAGTGACTGGAATTAATTAGTGAATTACTGTAATAAATCATCATTCACACTGACTGCTCTACTCTATTGGTTAGTCACGTGAATGAATCACAAAACGTAACCTGCATGTGTTGGGAGCCGGCTGCTCGATTAGACACGTTGTTCTTGTTCCTGGGGGGTGGTGTGATGATAGCGGCGGCAGCGGTGGCCGGAAGAGCTGATGATCCGTTACGCAGCGAATCCATGTATCCGTGCGCAAACGGGTTCCCCGGTGCCAATGATGAAAGTGATGATGACGGTGGCAATGATGATGTTGCGTGTATGTCGGCAAAGGGGTTTACTGCAGGACTCGTAGATGAGGGAGTGGTTTGGGGGGGGGCGGACCCCCACGGGCTTGGTTCGGAGAGATGAGAGGGGACGTGGTTGTGGTTATCGTTGAAGGAGAACCAAGACGGTGGCTGGGATGAGGCCCTCTGGACAGTGGAGACACGAGCGTTACCACATAACTGCCCCCACCACTGCAGCCAGAACCACAACCAGGCAGCAGTACTGGTGGTGATAGTAGTAGTTAGTAATGGCACTAGTCGTAGTAGTTGTGGAGGTAGTTAGTAACATCAATACCAAGAGTAGTAGTTGCTAGTTATGGTAGTAGCAGAAGTAGCAGTGGCAGCAGTTGTGAGTAATGGTAGTCGCAGCAGTTGTGAGCAATGGTAGTTAATAGTCGTTGTGAGTGATGGTAATAGTTGTGAGTTATGGTAGTAGTAGAAGTAGTAGTGAGTAATGGCAGTGGTAATAGTTGTAATGTTAGTGGCAGTAGTGAGTAATGGTAGTAGCAGTGGCAGGATTAGAAGTGGCATCCGCACTGGTAGCTCAGCGGTAGAGCGAGGAGTCGCAGGAGGTTGACTGGGGGTCGGTAAAATGAGCACCGCTTTGTTGTTGTCCTGCTGCTGCTCAAGTGAGCATTGAGGCGTTGGTTCTCATCTCCTGTTTACACCCTGTAGAGCCAGTTGTGGAAATTATACGTTCCTATGGCAGGTTCGAGTTTACCCATATGACAACCACTGCTGACATCTTCACAAAGCAGTACTCATGTTATGATGGGCTGGGTTAATACCAAACCAAGACTTGAACTCCCGACTTTCCGTGCTCGAGCTGCTTGCTCTACCCTGAGTTCCTGCGTCTCGTTTTCACGATGTCGGTCGTAATTGTGATTAGCAACACTGTTAGTGCAAAACTCGTAGTGGCAGGACGTTATTCTCTTACTGTTACAGAGTTATTGTTATTGTGTAGACTATGCGTGCATTCAAAGCAAAAACAATGAACACAAAACTCATTACGACACAATTAGTATTTTTTTCACATGCCATCGTCACACGTCCTTCTGGGAGTCTATTGTTTCAGCAGCGTTCATTCAACACGAGCAAAACTATAGACCGGTGTTGACATTAATTGAAATAATAAAACAATCCGTTATTCATTACATTAACGACTGATGCACTTAACCAGGTGGGAGCCCATCCAATGGCAGTGTCCAACATTCAATCAACCGTCCCAAATCAATTTGCAAAGTTATCTAGTTGCGCCGTGTGCTTTTATGTGCGTGCAAAAATGTGTGTCTATTAAAGAGTTTGTGCGTGTGTAATTACGTGGGGATGTGTGTGTGTGGAGCAACGATTAGCATACTACGCCACCCCAGTTTATTTCCTGTTCACTGTCAACACCAGTGACCATTATCTGAATCGGTCTTGGGAACTCCCCTAGGTCGACTCAGCCTCAAATACGTAACTGGTGTGATGTGTAAACATTGCCATTGGGGAGACAAAGGCAGCCTGGCGTGGTGCTGACCACCCACGCCCAACTGTCTGTTAAAGGCTATACAGGGGATCTTTGTCTTTGTGTGTGTGCACGTGTATGTGCGCAAGTGTTTGTGTACACGTGTGTATGTGTGCGCATATGTGTGCGTGTGTGTGGAGGAGGCTCGTGAAGGACGCTACTGGTAAGTTGGAGGAGTCCACCCTCCAGCAACAAAGGAGGGCAGAGCAGTGACGCTCACAACGAGCGGCTAAAACACAGCAAGTTGGCACAGTAGGAGGCACAGGTGGTCCATCGGCCAGTCATCTCAGTCAGTCGGCCCATGGCACCTGGGTCTGCCCTGTGACCTACTGCCAGCGGTCGTTTGACACTTCACGTGGCCTTAACGTGCACATAGTCTGACACAAGCACCGTGGTGACGTCACCATCACTTAGTGGCGAATGGCAGTTGTTGTTGTGGCTGTACAGAACACATGAACTCACAGTCGGGCTGATGCTGATGTCCGGCTGGGTCGACATGACCCCAAACAGATCCAGCTGATCCAGTCCCTAGATTGGTGTAACACGACATCATTAAACAAGTGCAACCCCTTCTAACTTCTCTCACAAAGGGATTCCAATTTTATAATAATTTAATAAGAATAAAAATCTCTCGATTCGCTGGAATCCCATTGGGGCTTTAAAAAACTCACATTCGTGATTTTGTTGGTGTCTTCGTCACGTCCAAACAGTGTCTCTCCACCCTAAGTGCACGGCGCAGGGGACAAATCACAATAGCAGCAGCCACCCAGCAGTAACATGACTACTGATGTTTTACTTAGTCACGCCGTACACACAGCGTTTTCCACGCACACAGCAGAGATCAAAACACTGTTGTAGAATCTGTGGTGCCGTGGCAGCTTTTGCACGGAGGCGCCGACAACCAGACAGGCAGGAAGGCAGTCAGGATAGGCGCCAGCAACTGCCCAAGCTCTGTGGTCCTATATTTGAACATTTGGCCAACGCAATTAAGAATCAATGTTTATACGTGGTAGGAAACTGGAGTTCCTGGAGAAACCCACCCGTGCGAGGGGGCAACACTCTACCCAACATTAATGAGCAATTGCTACCACAACCTTCTGATGGCGATCTACTCGCTCGTGACCATTTGAAGCCACCAGGACTGTCTTGGCTAAACCAGGGGAACATTGGTTAGGAATACCTACGCCACTCACCTGCATTGTGTCTCCATCATGACTCTGTTCGTTTGGTGTTATCTGGAAAGAAAAAACGAACAAGTTGTGGTCAACGCCCGAAGCGACACGGCTCGTAATACAGTGGATTCAGATTCACCACACGGGTCAACTCTCGTCCTACAAAAAAACTAATCACATGAACTTCACGTTAATCGGGCATTCCAAGTGGGCACAAACACGTTTGTGTTTGCGTTGCCATCGGGTCACGGCTCTTGCGCTGCAGACTCCACAGCTTCTTTGTGGCCGACAACCGACCATAAGTGTTGCTCAAAATAAGAAGTGGAAAACGGCCGTCTGGCAGATACGACGATATCTCTTACAGGTTGGTTACGCGGTCAGACTCTTGGCACTTGAGACGACGCTGCACTGTATACAGACATCTGTGCAGTTCGGTGACCTTCCAGAGTGTGCTTCCCATGATAGCGTGGGTAGCCTATACTGCGTGTTATTCACGGCCCCAGACACCCGCGTTGTATCCAGCTTTGACTGCAACATGTCTCCTCTACGCGGCTTCACCACGGTTGTGATATCATCCACACACTGCCTGACAATAAATAGTTAAAGGCTATTGCCTGACATGTCAAACTTATACTATATTTTTGTATCTAAAAGGCAGTGGTTTTCCCCCAATGTTACCCTGATCGTGGCATTGGCCTCGCGTCAAGACACAAATAATCCATGCGGGTAGCTCCATGCAGATAGCTCCACGTGGATAGCTCGATGCTGGGTCAGCATCTGTGCCCTCCGAGCAATATAGCCGCCCAGGAGGGCCACAGGTTACACTGTACACAAGGCCGACAGTACAGCAGCCCTGGCTCCGGTGCCCTTCACCTGTTGGAGCCCAGGTGGAACACCTTACCTGCTCAACCCCAGGGTCTTCAACCTTGACCCTCATCTTCAGACCCTGCACGACCTGAAAGAGATCCCTCAAGTCTGCAACCACCGTCTCAGCCTGTCGGAGAGAAGGGGAACAAGAGGACAATACAACAGATGGAGAAACGAGGAGGACACAATGGATGGAGACATGACAGAAACACGAAGTTTAGTGAATATCAATGGTGCTGCTGGCAACCCCACCCTCAGCTAACTCCACCCTCTCAGCTACTAGCCCCGCCCACTTGTAACACAGCTCCTCCCACTCATCCGGTAGCTCCGCCCACTACTCATGCAGCCTCGCCCACGCCCATGTAACGAGTCCAGGACATTTTAACTGGCGACAAAATCCTGATTTTCACAAAGAGTTTCGTGGAGAACATGGGAACATGGCCACTGTGACACCACCGGGACTGTCTTGGCCTAATTGGAGAGACGTGTGCTGAGCTCACGCACCTGGACACTGAGCCCGTAACTTTCAACCCACCAAACCATCGCCAATGGCCCAGGGCTCCTCACCAGCTGCGCCGTTTTGATTGCGTAGAACCGGTGCTGCCCCTCGGCTCCGCACACGAAACCGAACGCACGCGTATCCGTCGAGTCCTTCGCTATGAATGAGATCTTCTCCAGCACAGACTCGTGCTCCACCACCTCTCGGGGGCAGAGGCAGCGGAGCATGGGGGCAGGGTCATGGGGGGCAGGGTCACAGGGGGCATAGACACAGGGGGCAAGACACGGAGCGACAGGCAACGAGCAGAACATGTCCTAGAGGGCGTCCACGAAGGAGATGGAGCGATGACATCGGCTCCTCTTGTGTAGAGAAGGAGCTAGATGGATCGTGAGGGGACGGCGCATCCGCAACCCACCCCAGCAGCGGCCCACTGCCAATCTCCACAGCCGCGGCTCGTTAGTGCTAATTGGTGGGACGAGGGCTCGGCGTGTCGATGGCCGTTTCGTAAAGCAGGCGCCACGCTGTTTATCAGCGAGTCCATTAACCACGTCATAAGTAAAGGCGCAGCACTGAAACTGCTCGCTCACTTTATTGTTGGTGGAAAGGTCTCCACTAGAGGGAGTGCTAGTGTATTGGTTTATTCTTCCACACTAACCAGAAGTATTCAAGAAGTACCTACGCTTTGCCCCACCACAAGTGACCTGCCGATTGACTGCGGTGACACCGGGAGATGGAGTCGAACTGGCCACCTCTGGATCATAAGACCACTGCGTGGATCATTATACTGCTATGGTAGCCACATTTCTGATGTAGCAGCCTTTTATCTAACCACGTGAGAGCAGCGGGGAGAGGGCATTAGTGGGCATATTGTGTTGAGTGGACCTAGGTGAGGTGCTAATTTAGGGCTGAACAGATCTAGGGGTGGCGCGGACTCACGGCGGACTTGTCGTCGGAGATTCGGAGTCCGCTGAGCGACAAGTGGATCACCACCCTCTGTTTGTGCTCCCCGCGGGAGCGAGCGGCCGCGGCAAAACCCTGGGGCCACCACCACCAACACAGCCACACCCGGCAACAGTCAACCACACCAAGGGTCAACCACAGCGAAGGTCAGTCAATAACAACCAGCAACAAGCTGTCGGTCTCTGTGTGACTCTGTGGGTATCGGTGGGCCTCTGTGTGACTCTGTGGGTATCTGTGGGCCTCTGTGTGACTCTGTGGGTATCTGTGGGCCTCTGTGTGACTCTGTGGGTATTTGTGGGCCTCTGTGTGACTCTGTGGGTCTTGTGTGACTCTGTGGGTCTTTGTGTGACTCTGTGGGTATCTGTGGGCCTCTGTGTGACTCTGTGGGTATCTGTGGGCCTCTGTGGGTCTTGTGTGACTCTGTGGGTGTCTGTGTGACTCTGTGGGTATCTGTGTGACTCTGTGGGTATATGTGGGCCTCTGTGTGACTCTGTGGGTATCTGTGGGCCTCTGTGTGACTCTGTGGGTCTTGTGTGACTCTGTGGGTCTTGTGTGACTCTGTGGGCCTCTGTGTGACTCTGTGGGTATCTGTGGGCCTCTGTGTGACTCTGTGGGCCTCTGTGTGATGCTGTGGGTCTTGTGTGACTCTGTGTGCCTCTGTGTGACTCTGTGGGTATCTGCGGGCCTCAGTGTGACTCTGTGGGTCTTGTGTGACTCTGTGGTTCTCTGTGCGACTCTGTGGGTATCTGTGTGACTCTGTGGGTCTTGTGGGACTCTGTGGGTGTCTGTGTGACTCTGTGGGTCTACATGACTCTGTGACTCTGTGACTATGGTTGACTCACCTTCAGCTTCATCATGGAGTCCTGGCAGAGCTTCTCCCCGCGTGAGTCACTCACGTCATCCACCCCAATAAGCTTGGCCTTGTGTCGCACGCCGTCGTCACGGAAACGCTGAGCCCTCTCCTCCAGGCCTTTCTCCTGGGCTACTCACAGCAACATGAACACCATCAGCATCAGCAGCCTCATCACCTAAACCATCATCCATACCTTCACCACAGTGATTCTGCATCTCATAATTACAATGTTTCTGAATAGCATCATCATCAATATTATAGATATCATGATTATTACCATCATCATGATGTTGCTGAGATGATTATTAGTGACTCGAGATAGAGACAAGGAGAGAGACAGTGATATAGAAACAGAGACACACACGAGAGAGAGAGGCAGAGAGAGACAGAGAGACCCCGTGATTGTCTCGGAGTGCTCTCATCACCCACAGGTACCACTCAAAGATCACACTGTGGTAAGCCGGCCATTATGTGCCTCTTCTCATGGGACAATTGCCCACTCAGCCTCGAGCTTTGGACACTAGAAAACAGTATTTTTGAAACAAACGCGAGAGCAGGCAGATGAGGAGCAGCAATCTGGAGAATGTAAAGAGGGAACAACCATTCCTACTGTATTGGGCTTAATCAAAACACTGTCTCCAGGAGACACAGGGTGGCCTCGGCTTAGACACCAAGCCAGCACCGCTGGGAGCATGAGTTCAAGCCCCGGGTCTGGGTGTCTCTGTGAATCTTTGGTTGTCATTGACGACGACGATGCCAACGATGCCGAGGAAGACATCATCTGCAAGTTCACTCACACTTCTTCTTCGCCGACTTTCTTGCAAAGAACCCGCCCTTCTGATCCGTCTCTCCGGCTGTTCCAGACCCTGCAGCTGAGATTTCGGTTCCTGAAGGCGCGATTCCAGATCCTGGGGCTGGGGCTCCAGACCCTGGAGCCATTGATTCTGATCCAGGATTTGTTCCATATCCATCTCCTGGGTTTTCCACTTGGGCTAACATAACTGGTATTTAAATAAGCGTGTAATTTTTGTTGTTGTAATAAAGTGAATGTTCTCGATGATAACAAAATAAAAATTTGTTTGAGGTTTTGATATTTTAAACACAGCTGCTGACCACAGACTCAAAGGGCCAAAACGTCAAGCGGCTTGCAACAAACAGCGCTACCCACGATGTACTCGATATGAGCTTTATTTAACGTTTGTTTTATGTTGAATTAAGCCACTAATCTGATTTAAACTACAAATGCACACGTAACAATTATATGCTGAATGCTATCTTTGAAATGACCCTGGTCATTATTTGAAGCTCCCGTCTGTAATGAAAAAAGATAAACACATGAACATTGAATTTATATTCATCCACTTTGTTGAGTGACATCTATCAAAGCAGACTCAGTACATATTAATATCATTTAGCAAACATGACCAATTAGGCATTGCTGCTCATCTCATGTTTACAGTGCTGCACAGCCACTGGTGGAAATTCCACATTCCTATGACAGGGGTGAGTCTATCAATAAGACAACCACTCTTGACTCCCCCACAAAGTGGTACTTCCTTATCGACCCAGGAGGGATGATGGGCTAAATCCACATCCAACCAGGATTTTAACACAAAACCTCCCACTTGTGAGCCGCTCCCTCTACCGCTGAGCCACCTGGCTGGATACACCGACAGCACAGACACACCTGACTCACCTGGAAACACTCTCACCTGCCTCACCTTCAATAAACACACACCTGTCTCACAGATGACGTTAATTACTGATGAGCGATTAATTATACAAGTGGGTGGAAACTGGAGCCCCTGGGGAATATTCAAGCGCGCGAGTAGGCAACGGTCTATCCCTATACCGACGGAAACAGATGGCGATGAGCCAACTTGCTACACTGCCTTCAATTAGAGGGCCAGGGTAGAGCACCTCCTCGACACCCACGGAAAGGGAGTTTCACAACAACATCTGTGTGCGATCCACCAACCCTCGCTGCTGCCTCCAGTGCTGGGTTATTACTTCAGAAAGCCGCGTCGTGTAGCAGCGTAGCCACCACCGCTGACCACCTCAAGTCTCATCTCGCTCGGGCTGTCTACGCGCGCCTGAGCTCTCTGAGCGCGCTCACAGCGTAACATACTAGCAGGTTCAACTCAAGTCCCTCTAGAACCCGATCAGCGCGGCCGCGGGACGCGTCAATCGGACTCAACATTAAGGAATAGGAGGAATTGCCAAGGGTGAGAGTACTTCGAATGAGTGATGTAATTTATACAGTTGAGACTGACACTCGTAATTAGTAGAGATTAGAATAACGAGAGTGGCGGTAATGGAGATTCACTCACCTCTCTCCTGCTCCATCTCCCCTCGTCGTTACCGCTGGAATTTGCCACTCGAAGCGGCACGTGATGAGGGGGAGGGGATCAGTGGGGGCGGGAGGAAGTGTGGGAATGAAGGCGGGAGATGGGGGAGGGAGGTGGAGTTGAATGGAGGGAGATGATGGGGTAGAGAGGTGGAATTGAATGGATGGAGATGGTGGAGGGACGTGTAGTTGAATGGAGGGAGATGATCGGGTAGGGAGGTGGAGTTGAATGATGGGAGACGTCGGTGTCGTCAGGTAGAGAAACCAAGCTCGGGGCTCCTCGAGACAAGACGAACCGTGTTGATCATTAACCACTCAGCATCAACCTGCCGCCTCCATAATCCAGTCAATTATTGATCCTGGCCACGTGGGTGATACTCAGATCACTGTCTGCTCCGATATCGTCCGTGGCCGGGAACCCATGAGCTCTGCGCGTAATTCTACTGTCCGTGAAGATGTCTCCAGCCGTCTCTGTGACGATTACTGTAAGGATGCCCCCCCCCCGCCATAGCAATGTGGAATATACACCACTGGCTCTCATGACTATATACCGGGCAAAAGCACCGCCCCAATGCCCGTTTAATATACAAAATAAATTATCACAACTTCAACTCTTCCCATCGCTGTTTGCACGTAAAAAATAAAGTATTGCTTTACACATCTCATCCACATGGCATTCTGGGAGTAGTGCATCTTATCAGCAGCATTGCCACAATACCAAATAAACTCTGAACCTGCTTTGACATTCAGTGTTGCATCAGCAGACATACTTGCTTAAACCAATCCTGATAAATTGCCAGGATGGTATAGGCAAGGGTCATCTCTGTTATATATGGGCCCTAGTTCAACAAACATGTGCCCTAGTTGGACTCTGTTGATGAGACAATGAATGTCGAAACCGGTCTAGAGTTTGTTGGTATTGAGCATATTCTGCTAAGATACACTCCCAGAAAGCCGTGTAGCTGATGGGATGTGTTAAACAATACTTTTATATGTATATCATGAGTTTGTGTTGAGGTTGAGAAAAGAGACTAAGGGACCGGTTCAGATGCCTCTGAGCATCATCATCAGGGTGCAGCCGGTGAATGTTTGCGCCTGGTGTGTTTTCTGTAGTTAGGCATTGCTGCTGATAATGATGATGATTGTTGTTGGAGTAGAGATGTTTGTGCGCCCCAAAGGAAATCAGCTGATCGCCACTTCCTGCGTCGCCCCTCAACCCCTGAGGAGCACAACAACATTAATTAATAATTAACTCAGGAATTGGGGGGGGGGAGCGGTGGCGCAGTGATCAGTGCGCTGCGTTATAAACCTGGCAACCGGCGTTTTATTGCTGGCCACAGCCGACATCAGTGGCTGAGAGTGGTCCCGCACCCACCACAGCAATCGCCGTCCCATCACTAAGTGGTGGTGATGTCATCACGGCGTTTGTGCCAGGCTAGGTACACTTTGAGGCTACGTGAAGTGTCGAAGGTCCGCTGGCAGGACACGCTACAGACCCAGGTGTCATGGGTTGGCTAGCTGAGAGGACTGGCAGAAGCACCAACTGTGCTCCCCACTATGCCAACTCTGCGTTTTATCCACCGGGCAGTCCGCTCGTTGTGAGCGTCGCTCATCTGCCCTCCGTTGTTGCTGGTGGGCGACTGCCTCCAACTCCCCAGCAGCAGCGTGCTTCACGAAACTGGCTGGTACCAGGTCAAATCAACTCCACATCCTTCTGTACCACATCAGTCCATCTCTTCTCTAGCCTGTGCCGCGGCCATTTAGCCCCCTCTTTCCAGCCAAACAGAAGATGCTTGGGCATGCGGTGGCTGGACCCCCACCATAACCACCAATCACCAACTCGCACTGGCCAACATAGTGAAGTATGGTCAAGAAACCAACACGATCTTCGCACACTCATCCGTGCTGTCGACTCCCTTGCCTCATGTTCAAATTAAACCTGATCTTTCTTGCTATCGCATGAAATGCGATTTTTTTTCTTTTGACGATTTCTATTCGGTAGTTTTTTTCTGGTCACACAAAATCAATTTGAGACTTAACACTAAAAGTCAGCTCGTGCCACGAGTGCTCGGGAACGCGTGGGCTGTGCTGTTAGCTTAGCCAGATGTCTCTCTTTTTTTACGATCAGTGGAAACAAGAAGATGCTCGGTGTATTCGACACTTTGCTTCGTTCATTTCGTAATTTTTTTAATTTAAATGTAAATTTTAAAACTTTGCTTTATGTAAACCCCCACCTCTCGCTCACTCTCTCTCTGGCGAGAAATCTCTCCGTAACACCTCTCTTGGTGAGACATCTTTCTCGTCTGAATTAAACGTTGAACTTTGTAACGCGCCAGACGCACAACGGGGACACGAGGATGACTGGATGAAACAAATTGTAAAAGTTTTAACCACTAAAATATTAACTGGGTTAAGAAGCGATGTGAGCAATGAGTAACCTCGTAAGAGAGCCAATTAAACACAAAACTCTGGTTAATCGGTAACGTCAGCCCGTGCCCTACTCATACGGGTGGCGGTAGTGGTGATGAGTCAGTCTGTGAAGTTGTGTGTTTGTGCTTGGCTGGTTGGGCCTGCGCTCAACAACCGTGAAGTTCTGTACAGTCGTAATCATAAGTGGAGAGGTTTGAGCTTGGATAGTCCCTTGCATGGGCACCCCCATCACTCATAGCACGTGCTACAGGATACGAGGCTGTGCTGCAATGTGGGCACAGCAGCAAAGGCCATTGTTGTACTGTACGATGCTCCCACGTCGCTGCTTCCCCGCTTCACCACCAACCCGCACTGACCAGCGTAGTGACGTATGGTCAAATAATCCTGCACGGTGTGGAGAGGCCCTCATCCAGCAGTGGAAAGGCAGAAATATAAATCGGAGATGTCACACTGACATTAACTTATGAGTTGATAACTACTGGGTTTAATTGCAGTTGCTGGACATAGACCCAAATGTTCATAACGCAAAGCGGCCAGCAACAGGCAGCATTAAGTGATATCATGGCATTCACCCGTTCATAGACTTTAAGGTTTACGGTTCAAATTTTTTACCAAATTTGAATGACTGTAAAATAGACTCAGTTGGGAACACTACACACAGCAGCAGATTGTAGCCATCCCGCTAAATCTTGGCAGGACCCTGTAGCCATAAAACGAAGACATTATAGGCACCGTCTTTGGGAATGGCCCTTTTGCATAGCACAGAGATTGTTACCCTTGCGGTGTTGGCCGTCGGTAACATTGAGGTGGTTATACAAATATTTTCAACAAATGTTTTGTTGTTTAAAGGAAAACTCGACCGAGAAGACACACAGGGTTATCGTGGCGTGGTCACGTGCCACCACCAAGCGACGGAGCCGACCCCGCGTCCCCCTCACCTCACCTCACATGAACACACCCACACGCATTTCCCCCCCCCCCCCCCCCCCCCATAGAGCTCCGAGGGGAGGTCACCTGACCGACGGCGGGGAGAGGGGTCGGGAGACGGTGGTCAACGTCCGCCGCTTAAAACCATGGAAGGCGGCCCCGGTGAGAGAGAACCCCGTCACCCGAAGGCCCCGAAATCCCGGGGTACCCGCACCCCTCGTGTTGGGGGGCCTCGCACACTACATGGGCCCCGCCGGGCCCCCGAGACGCCCCGATCCAGTCAGGAGACGACGCGGACGACGGCTCCTAAACCCTTCTGCTGCTGAGTTTGTGCCCCAGCCCGCAGGTACCGAGGGACAGGGAGAGCCGCTAGAGTAGAGGAGGAGGCCGCCGCAGGAGCTACAGAGGACGGAGCCACCCACCCCGAGACCAGCCACAAGGTCCGGACGGATCACCCGGACCCCGCAGCGTTTCCTCGTGGGCGCGGCCCAAGCAAGGTGCTCCAGTCAACCCGGGACGGGGACTGGCACCTCGGGGGGCTATGTGATGCCGCCGCCACGAAGCCGTTCAGCAGGCGCCCCATCTACGACCTCGCCACCACCAAGCAACGGAGCCGACCCCACGTCTCCCTCACCTCACCTCACATGAACACACCCGCACGAATTCCCCCCCCCCCCCCCATAGAGCTCCGAGGGGAGGTCACCTGACCGACCGGTTTTTATCCGAGAAACCCTTATCGGGATTAACTTTCACGGTTTCCGGCGACCAGGGAATTGGACGACCTCCCCCGACGCTACTTTACACCGCGGCGCTGCGACCGGCCTTAAGATGGTATGGTCGCGGCGAAGGGCATTCGGCCACCGCGGTTGAAACGCATCCCCCCACACACACCCCCACGGGTCGACGAGACAGGCAGAGGAGGGACGGGGCGGCATAGTTTAGCGTGCCAAAGCGGGCTCGAGTGCGTAGGTGCCATCGTTAGGGAAGTTAAAGGATAGGGCGGGAATGGCAAATAATCAGAGAGGCGACTCGGACGCATAGTGCGCAATTGATGGGGCAGGTGGTGGAGACATGCGGAGGCTCCGTGCTTAACTTCCGCAGCAGGCCGTTGTGATGGACGCCGCTGCATAATGTGCATGACCAAGGCGCCATGCATGAGAAAGGGATTAATTAGAATAAACGCCGCAACACGCAGCGCATCTGATTAGCATAGCAAGGGCGCCCGGAACCGCCGTACGCGTGCTAACGGACGCTCGCCCATTGTTAAAGAAAAACTGGGAGGGGGCCGCCACCACGCTCGGAGCCGCATCCCTTTGATGTAGGGAGGATAAAAAGGGGGCGCAAAGGGGAGATCGGTCTCTTACTCCAGCACCAGGCGACAAGACGCTCTCCAGCCCAGCGACCCGGACGTCCGTGAGACGCATCGAGGTACGCTGCGAGCACGGGATCAACGGACCGCCGTGGGCACCTAACAGTGAGTAAGAAGGGGAATTAGGATCATAGCCGATAAGTAGGGAATAGGTCCCGGGGTAGTAGAATAGGCCAGCCTCGTCGACTCATACTGACTCAACAACCAGTCCCAAGTAGCAAACAATACATCCTTAATAGCTGACTGTGTCCCGTGTGATCTCGCTGAGAAGTGGGAACGCGTGTGGTGCTGTGTACACAGCGGCTCGCCTCGTGGGAGCGCTGCGCAGAGCGGCGCGAGAGTGGGTGTCGCGTGTGGAGCTGCGTGTGTGCGCGTGCGTTCATTCCGTGTATGATACAGGTGTGCGATCATAACGTGAGTAGTCAGTGTTGAGTTGGATGCACGGAGCTGCGTGGGTGTGTGTGGCTGTGCGTACGTATGCTCACAGCGGGGGAGCGCTGCGTGAGGCTGGATGGGTATGGGCGTCGCGTTCAAATGCCGGCGACACCCTAGCGGGTATTAGGGCGGTGTGGCCACGCGAACGGAATAGGGGATGCGTGAGGGAGAGACCCCGGGGGCCAACGGCCCCCACATATTTGAGCAGCCAGGAGGGACCGCGGGGGCCAGCAGCCCCAACACACACACCCGGGCCGCACGTCTCTGGGCCGCTGTCTCCAACACAGAGGCTGAAGCTCGTCAATGATAAACAGGGCAGCTGCGACCACGGCTGTGCAACGGGTCAGCAGCAGGGCACTGGACTTGCAATCCAGCCATCGGGTTGATTCCATCTCCCGGCGCGCCAGTTGAAACACTGGATATTGTTTCTTTAATTCCTCCCCAGCCCCACCCCAGAGAGCCTCACTGAATACAAAAACTCTGGTACAGGAGGGTCACGCCCAGAGGCGTAGCTAGGGGGGGGGCAGGGGAGTACATATGTCCCCGGGCGCCAAGGTAAAGGGGCGCCAAAATGAGGCTTACAACGTTACATTATAACTTATTGCGGCGGGCGCGGCAGCCTGAAACTACTGCACAAATCTACACCTCAACCTAAAAGTTTATATATCCCGCCACACACAGCCTACATGTCATGTAATTACATTTTGGTATGTGATTAAACGGGGGGGGGGGCGCCAATTTAATAGTTCGTCCCCGGGCGCAAAATATCCTAGCTACGCCACTGGTCACGCCAATGTAAATGGGCGCACCACAGTCGATAGGTGAGCGTAAGCGAGCAATTGCAGGCATGTGCCTAAAGCCTTTTAAATGCGAAACTCTCTCCATTGACTTTGACGTGGACAGATGGACAGGAATACGGACAAACAGACACACCAGTGAACATAGAGAAGGACGGACAGACATCACCATCATCATTACCACAGCAACCGCCACTACCACCGCCATCATCACCACGAAGACAGAGATCCACCGTATAGTCTGAACAGATTGTTGGAGCAAGTGCTGTTAGCGAGCACCTATGAAGGGCGCAAAGGTACATAAGGGGGTCGGTGGCCAGCACCACGCCTGACTGCCTTCGTCTCCCTAGAGGCGATGTTTCACACAGACCCGGGTACTCATTTGAGGCTGAGACGACCTAGGGGAGGCCCAGAACTGGTTCAGATAATCGTCACTGGTGTTGACTGTGAGCGAGAATCGAACTCGGGTTGCAGGGTTCATAAGCACAGCACGCTAACTATTACACCACCGTTCCCCACTTCATAACCATTGTGATGCCACAGCGGCAAAGCCGCTCTGCCGGCGCCGCACCCATGATGCCCTCACCACGGAGCGGCCTGGCCGATGCTGCTCTTCCCTCACCACCCCCCACATGAACACACGCACCCACCCCCACATAGAGCCTCGCGGGGAAGTCGCCTGGCCCACAGGTTTTCACCCAGGAGCCCTCCTCGTGGTTGGACATTCTCCACGTTTTTTCCTGAGGCCAGGGGATTGACCGAGGCTTCCCCCAGGTTAAATTGCGCTGCGGCGCCGTGAATTAACGTGGAATTACACGGTCACGACGAGGCTACTCAGCCCCCGCGGTTAAAACACACGCAACACAGAGGGGTTAGCAGGCAGGTAGGGGGCGGAGCCACGAACGGCGGGAAACCAGGGCAGGCACTCTGATTGGTTGGGAGCTTAGTGGCATTCCCTTTGATGTGGAGACCTGGATGCAGACGGCGCTGAAAGCACCGGTCCGAATAGAACTATGGTACAGACGAGCAATTTGATTGGCTGGGAAGGCCATCGGATCAGCGACGACTTTTCTTTGATGTGAAGCACAATAAAATGTGAGGGAAGGTGGAGATAGAGTGAGTTTGTGTCCAGCACAAGCCAGCAATCGGCCGACTCTCCAGCCACTCGAACGTCCATGTGACGAGTCGCAGTGCAGCAAGGACTGGCCCGCAGGAGCGCCGCACGAATTGAACTGTGAGTGCGAGAGAGAGAAGTAGAGAACGGCGCGGTAATTCCTCGAGAAGATAAGTCGAAAAGGTCGGGAAAGATTGGGTTTAGACCATCGGGAACCAGTTAGTAACCCCACTGATTTCGCCGAGAATAAATTGGTAGTGACCTACAACAGTGTCATGTGGTTTCACCGAGTGTGGGGAGAGCGTGTAGTGGCGTGTGTACGTTCGTCAGGATGCGGAGATTGGCGCGTGCCCAACTATATCGGGGCAACCATCGTGCAAGAGCCTGACTCGCGCATTCGGTCGAGTACCGCGACCCGTCTAGCCGAGTTTGCGCACAAATCCTGTCTCCAGCCTTCATTATTGTGTGGAAGAGCCGGGGGACGAGTAAACCATTTATTAACTTCCCCAGGGTGCAGTAATACTCGTGTTGTGGCCGCTGGCCCCCGAGGCCTCTCCCTGGTCCGCACCTCCGCGAGCTCGCGTGAGAGGCATGGCTCGTCGCCGGCTCCCGTACGTGGTTAGATGCCCACGGCGTTCCGTTGATCTCGTCCTCACTGCACACCTCGACGCGTCACACGGACGTCCGAGTCGCCGGGCTGGAGACCGTCCCGTGGGCTGACTTTGGAGCAAGAGCCCTCTCCCTGTTTGTGTTCCCCTTTTATCGGTAATCTACATTAAAGGCCTCCCCCCCCGGGGCCCTCTCGGCCAATCACGTCGCCCCGCCCGTTAAGCCGCATTCCAAGGTTTCCTTAACAATGGGTTTGCCTGCTGGCCGTGGCGCCGGCGGCGGCCCCCGGGCGCCTTTGTTATGTCAATTAGCTGCGGCTTATCGTAACAAGGCTCGCTGCGTGCTGCGGCGCGCCGGCAGTTCCCGAGCACACCGCCACGCCAATCAGCTGCCCACCCCCCTCTGGCTTCCTCTTAGTTCATGGTTGTGGACCCCTGCCTGCCTCGCCAATACGTGTGTGTGGAGGGTGCGTTTCAACCGCGGTGGTTGGGCAGCCCCCCGCCGTGACCATGCAATCTTAACACCGGTCACAAGGCCGCGGTGCGAATTAGCATCGGGGGAGGTCGTCCAATTCCCTGGCCACAGGAAACTGTGAAGATTATCCCTATGAGGGCTTTTCGGGTGAAAACCTGCCAGCCAGGGGACCTCCCCTCGGAGCTCTATGGGGGGAAATGTGTGAGGGTGTGTTTATGTGGGGAGCGGTGAGGGGGAAGCGGGGTCGGCCCCGTCGCTTGGTGGTGGCGAGGTTAAAGATGGGGCGCCCGTCGAGCGGCTTCGCAGTGGCGACATCACAGTTGCGAGGTCGAAGATGGGGCGCCCGCCGAGCGGCTTCGCGGTGGTGGCATCACACTCGTTCTAAAACTAATCCTGAATACCAGCCCCACAGCCCTTTAAATCCCCAGTACCCACCCTCGGCAGCAACGCGTGTGCGAGTAACGTCCCTGCCCTTTGACCCCTGACCCCCCCTCCCCGTTCCATGTGTGCGATTGGTGTGTCGCTCTAAAACCAACTCCGAATACCCACCCCACGCGTGTGCGGATGCCGTCATTGCCCTCTGACCCCTGACCCCCATTCCACGCGTGTGATTGGTGTGCGGGGTTGTGTGAGCGGGGACGTCGCGTTTGAGTGGCTGAGAAGTGACGGATTGATTCCAGGCAGCCGAGTGCCAGCCCCGAGCTATGCCTCACAAACAAGACTCGGGGTCGCGGCACGGGGAGAGGGGCCGGAGAGTGGCAGCCCTTCCCCCGTGGACGAGGAATCGAGCAGCGGCGGCTCTCACACGAGTGAAGTGGTACGAACCCCCACATCCCCACGGGAGAGAGGCGCGTTACTCCACGCGAAAATAAGGTATGTGTTCACCGGCTAGGGGACTCCTTAATGGACAGAATTTGCCCGCAACATCACAGGGGCTAAAGAACTTAATGGCTGGACGGACACGCAGGCGTTACGGCAACTTACTATGAATCTGGATGGGCGGGCAGCTGACTTTGTGGAAGCTCTACCCGCAAGCGCGCAAACCCAGTTAGAAGAGTTGATCCTCCGACTCGACCTACGCTACGGCACGCGTAATGTGAGGCGGGCAAAGACGACCTTAGAGGCGCGCTGCAGCCAACCCGGCGAGGACTTTCACGATTATGCCGAGGACGTGCGATCGCTGACATGATTCGCGATGGAGGTAATTGACGAGCTAGCCGCCAACAAGATCCTCCGGTATTTAGCTCATACCAACGTGGTGACAGCCCAAAGTGGGCAACGCAAGCCTCCCCTTTGACACCCTTGTCGAGCGCGCGGTTGAATGCGAGGAACTCTCCGGCAAGCGCACGCAACTCCGAGGGTCGGCACAAGAGTGAGCCATCGCGAGCCTGCTCCCAGATGAGGAAGAGGAGGAGGAGCTCGCCAGGACGATAAGGGGATGGGCAAGGGAGCCTCCGGGATCCCGCGAGACAGCCCCGGGATGGGTGGCAGGGCTACAGACCGGCATAGGGGACATAGCAGGCCGGATAACCCAAGTTGACGACAAGGTGACCCACGTACGCGAGGAAGCGAACCTAAATATGAAGCCCATCCAGGCCGAGATGGGTGAGCTACGCTCCAAAGTAGGGGGCCTGGCCGGGCGGGTGTCCCAGTTAGAGTCAGAGTTTGGGCAGCTGCATACTGGGAGAGGAAGTGGGCAGGGGGCCCACTATGGAGCCGCCACCCTTCCCCGGGCATGTTACCTGTGCGACCGTCGAGGACATCTCGTGAGAGATCGCCCGCGCTAGACATGCGCCAGGGTTAAACTCCAATGCACCCTAGAGAGTGGACCAACTAGGGGTGCAATCGACACGATCCCGACACAAATAGACGATAATGAGAATAATATAATGGTGAGCGAGTGACCTCCACACAAATCCCAGCAACAACACCCAAGGGCGTGGTGACTCCTGGCGACTGGTTGCAGGAGCTGGTGGCGGGAATCATGGGGGCTACGTCGCTGGTGGAAGGGCAGGTCAACGGGCGGCGTACCCGGATCCTGCTGGACACGGGGGCGGTGGCCTCGCTCGTGAGCGTGGCGCACTGCAGCGTGATCGGGGTCGACGTGAGCCGCCTACAGGCCCCGGACTGTGCACTGCACACGGCGAGTGGAGCCAGGATGGGACTACTGGGGAGGGCCACCCTGGAGGTCCGCATAGGACGCCAGGTGTGCACCCAGGAGTTTTATGTCTCGAGTGCGTTGTGCCATGAGTGTATTGCAGGCACCGACCTCCTGGAAAAGTTGGGGCTCAACGTGCAGCCCCGCCAGCGATGCGTCACCACGGAGGGCAGCGAGAAGCAGATTCCGTTCCTGGGACAAGATCCGAATCGCCCCCGCTTTGTACCCGTGGCCGCTACCCGGGTGACTGCCATCGGGCCGCTCGCCGAGATGCTGGTGCCAGTGGCAACACCATCCACCGACCCCGTGCACCGGCCATCGGGTGAGGTAATGCACAGCTGATGTCCTCTTGGATCCAACCAGGCGGGATCAAGTGGCCCGTCGGGCACCTGGGTGCGGGCTCCGTGCCCGCCGGGCGGCCCACCGGGCCCCCGGCACCTTCCGCAGGGACCTTTGTGGCACACAAGGTACTCTCTCTCAATGGAGAGGGGTTAGTCTCAGAGTGTTCCAGGGGGGCCGTTGCCTGTCGGCAGCATCCCCCCGTGAAGCACGGGCAGACCTCCTCCACCTGCGTCTCGGCGCACACTGCTGGTCGCCTTGACAATGCGTCTGCGTTTACGTGTGTATGCTCAGCCCTGGAGTAGTTTGTACGCCCGGTTGTGTGTAAAGAATGGGGTGGTGCGGGTTATACTCCTGCAGCTGTGTCAGCCACCGGGGCATCTGCCCTATGGTTCCTTGAATGTGAGGAGGAACTGCAGAGCATAATGGTCAGTGCGCACGCGACATTTCCTGCCGTACAGATACGGCTGGAACTGATCACGGCCGACAGTTCCTGACGGGTCACGCAATAATCCAATTTGGCCCCGCTCAGAGTCCAGCTGGCATATGCTATGACCCGCTGCGTCCCATCCTGCACCTGTGACAGCAACAGCACCCAGCCCACTGCTGCAGGTGTCGGTGTCCAGGATAACATTTGTGGTGGTGGCCCTTGAGGGTGGTGAAGGCCGTCTGGCCGGCCTCCGTCCAATGATAGGGGTTCTTAGGGGAAGTGAGTTGGGTGAGGGGGCATGCAATCAATGATAATAAGTGGCTAGCCCCAAAAATGACCTGATCTCCATCAGGTTCCTCGGCCGTGGCCATTCCACCATGGCGCGTACCTTTTCCGGGTCGCTGACGCGGTGTTCGAGGTACCCAACCTCGCGCTGCGCAATATGACACTTACGCAACTTGAGCTTGAGATGGGCTGCTCGCAGTCATTGGAACACCTCCCGTAACCTGGACCAGAGCTCAGACAGGGACCTACTAAACACTATCACGTCATCCAGGTAAATTAGGCACTGTTCCCATTGCAAGCCCCGCATCACCAACTCCATCAACCGCTGGAATGTTGCAGGCGCGTTAGTGTGTCCAAACGGAAGTACTCGAAACTGGAACAGTCCCATCGGGGTGGTAAATGCGGTCTTTAGCCGATCCGCCTCTGATCCCCCGCGAGGCCGTCAAAGGTGTCGTCGATGCAGGGGATGGGGAAGGCGTCGCCACGGGTAACCGCATTCAGCTTTCGATAATCAACGCAAAACCGGGTCGACCCTTCGTTTTTTGTTACCAGTACAACCGGGGCAGACCAGGTGCTCGCTGAGGGCTGGATTATGTTATATATCCGCGACTGGATATATATTAATGGGTCAGGCTGCACCTGTGTCAATTTGGTGCATAACGAGGTCTGTCCGGCCCATATCTGAATCGTGCTCACTGAACACGTCGACGTACTCCCACAGAAACCCTCACAGCTGATCAGCCTTCCCCTTGGGTAAATCTGCCCAGGGTACCTGCAACGCGTTGAGCACGGGAACGACATCTGCTCTTGGAGTCGGACCGACTCGCCAGGCCAGGTCCTGGTTATCCTCGGGACGGCAGAGGTTCTCAGCCCAGAGGGCAAAACACCGAGCTGGTTAGAGTGGCGTGCATGCAGAGGGTGTACGGTGGCTACCGTGGTGCACTGACGCAGCATTGCTGGGGTACTGTGGGGGTTAAATACCCGCATGAACAGTCGGCCCCCATCCATGTTTAATAGCATGGCTGACCCCACAACCCTGTACTGTACCGCCAACTCCGGGTGAGGAGTCAGCATTACCTAACTCAATAGTCGGTGTGCGGGGTCGGTGGAGGGTGTTGCCACCGGCACCAGCATCTCCGCGAGAGGCCCGATGGTGACGGCTGACACCAGTGTAGTGGCCACAGGTTTGAAGCGGGGGCGATCCGGCTCTTGTCCCAAGAACCGAATCCGCTCCCCGCTGCCTTCCAGGAGGTCGGTACTTGCAATACACTCGTGGCACAACACGCTCGACCAATAGAATTCTTGGTCACACACTTGGTGTCCGAGGCGGACCTCCAGGGTGACCCTATCCAGCAGCCCCATCCCAGCTGCACTCGAAGTGTGCAGCGCGCGGTCCAGTGCCTGTAGACGGCCCATGTCAACTCACGAGCGAGAATCCGGGTACGCTGCCAGTTTACCTACCCTTCCACCAGCAACGTGGCCCCCGTGATTCTTGCCACTAGCTCCCGCAGCCAGTCCTCCGCAGTCGCCGTGTCATTGGGTGTTGTTGTCGGCATCTGTCGGGATCGTGTCGATTGCACCCCTAGTTGGTCCACTCTCTAGGGGGCGTTGGCTAATAACCCTGGTGCGTATCTAGCATGGCTGATCTGTGGACAGTCTCTCACGAGATGCCCCCGACGGTCGCTTAGATAACACGCCCGGGGAAGAGTGGTGGCTCCGTAGGAGGCCCACTCCCCCTCCTCCTCCCGATACGCATCTGCCCGAACTCTGCCTCTAATTGGGACACCTGCCTGGTTAGCCCCCCTACCGTGGAGCGTAGTCCTCACACCTCGGACTGGATTGTCTCCACTGTAGACTGCAGCTTGGTCATATTTCGGATCACCTCCCCGCATACTTGGGTCACCTCCTCGCGTATATTGTGATGCCACTGCCCCGAAGCCGTTCAGCAGGCGCCTCAGCTACGACCTCGCCACCACCAAGGGACGGAGCCAACCCCGCGTCCCCCTCACCTCACATGAACACACCCGCACGCATTTCCCGCCCCCCCCCATAGAGCTCCGAGGGGAGGTCACCTGGCCGACTGGTTTTAATCCGAGAAGCCCTTATCGGGATAACTTTCAAGGTTTCCGGCGACCAGGGAATTGGACGACCTCCCCCGACGCTACTTCGCACCGCGGCGCTGCGACCGGCCTTAAGATGGTATGGTCGCGGCGAAGGGCATTCGGCCACCGCGGTTGAAAGGCATTCCCCCACACACACCCCCACGGGTCGACGAGACAGGCAGAGGAGGGACGGGGCGGCATAGTTTAGCGTGCCAAAGCGGGCTCGAGTGAGTAGGTGCCATTGTTAGGGAAGTTAAAGGATAGGGCTGGAATTGCAAATAATCAGAGAGGCGACTCGGGCGCATAGTGCGCAATTGATGGGGCAGGTGGTGGAGACATGCGGAGGCTCCGCGCCTAACTTCCACAGCAGGCCGTTGTGATGGACGCCGCTGCATAATGTGCATGACCAAGGTGCCATGCATGAGAAAGGGATTAATTAGAATTAACGCCACACACGCAGCGCATCTGATTAGCATAGCAAGGGCGCCCGGAACCACCGCACGCGCGCTGACGGGCGCGCGCCCATTGTTAAAGAAAAACTGGGAGGGGGCCACCACCACGCTCGGAGCCGCATCCCTTTGATGTAGGAAGGATAAAAGGGGGCGCAAAGGGGAGATCTGTCTCTTACTCCAGCACCAGGCAACAAGACGCTCTCCAGCCCAGCGACCCGGACGTCCGTGAGACACATCGAGGTACGCTGCGAGCACGGGATCAACGGACCGCCGTGGGCACCTAACAGTGAGTAAGAAGGTGAATTAGGATCATAGCCGATAAATAGGGAATAGGTCCAGGGGTAGTAGAATAGGCCAGCCTCGTCGATTCATACTGATTTAACATCAATTCCCAGGTAGCAAACAATAAATCCTTAATAGCTGATCGTGGCCTCGTGTGATCTCGTTGAGAGGTGTGTCGCGTGTGGAGCTGTGTGTGGGTGTGGAGAGGGTGTCGCGTGTGGAGCTGTGTGTGGGTTACAGGTGCGCGATTAGAAAAGGGAGGTATCGTGGTAGCGTGAAGGGGGGCATAATACTACTCGGTAACTAACCATGCCTACTACGTGGACCCGCGGTGGAGGGGAATCCTCGAGCGACGTCTCCACACCATGGGCGAGGAACCCAGCAGCGGTTCGCCTAGCAGCGGGGGGATGAGTGATGATGTTAGCCCGGCCGTTAGCATGATCGAGGGAGGGATCTCGGGGACCAGCGACCCCGACAATATCCCCTATGTCAGTCTGTATCCCTGCTACCCATCTCGGGGTTTTTTCACGGGGTCCTGGAGCTCCCTCGCGCCCCCTCTCACCGTCCTGGCGAGCTCCTCCTCCTCCCCTAGAAGGAGGCTCGCGATGGCACGGCAGCCCTGCACCCAGACGGCCACGTCCTGCGTCAGTTTTGGCCAGAGATACTGGCGACGCAGGGTCTCCCGAGTACGCCGTTCCCCATCATGGCCCCCAAGCAGGTGGTCGTGCACCCGCCGTAGCAGCTGGGGCCACACCTGGGCGGGAACACACATGCACCCCAGCTGTCTGGTTTCGATTAGTTCCCGCACCACCCCATTCTTTACACACAACCGGGCGTACAAACCACTTCAGGGTCCTTGTATGGCGACCATTTCCTCCCAAAGGGCCGCCTCTACCGCCACCAGGTCCGGATCGCGAGCTCATTATCGAGTCTCTCGCATGCACGTGTGCGCTCAACAAGGGCGTTAAATGGGATGCGCGCGCAGCTCACATCTGGCTACCACCATGAGGTGCCAGTCAGATATCGCCGGACTGTCTCGGCGGCGAGGTCCTCAGTAATTTTCGCAGCATACCCCGGGCGTGCGCGCTGCGTAGTTGCGGAGTTCATTGCCGGGCTGGCGGCGGTGCGCATCGAATGTCGCCTTCGCTTTCTCCTCATTGCGCGCGCCGAAGCATTGGTCAATTTGGTGTATTAGTGCCCCCCACTGCGCTTGCGTGCTTGCGGGTAGCACTTCTACAAAGTCGGCCGTTAATGTCTTTAGCGTACGTGAGTTTCCGGGCAAACGATTTCCATGACGGAATCCATTGTCTGGTAAATACGTATCTTACCTTCACTTGAGGTGTGGCGCCTCTCTCCCTTGGAGGCGTGGGGGGTCGTCCCACTTCTGACACCAAATTGTGGGGGCAGATGCATGCCTCCCCGCTCCCATCCACCCCCTCAGCCGCCTCTCACCGGGCCCCTGCCGATTGGGTGATCGGCCCCCCTGCGCCAGCGCCCTCTCTGAGAGACATAGCTAAGTGACTGGCTCACCACCGCCCGGGGTTATCTCGCACACGCCCACGTACACCACCACTAATATAAAGGCGGCTGAATGCACACGCGCGCCCCTGCAGGCACTCGTTTTACACAAAGGCTAGCGCTAAAGAAAATGGCGGTATGAATATGCGTGCGCACCTCCGTTGGTTAAGCCCTAATCCGCTTGAACACAAAGGCTAGCGCTAATGGGCTGCGCGAATTTGCACGCGTGCCTCGCCGTGAATGCTATTGTTGTTGTGCGAACACGCACGAGCGCTTATGTTTTACTACACACGCGCGCCTCGCATACACACTCAAATGACCAACACCACACCGACGTTGCAGCCCTGCGCTCGCTCTCTTGCGCACACCGTCTCCCCGCGCAGTCGCACCACACACAAATCGTAGACACCACGCCGAGGTTCTACCCACACACAGAAATCACACTGCACCGATACTCTGCACTAAAGTTTATTAACGGCGCAAATACACACTACCTGGAGAGGGAATATTTCACAAGGGCTGAGCCTGACTCTGCCTACGAACCCAGTCACTCAATCATCCTACCACGTAGCTCGAAGCTGGACTCACGGCGTCGCACGGACGCTGTGAGAGTCGGAGGGAGAACAAGAGAAAACTTTACCTATCAATGCTTCATAGCAGCACTCTCCGGCATCACACGGAGACTGCGAGCAGCTCGAGGAGGCAAGACGGCAAGGAGTGGGTCTTGATGGCCTGGCGTTTGAAGACAACTGACTCAAATCGTCCCGGGCTACTCTTTTTATTCTCTTAACTTCAAAGGCCCGGGTGCCATTGTACTGCGTGGCAAAACGTGTGCCTACCTGCGGTTACTGGCCCCCCCCACCCCCGTTACCGTGTCTTCCTTCTAGTGCTGCGCGGCGGTAGCTGTGGGCGGCGGGCAGCGGCGGCCACCCACTGTCCCTTTGTCTGGAAGGGCTCTCGCGCTTATGCCACCCTCCGTCTCCCCTCGTGTTGAACCTCATTGCGGTTGGCATAGGGAACCTTCTCTTTCTGCGCCCATACTATTTTACCCAATTTTAGGGGCATCGCAATGTAACCTGTTTTGCGAGGGTCGGCCAATCCCCTGGCACTGAGAAACCGTAGGACTTTCCCTCTAGGGGCCCTTCGGATTAAAACCCGATGTGCCAGGCAATCCCCCCACCAGGACACTATGTGGGTGCGCTGCATGCGGGTGTGTGTTTAGTGCAGGGGCCTGGAGGAAATCGCGGCGCTTGCTGAGTTGCTCTGTGGTCGCGGCACCACACACGCTCTCACACACAGCCACCACTCGCCACCAAGTGGCGGTGGCGTCAACACAGTACTTGTGTCAGACTAGATGCATCTTGAGGCCACGTCAAGTGTTGAAGACTCTCTGACAGGGGATCACGGGACAGACACAGATATACCAGGAGTTGACCGAGACGATTTACATTGCACAACCCCTCAACACACACACGCAGCCACACACCATCACAAATATACACGCAGACACACCATCACCAGTACAATTACAAATTACAACCGCTGTTCACCACCAAGTGGCGGTCACGATGAAAAAATGCCTTTTGGGTGATTCGGAGACCTGCTTCCAAATCGCAACTTGTCACAAGCACACTGCCCGGGTACGGAAATGTCTCCCACTCCCTGCACAACTGCCCCATTGCTTCTGGAGAGTGGAGGCAGTATTTGATGACATAGGGTACTCAGGCACGTGATTTATTTTTATGAGGCTGATGACAAGGCCAGATTTAAGGCATGGGCTTTAGGGGCTGCAGTCCAGGAGCTTCCGCCAGCTGGAGGGCCTCCAGAGATTAAGTGAAAAGTTATTTCATTTGAATGCTAAATTGTATTTGTTGTTAGCCTTGTAAAAATATTTTTTTCTTTAACTTTGTTTTCCTTTTGAAAATATTACTGGGGGCATCACAGTACCTGTAGCCCAGGGGCCTACAAAATCTTAATCTGGCCCTGGGCAGGTTAAAAAACAACTCAGAATCAGCAGCATTTACAAGATCATCCACAAAACAATGGTCGGGCAATCGGGAGCCATCTCTTGATCGTACAAATAAACACGCTGCGACTCAAAGATTCCCCGTGTAGCCTAAACAGACTATTGTGGAAAGTGCTGTTAGAGAGTAGCACCGATGAAGGCTGGCACGGCACACGATAAGATACAAACTCTCTCACAAGCTTGAAGACAATTACATGCCCTCACACACTTGCACAAATATGTGCACGAAAAAACAAACATACACACACTCACGTTACTTTAAAATCGTAAATCACAAATACAAGTTACCTCAGCCACAGACCGGAGCAATGACATCACGACAGCTATGTTGCGTCAGGTTTTTTGTCCTGGCAGCTGATTGGCCGCTGTAGCGGAAGTGATGATGTAATCCGGAGCTGCTCCTGAGTGCCTGAGACAGACGCGCAATCCGTGTTTCGCGTTTTGCGGGGTCTGTGCGCGCATCGCGGGCTCATGCGAGGAGGATTTACGGCATCTTTCTGTGTTCAAGCCGCAAGCACATGATAAAACGCTTGTGTCCACCAAAGGTGACACGGCCACTGTGAACCCACCGGTCCCGTCCCGGCTTTAACTCGAAGGCTAGCAATGCTATTAAGTGCAGAGCATTTGATTACAGAAACAAGATTACGTTTTAAAATAATTATAACCATAATAATACATGTTCCGATATAATACAACACAGGTTATCAGTCAATTGAGAAGACAACTCCATCTCGTTTGTATTGTTTCTCATTGTGTTCATCTCGTTTGTATTGTTTCTTATTATGTTAATCTCGTTTTTATTGTTTCTCATTGTGTTCATCTCGTTTGGATTGTTTATCATTGTGCTCATCTCGTTTGGATTGTTTATGATTGTGTTCATCTCGTTTGTATCGTTTCACTACCTCTCCTTGACATCCGTCATGGTTGGTGGTGGCAAAACCACCATCGCCACAACCATCCGCTTGCGCCACAGATGTCCAACAAAGAACACTGGCACAGGCGTTGATGGCACCGGCGCGACCACAACTGCAAACTCTACAACCACGACTACTGTTGGTGGTGGCACAACCACCACCGGTACAACCACAACCACCACCATCGTCCTCTTGCACTGCAGCCGACCGGCGAGGAACACTGACAGCACCACAATCTCCATCATCTCCACCATCACCATCGTCGCCATCCCCTTGTACCACGGACATCCTCCGGGAGACGCTGGTGCCTCTGGCTCGGCGCTGCGTGACCGGCGTGCGTTTGCGCGTTAGTCGCCGGCACAGGCGCACGAGTCGGCCCAGCAGTCCCCGCCGGCACAGGATGTAGACCCAGGGGTCCAGGATGGGGTTGAAGGACGCAAGACGGATGGCCAGGATGTCGCGGTTGTGCGGGATGTGGCGCTCCACCGGTGGGCGGTGCAGCTGGTTCACGAAGATTCGCACCTGCGAGTCGTGGTGATGGTGGCGAGTGTTAGGAGTCAGGGTGGTGGTGATGGTGAAGGTTAAGAGTGTGGTGGTGGTGGTAGTGATGAGGGTTAGAAGGCAGGATGGTGAGAAAGGTGGTGGTGGTGGTGGTGGCGAATCAGGGTGGTGGTGATGGTAGTGAAGGTGAGGCCGGTGGGGGAGGCATGGGGCAGGAGCGGAGAAAATGGGGTTAGACGTGTGCATAATGGACATCAGGGAGACCACAGAGGGAGTCACAACAGTTGAGTCGAGATGTCATGAAGGTGCAGACAAGCATCTCAGTAACAGTAAGGACGCCTCTTGTGGGTGATTCTCCATAGGTGAGAATAAGCATTTCTACAAGGTGGGAAACGTGAAAGTCTGGGGTGGATTGTGCAGCCGAGGTCGAAAATTGTGGGGGCAAGGTTCAAGTCCAGGTCGAGAAGGTGGATGGTGGGAGTGGGAGGAGAGTAATATTATTCCCAAAGCTTCGCACCTCGATTATTTTGATACCGAGTTTGGAGAAAGAGATCCAGCAGAAGACAGCAGCATCACAAGGGTCAAAGAACTGTAGGACTGTGTGTCGTCAGCATAGAAGTGATGAGGGATGCTAATGGATGAGCTGAGTTTGCTAAGCGGAAGGAGGTAGATGGAGAAGAGGAGACTGAGAGCAGGACTTTGGGGGCCACCATGGAAAGGTCTCGGGATCGGAGATGTGCTTTGGATAGAGACGAAGGAGCGGTCAGAGCAGTCGAAAATGAACCAAGAGAGAGATTTAGAAACAAGACCGACCCGAGTGAGACGACAATCCAGAGAAGCTGTGCAATCAACGGTATTAAATGTGGCAGAGAGATCGAGGAGAGCCAAGAGAGACATGAAACCACAATCTTCTTTTTGTTTGTTGTATCTGATGTATGTATAGTTGCATTTTCTTTGATTTCTATTTTCTTCTTGTTGTGCGTTATTTCTCATGATTACATTCATCACTTTGATAACCCAGGTCAGTCACCCGTGGACAAACAAAATAAGTGGTTCCTTACACAGGAAGCCGCGGACTCACCACAAGGGGAATGGAGCACACAAGGAAGACCACCGTCATCACCAGAAGGAGCCACAACATCTGCACCTCAGCGGCCGAGGGACCCAATGCCCGGAGGCCCCTGCGGTGCCACCGGCCCCTCCGGCTCGACTCCAACAGCCGTCCATCACTGCAGCCGGTGGCCTCACCACGAGAGCTGGCAGTCTCCTGGGTTGTGTCTTGCCTTGACTCCCTCTGAGACTCGCTCATCAACTCCTCTTTCTCCTGGGTCTCCTGGATTTCCACGTGATCCGCATCCACCCCGGACACCTTCGCCAACTGCTCCTGCTCCAGGAGACCGGGTGGCGTCCGGCTCAGCGGCAGACAGCGGCTGAGAGACACTGACGTCACGGGGTCAGGCTGCGAGGCCATGGGGGAGGGGTGACGCCGTGGTGGTGTCTGGACCGACGATGGAGAAGCCAGGAATGGCACCGTTCGGTCAGCTTGAGGTCGCGTCGAGAATCGGGGCGACCGCACCGACGCCGACGACCACCGAGCGTGGACGAGCATCGACGAACGACAACATCGGCGGCACGAAGATGCTTCGCCGACTTCACAAGCGCTGCTTGGAGCACATGAACCGCCACGCTCCAACTCCGGACAAACCAAGGGCGAGCCAGCGCCACCGCCGCTGCTGCCGCCACCGTCGTCACCGCTACCGCCCCTAACGGACGACCGAACCGTTCGAGCAAACGCAGTGGCGACAGATGGGGACGAGGAGGGACCGGCGGAGACGCGTGACGTTCTAGTGCATGCCGAAGAACAGGAGGACAGTGGCGGTGGCACCACAACCGACACAGACGCCACCGACGAGCGCCAGAAAGTGCGACGCTTCATGCGCAGCAGCGCGCGGCACACGGCAATGTTGCAGAAGACGGTGATCGCGATGAGCGCCGCGCTGTAGCCACCGTACGCAAAGTTGTAGGCGGCGTGCGTCGGCTCCTCGCTGCGCCAGTCCAAGAAGCACCAGGTGCCGGGGAACTGGGCCACGCTGCGGCCCACGCCAGCGCAGGGCAATGCGCAGAGGCAGCCATTGATCACGTACAGCGCCGCGAGCGCCGCGCGGGCACGCCGGGCATCCACGTAGCGGTTGTACACGTACGGGTGGTTGATGGCGAGGTAGCGCTCCACCGACATGGCGCACAGGATGCTAATGCCGGCCGCACCGAAAAACAGCAGTGTGAAGGCGAAGAAGCCACAGAGCGCGTCGCCGCCGGGCCAGCCACCCCGCACGTAGCCGGCGATCACCACCGGCGAGCTCAGGCACGTGCCGAGAAGGTCGGTGACCGCCAGACCGCACACCAATGCGTAGAAGGCGCCGTCCTTGCGGCCCCGCGGTGTCTGGGCCAGGGCCGCGATGGCTACGGCGTTGCCCAGGACGCCGAGTGCAAACATCGATGCCGGGGTTAGGACTGCCGACAGTGGCACGCGGGCACCGGAGCTGCCACCGCGGGACGATGAGGGTGTCAGTGGTGTCGGCGATGACGATGATGATGTTAGTGGTGGTGTCAGCAGAAAGAGTGAGTTGGTGTGATTTGGAGAACCAGCGATCGTGAGGGCTCCGCTGGCGTTAGCCATGATTATGTTGAGCACAAGAGACGATTCTGTGCTTTACACAGGCTGTACGCGCCGGTCATGAAAGGTTTTCGTTAATTGCTCTTGTTAATTAGAGTGCGGTGTGTGTTCACTGTCTGGAAAGGTGCTAATTGTGTGGGAATGTCCTCGCCAAGAGAAACGCAATGCGAGATACAAAGCGTAAGGGACTCTCGCTTGCTCATTGTGCAGAGACAGAGACATTTCGACACCCTCGGTGTTGCTGTTGGACTCTCACATCAACACCGCTGCCCCATAATGTTAACTCTGCTAAGCAAATGTGTGTGCTGAAAGTCAAAAACCATCGTAATTTCAAGACACACAATACACGTGGCTAGAATCTGAGATTTGTTAAATAATCTTAGAGGACTACTTTGCTCACAATGAGACAAGACATTCAGAGACTGCTAGCCAATGGTGGACACACACAGACAGAGCCAGGGCCAAATCCCTCACTCACTATTTTCCGGGTCCCTGTGAGACTCGAGTACTTGACTTCATAAAAAATTGTTCACCTGGAAATTCCTTCAGTTGGAACATCTCGTTTATAAGGTGTCCAGAGTAGTTGGCATGCGACAAGTAGCAGTAACCACAGCCATAACAATAGATATACTCGATGTGGTGTGCCGGGTGCACAAATATTATCTGGGTTGCCAACCAAAACATACCTGGCCAAAACGAATCCCCGAGGGGACGTGCGTGTGCGTGTGTATGTAGTATGCGTGTCTGTAACTGAATACTATTTGTGACGAGGTGTGGAGAGATGGTGTAGAGCCACTCAGTGTGACGGCTGCTTTCCCCGTGCTAATTCACACGTCGCACTATCGTCACCGACTGCCGCGCCCCAGTTTCAGGAGCCGGCTGCTGTGCGCCGTTGCTACAGCCCAAACGCCAGACGAGAAAAATCACCCACGGGTAAAACGACAAAATAATCCTTGTATTGAATCTCCAGGCTTTCTTGTGTTGTCAATGTTCAAATAAAGGTTATGGAAGTAAATTGAGAATTTGTTTTAAATCAATAGTAATATGTCTCCACACAATTCCAAGCTCCCAGTTCTTACGGTGGACGTGTTCACAGTGAGGGCAGTGAATTCCTGCTACTGTCACTGCTGTTGCCGCTGCTGCTGCCGCTGCTCCTGCCACTGCCACTGTTGTTGCCGCTGCTGCTGCTGCCGCTGCTCCTGTCACTGCCGCTGCTGTTGCAAAAGCGCTGTGGCTGTTACACTCCTCCTTGGTTTATTTCACCTGAGCTCAATGGATTCTCTGGAACGCCGATTAGATTTTCATTCTGAATTAATATTTATGGACATACGCATTCGTACGTTGTATGAATTGCGTTTTTTTGTAAATGAATGTATTGATTTGATCTGTGCGTCTGTGAGCTACAGGCGAAGAGCGGCCGTGGCTTTCGCCAATATTGTGTGACGCTAGTTAAATAGCGAGCTCGTTAACTAGACGGCTAGATTGTTAGACAGCTAGTTCATTAGCTGGCTGCTGTCACGCTGAGAGTGCTTGCATATTCTGTGCCATTGTAATTCATGTTTTGTTTCGCGCAGTAAAAATCGACGCGAGAATCATCCCTGGCGATGTCAAACAATGGCACGGCGTTTACTCCGTGGGGCGACGATGAACGCTAGTGCCTCGGTGCGCCAGCGATACCAATTCATCCTACCAACGTGATCAAGCGGCCAGCAACAAACAGCACTATCAAAGTATGGTAGTTAAGAGTGTGTGACACGTGTCTAGAATAGAGCAGGGCTGTTTATGTGCTTGGGAAAAGAGACAATGGGAGGGAATCCCAAAGTTGGGTCCGTAACGTGATCCCCGGAATGATGGGCTAACTGAGAAGGCAGTCTCGCTAACGGTCAAAATGTGTGCATCTATACTACAGAGTAATATTTACTATTTGACTTGTGTTTAACAATGGGCTTACAGCGCCCGAACGCGCCGTCAGGACTAAACGAATTAACAAGGTATGCATAAGTGCACTTTAATGGAATTGGCCAAATGTCTCAATATAGGACCACAGAGCTGGACATTTGCTGGCGCTGTTTCTGGCTGTCTTCCCACTCGTCTGCTTTCTTGAGCATACGTACGAAATAAAACTGCGCGTTACGAATTCTACAGCACTGAGGCACAAAGTGGCTTCAAACATGCTGTCAAAATTTTACGCACGTCACAGGATTGGAGAATTCAACAGGTCTCCCACCCGTGAAATAAAAGTGGGCAATTACGTATGTATAATCAACGCTCAGCACATGCGCTTACGGTGCGTGTCGTCTTTTATGTTTAAATAAGATTAACCCCGAGGCTGCCTCGACAGGAAGAGGTAATGCATCTCAAAGTGCTCCCAATTATCAGAAGCGCTTCAGAGACAAAGATCTCCGTATAGTCTACAGAACCTGTTGGGGCAAGGCTGTTTGCGAACACCTAAGAAGTCTTAACACCACGCTTGCCCTGCAGCCTTTGTCTCCCCAGTGCTGTTGGGTACTATTTCTGTTTGGTACCTTGGGGAGGGCCAGAATCGAGACCGGTGAAGATATTTGCGACTGATCTTGGCCATCAGCAAGAATGAAACTCGATTCACCGGGTTCGTTGCGATCTAACCACAACGCTACCCCACCCATGCACAAACACACGCACGCACGCTGTATTATTCAATCAAGGAAGTGTGTATGTGTCTGCGTGCGAGCCATGTGAAGTGCTGTCACACCTGCCTAGAAAAAAACGCGACATCATAGGCGATGGTTCCCTACGTGGGGTCGGTACTGGTGAGTGCTGGTGAGGATATTGGTGAGTTTCTACTGGTGAGTGTACTGGTGAATGTGTGCTAGTGAGTGCCGGTGACTGTACTTGTGAGTGCTTGCCGAGTTCATAAGAGTCAGAGTTGCCGGTTCAATCTGTGGATCAAAGACAAAAACACAAGAATGTTGAATACAAACAAAGACAAAGATCCTCCATATAGCCATTAACAGATTAACGGGTCAAGTGCTATTAGCGAGCACCTATTCAAACTTTAACGAAACACGAAGGGGCGGGTGGCCAGACCTACGACCGGCCGTCTTTGTCTCCCTAGTGGCGACGTTTACACACCGCACCAGGTACTCATTTGAGGCAGAGTCGACCTACACACACTCAACACGACGCAATAACAAACACACACACTGCCACTTTGTGGTGACAGGAGAGTCAGTCAATGGCATGATTGAGGCTGGCATCAGTGTGTGAGCAGCAGACCCCATTGTGCATCACAAGTTGTGTTTATGAAGGCGCAGCTCTGCAACTGCTCGTTCAAGCCACTGTTGGTGGAATGGGCTTCCACGGGAGAGAGCCAGACATGTTGGAAAAAGGTATTATAGTGTATTCACATGTGACCTCGCCACAGGAAACTAACACGCCCATCGACTCCAGTGTGGCGGTGTTACCCTTTAGTAATGCTGGGTGGGTGGAAAGAGGGGTGGGTTGAGCTCCCCCATTGGGAGAACTGCCGCGCCGTGAGACCGAACCCAAGCAGCCGGCACCGCTCCCTGTGGAGTGCACCGCCGCTGCCAATGCCGCTGCTGCGTCCCCTGACGATTGCCCTCCAGGAGTACTGAGAACGTAACCCAGAGATTGAGATGGCGACTTCGTCTTACAAACTTGCTGAGCATATGCTCAATAGGCCCCTAAAACATCAAGCGGCTAGCAACAAACAGTACGTACTATCAACATTTTTAGTGGATAAGACATACACATTTTTTTTGCAGATTTCTTGAATTGAGCACTTATTATTAAGAGCATGGGTAAAAGAGACGATGATGGGAGGGAATTCCAGAGTGAAGCAGTGCGGTGTGGTGATGAGACGAAACCGTGAGTCTGTACTCTTTGGTTATTTCGGTAAAGTCACGTAGGCATAAAATAATTTATATTTCACGGATCCCTGCAGTCACGAAAACTTCAAATCTAGGGTGAGAGTCTGGTCGATGCGAGTCCTCGACACGGGTGGAGGAATTGACGAGAGACGTTCACGGGAACAGTGACCACGATCCCGGTCCGCAATCAACAACTTCCCCAAGAGCACGTCCATCGTGGAGATGGAGCGATGAAGTCGGCTCGCGCGCAGGAGCGACACGAGTTAGACTGGAGATATCTCAATCCAACAGTGGAAAGATCATAGCTGACGATTTGACGACAATGACGACTAACCAGGCACGACCTGCTTAGCTTCGGTTCATGTGCACCCGTACGACTCTTAACGCAACTGCCGCATCGCACGGCCCGCGTAGCTGCTGCCACCCTCAGCACCGCAGCGTGAGCACACAGAGGGAGCGTGGTGCCGCGAATCGGTAGTCCAGTTCACACCAACACCGCTTGTTCATTTATTTCGTCGTCGCAGTCACAATATTACAAACCCAATTCATTATCATTAATCGTGCTTATAATTAACGCTATAATATACAGTAGTTAGGTCAATTAGTATAATTAGTGCATCAATGGTAATAGTCGGTCACGTGATGCGTTCTCACCTGAGTTCGCTCTCCCCTTGCTCTCCTCTCGCATTCTCTGTCCCACCGCCTCTCCCTCTCTCCCACCTTCTGAAGCGCTCGCTCGTCACCGTGGCGTGCGCGATGACCACCACCACCACCACGTGACTTTTCTTTCGTGTTGTGCGCGCTGCATTTAGCGCCATAGCGCGTGGATTTGTAGCGTTTATTTTATTTAGTTTGCTGGTGACTGTGTATTTCATATTGAAATCGCATCCAGTGCTTTTGCTGCTGGCGGCAATAAAAGTTGTTTAAAAGTCAAAGTCTCCCACTCCCTCTCTCCCTCGCAGCGCTGCGCGTGGACTGAACTCAATTCATCCGTGCCGACGTCACCACCTCCAACGGCCGTGCTGACGTCACCACACCCACCAGCGTGCTGACGTCACTACACCCACCAGCCGTGGTGACTTCACAAAACTAACACCTGTGCTGACGTCACGAGCGGCGCATTGCAATTTTAATATGCGGATTAAAAAAAAAAATAATCGATTATTTGCGACCGCGTTCCAATGATCCGCGCGAATCGTGAGCGCAAGTGTGAACCATAACTACCGGTGAATGGTTCGGTAACAGTAGTGGAGGTGTGGGGGCCGTTGGCCCCCGGGGTCCCTCCCGCCTGCATCCCCTATTCCGTTTACGTTACCCCACCACCCTATTTTCCACTACGGTTTCGCCGGCATTCGAACGCGACGCCCCTACTGTTACAGCCTCGCGCCGCGCTCCCACGCTGCGAGCATACGTGCGCACAGCATCATCAATCAAACGCCATACTCCCCCTCTTTACACCGCTACGTACAGCTCTCGCACGCTGCGAGCGTGTGCCCGTCTATAGCCCTGTGCGGCACTCGCCTCCACGCCGAATAACCACGTACCAATGCGCATTCGTATCCGACACGTAACGAATGTATGCGCACTCACGCACACAGCTCCCCGCGGCACTCACTCACCACTGAATACTCGCGTTATGATCGCGCACCTGTATCGCACACGGAGCGAACGCACGCGCACACACGCAGCTCTACACGCGACACCCACTCTCGCGCCGCTCTGCGCAGCGCTCCCCCGAGGCGAGCCGCAGCGCTTCACGCGTTCACACCGCTCACGAGATCACACGAGGCCACGATTCGCTATTAATGATTTATTTGCTACCTGCGAATTGATGCTAGATCAGTATGAGTCAACGAGGCTGGCCTACGCTGATACCTTTCTACCTATTCCCGATTTAGCTGCTATGATTCTAATTCTCCTTCTTACTCACTGTTAGAAGTATTCGGCGTCCTGTGGCTTTTCCTCTATGCCGTCGGGACACGTCACGCGGACGTCCGGAGGGCAGAGCTGGGAGCCGACTTGCACGCGTGTCTCTTGAAGAGCAGTGAAGAGAGCGGCTCCCTACCTTGCTACGCTCCTTTTTATCTTAATTCCCGGACTCGGGCCCCTACCCCCTTCCCACGTACCGTGCGCCTTCGATATGCTAATTGGATGTGCCGCAAGTGCGGCGTTCCGCAAGTTAATTCCTTTCTCACGCATGCCTTTGTTATTGCAGATTATGCGGCGGCGTCCATTACAAAGGTGCACCGTGGGAATTTGTGCACGGCTCCCCGCGTGCGTCCGCCCTCCCGATTATTCATACCTTCAGCTCAATAATTTACCCACCCCAACAATTGTGCCTGCGCGCTCAAGCGCAACCATCCTAACCTTCCGTGACTATGCGCAAGAGCCCCTGCGGTCCTGCTACTCATGCTGTCCCGTCCTTCCCCTGCTGGCCTCGTCGACGCGTGGGGGGGGGGTGTGTGTGGGAGATGCGTTTCAACCGTGGTGGCTGAATGCCCTTCGCCGCGGCCACACCATATTTAGGCCGGTCGCAGCGCCGCGGTGCAACGTAGCGTCGGGGGAGGTCATCCAATTCCCTGATCGCCGGAAACCATGAGAGTTAACCCGATAAGGGTTTCTCGGATAAAAACCGGTCGATCAGGTGTCCTCCCCTTCCAGCTCTATGGGGGGGGGGGGGGGGGAATGCGTGCGGGTGTGTTCATGTGAGGTGAGGTGAGGGGGACGAGGGGTTGGCTCCGTTGCTTGGTGGTGGCGAGGTCGGGGATGGGACGCCTGCCGAACGGCTTCGTGGCGGCGGCATCACATAGCCCCCCGAGGTGCCAGTCCCCGTCCCGGGTTGACTGGAGCACCTCGCTTGGGCCGCGCCGACGAGGAAACGTTGCGGGGTCTGGGGGATCCGCCCGGACCTGGTGGCTGGTCTCGGAGGCGGGTGGTTCCGTCCTCTGTAGCTCCTGCGGCGGCCTCCTCCTCCACTCCAGCAGCTCTCCCCGTCCTCCGGCACCTGTGGGCTGGGGCACAAACTCAGCAGCGGAAGGGTTTAGGGGCCGTCGTCCACGCCGTCTCCGGACTGGATCGGGGCATCTTGGGGGCCCGGCGGGGCCCATGTAGTGTGCGAGGCCCCCCAACACGAGGGGTGCGGGTACTCCGGGATTTCGGGGTCTTCGGGTGACGGGGTTCTCTCTCGCCGGGGCCGCTTTCCATCGTTTTAAGCGGCGGACGTTGACCACCGTCTCTCGACCCCTCTCCCCGCCATAAATTAGTACCGTCCAGGGGGAGATCTGCCGCACCACGGTCCAGGGTCCCCGCGAGAAGGTCGTCAGTTTCCCCACCTGCCCGGCCCCGACGCGAGGGGTGTGTAGCCACACCTTAGCGCCTGTCAGGAATAAGGGGGGTTCCATGCGGGGTCGGGTGCCCTGTTCCTGCCGCCGATGCCCGGCTTCCCCTTATGGGTATGCTCGGCCTTGGGCTTCTCGCAGGGTCTCCAACAGGTGTTCCACGGGGCGGCTTCCCTCCTCCGGCTGGGGGGAAGGGACGCCGAATAGCAGATCTGCGGGTAAACGAGACTCACGGCCGAACATCATTAAAAACGGGGTTTGTCCCGTCGACGTGTGTACGGTGGTGGCGTAGGCGAAAAGGGCGTAGGGGAGGTGTTCGTCCCAATCCCGTTGATTTGCGGCCGCCATACGTTTGAGTTTCCCCGCTAGGGTCTGATTCATGCGTTCTACCATTCCGTTCGCTTGGGGGTGGTACGCGGTGGTTCGGTCCTTCTGGATTCCGAATTCTCGGCACAGTGCCTGGAACAGCTCGGCCTCGAACTCGCTACCCTGGTCGGTGAGGACTCGTTCTGGGATCCCGTGCTTAAGTACGTAATGTTCCACGAATGCCCGGGCCACCACCAAGGCCGTTTTATCAGGGATGGCCACTGCCACAGGGTAGCGGGTGAAATACTCTACTGCGACTAGGATATACCGGTTGCCTCGATGGGATCGCGGGAATGGCCCCTGTAGATCGATCCCGCCCAGCTGATTCGTGTGGCTGATCCGGAACGGCCTTAGGGGTACCTGGTATCGTGCCGGTTTCGGCCCGCACTGCTGACAGGCGCGGCAGCCCTGTACCCAGGCCGCCACGTCTTGTGCCAATTTGGGCCAGAGATACTGGCGACGCAGGGTCTCTCGAGTGCGTCGTTCCCCATCGTGGCCCCCGAGTGGGTGGTCATGCACCAGCCGTAGCAGCTGGGGTCGCACCTGGGCAGGAACACAGATGCACCCCGGCTGGCCGGCCTCGGTTAACTCCCGTACCACCCCGTTCTGCACACACAACCGGCCATACAAACCGCTCCAGGGTCCTGGTAGGGCGCTCTTTTCCTCCCGCAGTGCCGCCTCCACTGCTGCCAGATCGGGATCTCGCTGCTGGGTCTGTCTCAGCTGCTCGTCGTTCAGGCCCGGGAATGCGCAGCCGACGTCCTCCTGGATCCGTCCGATCGGGTCCCGAGCCGCGGGTCCCGCGCTTGCAGGGCGGTCGACGGGATCCTCGGTGCCACCTGTGAGGGTCTCTGTGGCGCACACTGCACTCTCTCTCGCTGGGGGGGGGTCAGTGGCCGCGGCCTCTCGGGGGTCCGTTGCCTGCCGGCAGCGTCCCCCCGTGAAACACGGGCAGGCCTCCTCCGCCCTTGTCTCAGCGTACACCGTGGGTCGCCTCGACAAGGCGTCCGCGTTTGCATGCGTCCGGCCAGCCCGATACTCGATTTGCAGGTTGTACTCCTGCAACTGCGCCAACCACCGGGCCATCTGCCCCCGCGGCTCCTTGAATGTAAGAAGGAACTGCAGAGCATAATTGTCAGTGCGTACGCGACATTTCCTGCCGTACAAATACGGCCGGAACTGCTTACATGCGAAAATCACGGCGTACAACTCTTGGCGGGTCACGCAATAGTTCAGCTCGGCCCCACTCAAGGTCCGGCTGGCGTACGTGATGACTCGTTCCGTCCCATCCTGTACCTGTGACAACACCGCGCCCAGCCCGCTGCTGCAGGCGTCGGTGTCCAAAATAAAATCGGTGGTAAAATCGGGGAAAGCGAGGGTGGGGGCATGGGTGAGGTGGTCTTTGAGAGTGGTGAAGGCCGTCTGGCAGGCCCCCGTCCACTGATAGGGGTGCTTAGGGGAAGTGAGTTGGGTGAGGGGGCGTGCATTCTCGCTGAATCCCTTTACAAATCGACGATAATAGGTGGCGAGCCCCAAAAATGATCTGATCTCCGTCAGATTCCTTGGCCGTGGCCACTCCACTACGGCGCGTACCTTCTCCGGATCGGTGCGCACGCCTGCCTCGCTGACGCGATGCCCGAGGTACCCCACCTCGCGTTGTGCGATGTAACACTTACGTGGCTTGTGCTTGAGATGAGCCGCTCGCAGTCGCTGGAACACCTCTCGAAGCCTGGACCAGTGCTCAGACAAAGATCTACTGAACACGATCACGTCATCCAAGTAAATCAGGCACTGTTCCCATTGCAAACCCCGCATCACCAACTCCATCAGCCGCTGGAACGTCGCGGGCGCATTGGTGAGTCCGAACGGGAGTACTCGAAACTCGAATAGCCCCATCGGGGTGGTGAATGCGGTTTTCGGCCGATCCTCCTCCGCCATCTCCACCTGCCAGTACCCGGACGCGAGATCGAGGGTGGAAAAATATCGCGCTCCGGCGAGGCTGTGAAAAGTGTCGTCGATGCGGGGTATGGGGAAGGCGTCGCCGAGCGTGACTGCGTTCAGTTTACGGTAATCGACGCAGAACCGGGTTGACCCATCCTTTTTCATTACTAGTACCACCGGGGCTGACCAGGGGCTCGCCGAGGGCTGAATTATGTTATCTCGAAGCATGTCCCCAACCGCCTCTTTGATCTGCGTGCGTTCGGGTGCGCCCACTCGGTACGCAGGGAGTTTGATGGGTCTGGCTGCACCGGTGTCAATTTGGTGCTTAACAAGGTCGGTCCGACCCACGTCCGAGTCGTGTTCACTGAACACGTCGGCATACTCCCGCAGTAACTCGCGCAGCTGATCGGCCTCTCCCTTAGGTAAATCCACCCATGGCACATGTAACGCGTCGAGCAGGGGGACGATCTCGGCTCGGGGAGTCGGGCCTACTCGCCAGGCCAGGTCCTGGTCCCCCTCAGGACGACCGGGGTCCTCAGCCCAGAGTGCGAACACCGATTCGTCAGAGTGGCGTGCGTGCAGGGGGTGTACAGTGGCGATCGGGGTGCGCCGTCGCAGTATCGCTGGGGTATTGTGCGGGTTAAACATCCGCATAAACAATCGGTCCCCATCTGCGTTTACCAACGTGGCGGATCCCACGACCCCATACCGTTTTGCCAACTCCGGGTGAGGAGTTAGCATTACCTCCCCTGATGGTCGGAGCGCGGGGTCGGTGGGGGATGTTGCCACCGGCACCAGCATCTCGGTGAGCGGCCCGATGGTGACTGCCGTCGCCAGGATAGCGGCCACAGGTGCGAAGCGGGGGCGCGTTGGTTCTTGTCCCAGGAATGGAATCCGCTCGCCGTTGCTCTCCATGGTGGCGCATCGCTGGCGGGGTTGCACGTTGAGTCCCAGCTTTTCTAAGAGGTCGGTACCTGCAATACACTTGTGACACAACGCACTCGACACGTAGAACTCCTGGGTGCACACCTGGCTGCCTATGCGGACCTCTAGGGTGGCTCTCCCCAGAAACCCCATTCCGGCTCCGCTCGCCGTGTGCAGCGCGCGGTCCGGGGCCTGCAGGTGACGCACGTCGACCCCGATTGCGCTGCAGTGCGCTGCGCTCACGAGCGAGGCCACCGCCCCCGTGTCCAGCAGGATTTGGGTACGCATTCCGTTTACCTCCCCTTCCACCAGCGACGTTGCCCCCATGATCCCCGCCACCAGCTCCCGTAGCCAGTCGCCAGGAGTCACCGTTTCTGTGGGCGTTGTTGCTGGAACCTGTGTGGAGATCACTCGCTCGCCATTATTCTCACAGCTTGTTTGTGTCAGGGCTACGTCGATTTCACCCCCCGGTGGTCCCCTCTCTAGGGGGGCCTTAGTGTTTGACCTTAGCTCTTGTCTAGCTCGGGCAACCTGAGGACAGTCCCTCCTGAGATGCCCTCGCCGATCGCACACATAACACGTCCGGGGAGGGGTGGCGGCTGCGTAGTGGGTCCCCTGCCCGCTCCCTCTCCCTGTACGCAGTTGTTCCAACTCGGACTCTAATTGGGATACCTTCCCGGTCAGCCCCCCTACTGTGGAGTGTAGCTCACCCATCTCAGACTGGATGGTCTTCACATTTTTATTTGCTTCCTCGCGTACTTGGTGTACCTGGCCAGCAATATCTCCCATGCCGTAACCCGGCCGCCCACCCCGGGATTGTCTCGCTAGGTCTCTGGAGCTCCCTTGCCCGTCCCCTTACTGCGGTGGCGAGCTCTTCCTCCTCGTCGGAGAGTAGGCTCGCTACGGCGCACTCTCGTCCCCTCCCTCGAGGCTGCGTGTGCTCACCCGAGAGTTTCTCGCATTTGCGCGCACGCTTGACGAGGGTGTCAAAGGAGAGGCGTGCACTGTCGACATTTGGCTGCCACCACGGGGTTTGTGCCAAATATCGCTGGACCTTCCCGGCGGCGAGGCCCTCAATTATTTTTGACTCTTACTCCGGGTACGCGAGCTGGGTCAGCGTGCGTACGTCCTCGGCGTAGTCTCGCAGATCCTCGCCGGGTTGGCGGCGGCGTGCCTCTAATGCCGCCTGCGCCTCCTCCTCATCCTATTTGCCGAAGCGCTCTTCGAGTTGGCACATTAGTTCCTCCCAATGAGTTTGAGCGCTTGCGGGCAAAGCTTCCACAAAGTCAGCTGCCCGCCCATCTAAATGTAGCTCTAACTGCTGCAACGCCTCCTCATCTGACCACCCATTAATCTTTTTAGCCCCCTTGATGCTGCGGGCAAACGATTTCCATGATGGAATCCCTTTGCCCGTATATGTGCCTTTTATTTTAACTTGTGTCGGGGGGCCTCTCTCCCTTGGGGGCGCGGGGGATCGTCCCGTTTCTGACACCACTATGTGGGGGCCGTTGGCCCCCGGGGTCCCTCCCGCCTGCATCCCCTATTCCGTTTACGTTACCCCACCACCCTATTTTCCGCTACGGTTTCGCCGGCATTCGAACGCGACGCCCCTACTGTTACAGCCTCGCGCCGCGCTCCCACGCTGCGAGCATACGTGCGCACAGCATCATCAATCAAACGCCATACTCCCCCTCTTTACACCGCTACGTACAGCTCTCGCACGCTGCGAGCATGTGCCCGTCTATAGCCCTGTGCGGTACTCGCCTCCACGTCGAATAACCACGTACCAATGCGCATTCGTATCCGACACGTAACGAATGTATGCGCACTCACGCACACAGCTCCCCGCGGCACTCACTCACCACTAAATACTCGCGTTATGATCGTGCACCTGTATCGCACACGGAGTGAACGCACGCGCACACACGCAGCTCTACACGCGACACCCACTCTCGCGCCGCTCTGCGCAGCGCTTCCCCCGAGGCGAGCCGCAGCGCTTCACGCGTTCACACCGCTCACGAGATCACACGAGGCCACGATTCGCTATTAATGATTTATTATTTGCTACCTGCGAATTGATGCTAGATCAGAATGAGTCGACGAGGCTGGCCTACGCTGATACCTTTCTACCTATTCCCGATTTATCTGCTATGATTCTAATTCACCTTCTTACTCACTGTTAGAAGTATTCGGCGTCCTGTGGCTTTTCCTCTGTAGTGACATAAGAAGGGAGGGGCTGCTGGGGGCTCTGGGTTCCCAGGTGGGTCCAGACGCTTAAGCCTCTGGGCGCCAGGCGTTGAGTTCCCAGGGGGTCCAGACGCTTAATCCCCTTGGCGCCGCCAAAGGGGGGGGCTGTGTGTGCTCTGTGGGATATCTGGGGGCGCACACGGCCCCACCCCTCGTTGTACCAGGCATAAAAGGAGAGCTCCCTGGACGATCGGGGCCCAGTTGTAACTCAAGACCCAAGACCCACGACCAGCCATCTGAAGACCCGGGGATGCTGTGAGAGCCAGCGCTGGGACTCTGGAACTCCCGACTCTACGACCTTGTGAGGGCGAGTTCCGGAGCGTAGCCAGAGTAGAGTATCTAGGCTGTGTAGCTAGGCTGTGTACCTAGGCTGTAACAGAGTATCAGGACTGTTGGACTGTTGGAGTGTTGTATTGTAATAAAGAAGTTACCTCTACAAGTGTCTCCGGAACCTGTTACATTTGGCGTCAGAAGTGGCAATGGAGACAAGAAGTAAGCCACGTACCTTCAGTCCTGACGGCGATGTTGAGGAGCAAGCGGCGACGGGGCAGCCAACTCGGGCCGACAGCGACGCTGCACCGCCGGCTCAGCAGTCGTCCACCATACCTGCCGATCTTCCTCCAGCGTCGGGAGCAGCAATGGAGGAAACGCTGCTTCGCCTCACCGAGCTGCTCCACGCCACCGTCTCCATCCTGGACGACATGCGTCGCTCACAGGCGGAGACAGCAGGGAGAGAGGAGGCGCAGCGGCCGCACCATCCCGCCGGCTCCCACACAAAGATGGCGGCCGTTCCCGCCGCAAATACATCCGGGTGTGTCGTCACTTCTGCGGGGGGAGCAGTGGCCGCTGGGAGCGACGTCACTTCCGGGCCCAGCGTGGGCCAACCCGATGACGCCGCGTCATCAGCGCTGCGTCCCTCACCGCCGGGTGACAGCGCTGCGAACGCGAAGCCAGCTTCAGCCGGGTTGCCAGGCAACGAAAGCTTGGCTCACGTCCAGCAACGCCTGCCGGCACTCAAGGCATTTTCTTCAGAGGGGGGTGAGTGGGCAGCGTTCGAACGCCGGTTCGTCTCTCTTATAGAGACGTCCGGCTGGTCGGAGTATGAAGCGCTCCAAGGCCTCCCGGCCATGCTCGACGACGACTCCCTCGCAGCACTCCTTACTGTGCCACGCGCAAAACGTGCCACGCTCACGGATGCCCTTCATCAGATGCGGCTGATTTATGGACCCCCATCCGAAGCACGTCACCGCTTCGATGCGAGGAGGAAGAAGGCCTCCGAGTCGGCGATGGGGTACCGCAGCGCGCTGCTGGCCATGGCAAAGGTTGCCTACCCTCGCATGGATGAAGACGCTGTGGAGTCACTCGTGCTGCAGAAGCTCATGAGCTTGGCCCGCCAGCTTCGAGTTGCCATGCCGACAGCCGACGACGACGACGACTTCACGTCGCTACGTGCTGCCAGGTGCATCCAAGCACACCTACATTGCGATGAGGACACGACCATCGCCGCCTGCGCAGGCCCACCTGATGCACAAGCCTATGACGTGCATTCGGGGCCTCATCAGGCCTTCGCAGCAACAGAAAATCGCGGATCGTCCAACTGGCGATCCCAGCGAGATCACCACCAGCGGGACCGGCCAACCTCGCGCCAGGACGGAGCGTCCATCGTCTGCCACAACTGTGGCCTTCGGGGCCATGTGGCGTCCGGCTGCCGGGTCCCCCGACGCCGGACTTCAGGACCTCCGGCGCCTCGGCCACCACCGTATCCTCGGCATACCCAGGCGAGTCACGACACCTCGCACTCTCGGCCCCCACTTACAACAAGCACGCACCCTCACACCACACAGGGGGGTCATGCTTCTGAGGAGGGGGATTCGGGCCCATCATTGAACAACCGGGCGCTCGGACCGGGTCAATGGTCCGAGTTGGCCCATAGGGTCGTTGCCGCTGCGGCAGGGTCCTCTGCCGTAGTGGGTTCCATCGAGGGCGTTGATGTTCGTATGTTGATCGATACGGGTGCGTCGGCGACCATCATTTCAGACATAATTTATAACATTTTGCCCGATATATGCCGTCCCTTGCAGCCAGTTGATGTGCCATGCTATGCCGCAAATGGGGGTTCGTTGGGCATCACCGGACGGATCAATGCTCAGATCCGCATTGCTGACGTCCAATTAGTTGGGCCCATTTTGGTCTCATCAACCCTCGCCGTTCCGTGCCTCCTCGGAACAGATTTCTTGGGGAAGATGCCCATTAAAATTCTCATTAACAAAGGGTGTATTGAGCTCCCCTCCGGCCGACGCATGGCCTTCCTACCCACACCCACTCGGTTGCACTCCGCATCTACGACGGTGCAGGCGTTGGCGGCGTGCACAATTCACATTCCTCCTGGCTCTCAGATGTTAGTTCCCCTCCGGTTTCGTAAACCCCTTGATTACGACGCGTTCATGGGGGGTGCTGTGATCGGGCCTTCGCGTTCAGCTGAGCGGGTGTCGGACCTCGTGTGTGCACAAACGCTCGTGCGAAGCGACCACGACCCCTTTATCCAGGTCCTTAACGCGGGATTGGAAACGGCCGTTATCTGTCAGGGAATGGTGCTTGCTCACGCGACGCCAGCCCCGCCAGAAGATGTGATCGTGGGTCACGTAGGGGGCGAGTTCTCTTCCGTTGCCAAGCCAGGTCCTGACACAGGATGGCTCGACGCGCTTTGCTCCACTTCTGCCGATTTGTCACCATTACAACATGCTAAATTACGCACGCTGCTGAGCGATTTCGCCGACGTTTTCAGTCAAAGCAAATTCGACATTGGCTGCACTAAATTGCTAAGCCACCACATCGACACGGGTGATGCCGCTCCAATTCGTCAAAACCCATTCCGGTTGAGCCCGGCCGAAAAGGAACATGTACGGGTGGCCGTCAACGATATGTTGGCGGCCGATGTCATTGCGCCATCAAATAGCCCATGGGGGGCGCCGATCGTTCTTGTTAAGAAGCACGACGGGAGCCTCCGCTTTTGTGTTGACTTCAGGAAACTTAATAAGATTTCGGTGGCCGACGCCTACCCGCTTCCCAGGATGGACGAGTCGCTCGATGCCTTAGCAGGTGCGCATTACTTCTCCACCTTGGATCTCCTCTCGGGGTTTTGGCAGCTACCCCTTGATGACGCATCCAAACCAAAGACGGCCTTTCGCACGCCGCAGGGACTGTTCCAATTCAACAGACTTCCCATGGGTCTTCACTCGGCCCCGGCGACGTTCCAGCGCCTGATGGAGCTGGTCCTCGCTGGGCTCCAGTGGGATTCTTGCCTAATCTACCTCGACGATGTAATCGTGTTCAGCAAAACTTTTGATGAACACCTCACGCGATTGAAGGCAGTTTTCCTTAAAATGCGAGCGGCTAACCTCAAATTCAAACCGCAAAAATGCCACCTCATGAGGGATTCGGTTCGTTATTTGGGCCATATTGTCAGCCGCTCGGGAATTGCCACGGACCCCGAAAAGACAAATTGCGTGCGCTCATGGCCAACTCCTACCTCTGTTGGGGAGGTGCGGAGTTTTATCGGCTTCGCCTCATATTATCGACGATTTGTTGCGGGATTCGCATCTATTGCGAAGCCCCTCCACGCATTAACGGCCAAAGGGGTCAAATTCCGATGGGGAGAGTTAGAACAGGCATCATTCAATGCCGTCCGAAAAGCACTGGTCGATGCTCCTACCCTGTCTTATCCAGATTTTACCACTCCGTTCATTCTGGATACAGACGCCAGCAACACCGGAATTGGAGGGGTGCTGTCGCAAATTGTCAATGGAGTGGAGCGCGTCGTCGCCTATGGCAGCAGGGTGCTGTCGCCCGCGGAGCAACGTTACTGCGTGACGCGCCGCGAATTGCTTGCTATCGTTTTTTTCATAAAGCAGTACAGGCCATACGTGTATGGCAGGCATTTCACAGTACGCTCCGACCACGCGGCGCTACAATACGCCTTGCGAGTGGACCAACCATCTGGACAGCTCTCGCGTTGGCTCGAGATCCTCCAGGACTTTGCGTTCACTGTCATTTACCGCAAGGGGATTCAACACGGGAACGCCGACGGGTTGTCGCGACTGCCGAACAATGGGCGCTGTGCTTGTTTTTTGGGTGCGGGGCGTTGTAGGCAGCCTGACGGGGTACCGCCCCCATCCCTTGCGGCCGCGGCCGGGGATGGGGTCGGGGACCACGGGGCTCCCTCCACGCAAGTTCCGCAGGACGCATTGCTGGGCCTCGGGTTGGACGACTGGGGACGTCTTCAGATGGAAGACGTCTCCCTCCTCAAATTGAGACGCCGCGCTAGGGATGCCGAGGGTCACAGGGGGCAGGGGGGCCCCGTATCATATGTCATCCGGGAAGGCGTCCTCATGCATTGGGATGGGGGGTCCCAATCCCACACATTGGTGGTGCCCACCTCCCTGCGGGGGCGACTTGTGTGGGAAACCCACAGTCGCCTCTTGCACTTGGGTGTTCAGAAAACACTAGCTAAAATCCAATTGGAATTTTTCTGGCCGGGCATGGCAAACGATGTGGCTGACCTTGTGCAAGGTTGCACAGAATGTGCACGGCGGAAACCACCTGCTAGGCCGTCCTGCCCGCCGCTCCAATCCATTAAAGTTTCCCGGGTCAATGAGATCGTCGCATTGGATATTTTGGGTCCGTTTCCCGCTACTCCTCGGGGTAATAAGTACCTTTTGGTTGGGGTCGAATATTTTACCCGATGGGCCATGGCCTGGCCACTCCCCAACCAGTCTGCAGCAGCCATTACAGAGGCCTTTTTCCAGGGCTACGTCCTGGACAAGGGTGCTCCCGAACGCCTGCTGACCGACCAAGGGAAAAATTTCTCTTCCACCCTGTTGCGGGATGTGTGCAACCTGCTAGGGACACACAAAATTCGCACCTCGCCATATCACCCCCAGACTGACGGTATGGTCGAGCGATTACATAGGACACTTACCTCCATGCTAAGCCACCAGGTGTCTGAGTCACAGACTGATTGGGATCTCCACATACCTGGTGTCTTGGCCGCCTATAGAATGGCGCCCCATGCTGCCACGGGGTACTCGCCATTCTATCTAATGTATGGTAGGGAGGTTTGCCCCCCAATCGACGTACAATTGCACATTAAACAGCCCGCACCTAAGGCTAAGATTGCCGACCACATCCGTGCTAATGTGCGTCGTCTCGTAGATGCCCGGGAGGCTGCTCAAAATAACTCAGAAGCCCGTCAGCTTGCCAACGAGCGGTTGCGGAATCTCCGCACATCCCGCCACGTTTGGGTAGAAGGGGACCGCGCCTGGCTCCACTGCCCGCAGGTACCATTGGCTACTTCCTCAAAACTGCTTAAGCCTTGGAGAGGGCCGGTTGTTATTATTCGCGTTCTCCGCCCGCAGTGTGTCAGGATCCAGCATGGCAAGCGACGTTGGTTCGTGCACCCGTCACGTCTAAAACCTTACATTCAACCCTACACACCTCCTTCACATCTCCGGGGCCGAGAGCGCGACATGTCTGACGAGTCGCGCCGCGATGATGCTGCTTCTAACTCTCGGGCAGGTCCCGCTGCCCCGCCCTCAGGTGCCTTGGGAATGAAATCCGCCACGGCCGACCCAGCGGGAACAAGCTTGCCCGCGGGATCAGCGACCCAGGACACAAGCGCAACAGCGGGTCGTCGGTCCCCTCCTGCCTCCGTCGCGACCGATGGACCTGCCACTCGGACTCGCTCAAAACTCAAACGATTTTCATGACCCCCGCCCACGAACTCTCGTCCCAACGCGACGCCACTCACTTTTCCATCATGTATAGTGGGCGATTGGGGCGTGCGTTCATCCTGCATATATGTGTTTATACAGTGTTGTTCTGCATCGGTGACCACAGGAGGGGGAGAGGCGCTTTCTTCTCATTTTTTTTCTTGATTTGTCACACACTCATTCTGATGGTTAACAAATAATTTCTTGTACAATTGTATTTTTTTTTGACAGCCGGGTCGGCTGGAGGCTACGTAGAGGGGGGTAATGTAGTGACATAAGAAGGGAGGGGCTGCTGGGGGCTCTGGGTTCCCAGGTGGGTCCAGACGCTTAAGCCTCTGGGCGCCAGGCGTTGAGTTCCCAGGGGGTCCAGACGCTTAATCCCCTTGGCGCCGCCAAAGGGGGGGGCTGTGTGTGCTCTGTGGGATATCTGGGGGCGCACACGGCCCCACCCCTCGTTGTACCAGGCATAAAAGGAGAGCTCCCTGGACGATCGGGGCCCAGTTGTAACTCAAGACCCAAGACCCACGACCAGCCATCTGAAGACCCGGGGATGCTGTGAGAGCCAGCGCTGGGACTCTGGAACTCCCGACTCTACGACCTTGTGAGGGCGAGTTCCGGAGCGTAGCCAGAGTAGAGTATCTAGGCTGTGTAGCTAGGCTGTGTACCTAGGCTGTAACAGAGTATCAGGACTGTTGGACTGTTGGAGTGTTGTATTGTAATAAAGAAGTTACCTCTACAAGTGTCTCCGGAACCTGTTACACCTCTATGCCGTCGGGACACGTCACGCGGACGTCCGGAGGGCAAAGCTGGGAGCCGACTTGCACGCGTGCCTCTTGAAGAGCAGTGAAGAGAGCGGCTCCCTACCTTGCTACGCTCCTTTTTATCCTAATTCCCGGACTCGGGCTCCTACCCCCTTCCCACGTACCGTGCGCCTTCGATATGCTAATCGGATGTGCCGCAAGTGCGGCGTTCCGCAAGTTAATTCCTTTCTCACGCATGCCTTTGTTATTGCAGATTATGCGGCGGCGTCCATTACAAAGGTGCGCCGTGGGAATTTGTGCACAGCTCCCCGCGTGCGTCCGCCCTCCCGATTATTCATACCTTCAGCTCAATCATTTACCCACCCCAACAATTGTGCCTGCGCGCTCAAGCGCAACCATCCTAACCTTCCGTAACTATGCGCAAGAGCCCCTGCGGTCCTGCTACTCATGCTGTCCCGTCCTTCCCCTGCTGGCCTCGTCGACGCGTGGGGGGGGGTGTGTGTGGGGGATGCGTTTCAACCGTGGTGGCCGAATGCCCTTCGCCGCGGCCACACCATATTAAGGCCGGTCGCAGCGCCGCGGTGCAACGTAGCGTCGGGGGAGGTCATCCAATTCCCTGATCGCCGGAAACCGTGAGAGTTAACCCAATAAGGGTTTCTCGGATAAAAACCGGTCGATCAGGTGTCTTCCCCTTCCAGCTCTATGGGGGGGGGGGGGGGGGAATGCGTGCGGGTGTGTTCATGTGAGGTGAGGTGAGGGGGACGAGGTGAGGGGGACGAGGTGAGGGGGACGAGGGGTTGGCTCCGTTGCTTGGTGGTGGCGAGGTTGGGGATGGGACGCCTGCCGAACGGCTTCGTGGCGGCGGCATCACAGAGGCACCCGCACCGGGATCCCCTCCACGGGTCCCGAGAGCCACCGCCGCGTCTTTCACGGGCCACGGCCCCGCGCTTACACAACGAGGCCTCGCGACCGCTGTTGCTCCCGCGAGTATGGAGGCATCGGCGCTCCTCTCCCGATTGCAACCCTGCTGTGGAGCCAATGGTGGAAATTCCTCGTTCCTATGGCGAGCGAGAGGCTATCCATAAAGAAGATCCCTGTTGACTGTTACCCATCTTATCGACCCCCCCCTCCACAACGAGGATTTGAATTCGCAACCATCCGACTGCGCCGCTCGCTCGACCACTGAGCCACCTGTCCCGAGTATCACGGAGAGGCCATTAGGAACAACCTCGCCTGGCATGTGGTCACGTCGGCGCTGGGGGATCTGCGGATCGCACAGAGATGTGGCCAGCTAGCCGTCGGGGTATGCTGCCACACCATCTCCTCGTGCGCTATTCCAGCCCCAACACCCGGGCTGATGCTGCTAATGATGATGACGGTCGTGATGAAGGGAGACGTCCCGAGAGGAACCGGTAAAATAGCAATAACTGAGGCGCGCTGCTTCGCGTTAAGTGTTATTGACCCCCGCAGAGGTCAGTGTGTGTGTACTCACGTGTGTACTCACGTGTGTGTGCGTGTACACGTGTATGTGTGTACTCACGTGTGTGTACTCACGTGTGTGTACTCACGTGTGTGTATGTACACGTGTGGGTGTGTACACGTGTATGTACATGTGTATGTGTGTGTACACGTGTACGTGTGTGCACACGTGTACGTGTGTGCGTGTACACGTGTATGTGTGTACTCACGTGGGTGTATGTACACGTGTATGTGTGTGTACTCACGTGTATGTTTATGTACACGTGTGTGTGTATGTACACGTGTATGTACACGAGTATGTGTGTATGTACACGTGTGTATGTACTCACGTCGATGTGTATGTATACTCACTTGTCTGTGTGAACCCCTGAGAGAGAAGGCGACTCAAACTCAGGGCTTGACCCCAGGATCTCAGCGGTGCTGACGACTCCGTGCCCCTGACACGCCATTGTGAATCATTGGGGAAACTAAAATAATAATCGGTGTTGCGCAGTGGAGTCGAGTGTTGGGTGCTTGGGGAGCGATATCGTGCAGAGCCGTGCGGGCGAGATAAGCGCGTGTCCTTATGTTTGCGGTTAGTGTATGAATATGCACATGACGCTATAGGCACAGATCCCCGTGCAGCCTACACAGCCTGCTGGGGCAAGTGCAGGAAGCGAGCACCTACGACGGTTGGCACGGCGCAGATAGGAGGTCGCGTGGGCAGAATCACGCCAAGCACGGCCGCTTTTGCTCAACAGGTACTCATTAATTTAAGTCTGAGTGGACCTATCCAAGGCACAGGACCAGTTCAAATATTCGTCTCTAATCTTGTCCGTGGCATACACACAACAGCAACAACCGCCGTCCACCACTGAGTGGCGGTGACGTCACCACGGCGCTTGTGCTATGCTAGGCGCACTTTGACGCCACGCAAAGTGTCGAAGGCCCGCTGGCATGAGGTTACGGAACAGACCGAGGTGTCATGGCTTGACTAAGACGACTGCATGGAAGATGCACCACGTCTTCCCCACTGTGTCAACTCTGCGTTTTAGCCACTCTGCGCTCCGCTCATTGTTGTGAGCGTCGCACATCTGCCATCTGTTGTTGCTGAAGGACGACTGCCTCCAACTTCCCAGCAGCGTCCTCCACGAACCTTCTCCACAGAGGCCGACCTTGACACTGTTGGTTCCATACACACATTCACATTCCCAAGCACATAAAAAACAGTGCACTATCACTCCCCACACTCGCGCACATCTCACACACACACACGCACATTCCTTACACATGTAATATCTTAAATACGGCGGGAGACAAGTTGACGGGGCAGCACTTGTTTATTAACACTAACACAACAGTAACAGATTCAGCCGAGATACAGCCTACGCTACGCGTGCCTAACTCGGCTATGCTCTCAGGCCCTCTGGCTACTTGCTTCCTAGGGGAGGCTATCTGACCCGTCCTAGCCAGGGTACGGGTCTTGACCCCTGGGGTCACACAGCCCGGCCCTTACAAGGACGTCAGGCCGTGATCCCCAAGGTCTCGCCACTGAGCCGCACAGAGTCCCGGCCCTTATAAGGGCAGCGGGGCTAGGGGTCTCAGGGCCCTATCTCTTATTCCGTCTTCTTTCTTCACTGGTTGACGACTCCCCGAGCGCTGCTGCGCATCGCTTTACATAGCCCTCCGCGCCAGGGGGCGGGGCGTATGCGGACCGCGATGTGGACACCTGCCTGCGGACCATGATGTAGCCACCCACTAGGCGCTGTCTCACGATCCTCCCCCCCAGCACGTACCACCTCTACAACACCCCCTTCCACATAGCTCGCAGCCGGCTCGGCTGCAAAAAAAAACTCTCCGCGTGTGCGCCCCGTAACACCAAAACTAACAATCACAACCCAACCACAACGAGAACCCCGCGAACCCCGCAATAAATAACCGAACCCTTAACTGTAATAACAAGAATATATGTACACACCGACGAGTAAAACCAATAAATTATATACAAGAACGACCTGTACAGCGTCCCCTCGACCCCTGCTCGCCCCTTGACACGGAACATTAGAACGGACGGAAGGGGAACGCTGTGATGAGGTGACCCGGCGGGACTGCCTCCCCCCCCCCCCAGTCAGAAAAAGTGGTGCGACTTAGCACGGGTCTGCTTGGCCGGCCCGTCGTATGGCACAGGACGTGTTTGACCGTCAGGTGGCTCCGGCAGTCCCGGAAGGCACGGAGCAGGCTTCGGAGATCCGCGCGTGCCTCGGGGATCCGGTTGCCGACGGTCAGCAGCCGTCAGTTCCGAGACACCTGGGAGCGGATCAGGCGGAGACATGTGAGGATCAGGCGGTACCATTTCCCTCCCCGAGTCGACGGCCACATCACATGCTCAGTCATTACGACATGAAGGAAGGCCATGTGGCGCCGCGAAAGGTTTCCGCCGGGAGGGGTGAACGTACCAACGGCGTTTTCCCCACTTTATCTGAATGCACTAGGGTCGTGCAACACGCACGACTTCAACGGGTCCCCACCATGGCCTCAGCAGTTTCGGGGACGTAGCCAACGGTGCATGCGGGCAGTGCAGCCAGGCCCTATCGCCCGGTTTTCATTCGTGCATGTACACCCTCCGTGCACGCAACCGCTCGTTAGCAAGCTGGCGAGACCTCGAATTCAGCCTCGCAGCTTCCCGCACCTCGGCTAGCTTAGCAATGTTAAATTTGATATGGTCGGCCAATTTAGATTTAGCACGGGGTTCGGAAATCCCCAGCTGGGCATCCATGGGCGGATCGGCCTCCCGACCGTACATGAGATAAAATGGAGAAAACCCTGTCGCCGCGTGGGGGGCCATCCTGTACGCAGCGAGGACACCAGGGACCTGCAAGTCCCAATCAACCTGAGCCTCGCACACCTGTTGGCATAACATGTAAGTAATCGTTCTGTGGAGCCGCTCCACCATCCCATCAGTCTGTGGGTGGTACGGGGAGGTACGCACTTTTTTGGTACCCAAAAGGTCGCACACCTCTCGAAACAAAACGCCCGAAAAATTATTTCCCTGGTCGGGCAGCAAGCGTTCGGGGGCACCTTTGTCCAAGACATAGCCCTGGACAAAGGCGTCCGCCACGGCCGCCGCCGACTGGTAGGCGAGCGGCCACGCCATGGGCCATCGAGTGAAGTATTCCACGCCAACCAGCAGGTACTTGTTACCCCTAGGCGTTACCGGAAAGGGCCCCAAGATATCCAGTGCAAGGAGTTCGTTTATGCGCGAGACTTGAATAGACTGTAGCGGTGGATTAGCCGCAATGGGCGGCGGTTTTCGTTGGGCGCACCCCACACACCCCTTGAGTATGTTCGCCACATCATTCCCCATACTCGGCCAATAGTAGTCCCGCTGGAGCAGGGCAAGCGTTTTATGAACTCCCAAATGCAAGAGCCGTTCGTGAGCGGCCAGAACGACCCTACCCCGCATAGCAGACGGCACGACAAGCGCATGTCGCCGGGACATACCGTCCCACCTCATAAGGAGGCCCTGTTTGACCACCCAGGAGCCGACCCCCTTTTCCCCTCTCTCGGGACCCTTTGCCTTACGACGCAATGTGAGACCGGAGCTGTCGGCCATTTGGAGTCGGCCCCACTCAATAAGAGGCAATGCGAGTAACGAGTCCCCGCCCGTCGGAGCAGCGGGAACGTCGACCTGTGGCGCGTCGGTGGCGGCGAACAAAATTCCCGTGGAGACGGCGACAGGGGGTTTACAACGCGGCGATCCCAGAAGACATGCACATTCCGAGCGAGGCGACAACCGCGACAGGGCATCCGCGTTGGTGTGGCGCAATCTCTTACGGTAAGTGGTCGTGAATTGGTAGTCCTGGAGGACCTCCAACCATCGTGACAACTGACCCGAGGGTTGGGCAACACGCAACGCGTATTGCAGCGCCGCGTGGTCCGTACGGACAGTAAAATGACGGCCGTAGAGATACGGTCTGAATTGCTGGATAAAAAAAACGATAGCGAAGTAACTCGCGACGGGTCACACAGTAGCGCTGTTCCGCCGGCGACAAAACCCTGCTACCGAAGGCGACCACACGTTCGACTCCCCCGATCACCTGTGAGAGCGCCCCCCCAATACCCGTGTTACTGGCATCCGTGTCAAGCAGGAATGGTTTGGTGAAATCAGGGTAACACAAGGGTGGAGCACTCACCAAGCATCCCGAAGGGAGCAAAACGCGGCCTCCTCCTCCGGCCCCCAGGGAAACTTCACCCCTTTCGCTGTCAAAGCATGCAGGGGTTTGGCTATGGTGGCAAAGTGCTGAACGAAGCGGCGGTAGTAGGAGGCAAATCCAATAAAACTGCGGACCTCAGTAACTGAAGTGGGTGTCGCCATGAACTGACACAGTGTGTCTTAGCGGGATCGGTGGAGATCCCCGAACGGCCCACAATGTGCCCCAAGTACCGTACCGATTCCCGAAGTAGGTGGCATTTTCCCGGTTTAAACTTTAATTTAGCAGATCGCATTCTGAGGAACACCCCCCTCAACCGTTGGAGGTGCTCCTCGAAAGTTCGACTGAAAACGATGACGTCATCAAGGTAAATCAAGCAGGTATCCCATTGGAGGCCCGACAAAACCAATTCCATTAGCCTCTGGAACGTCGCGGGAGCGGAATGAAGTCCCATGGGCAACCGATTAAACTGAAATAGGCCTACCGATTTTCGGAAGGCGGTCTTTGGTTTCGACTCCTCATCGAGGGGCAATTGCCAGAATCCCGATAGCAGGTCTAACGTCGAAAAAAAACGTGCCCCCGCTAAGGCATCCAGGGATTCGTCCATTCTGGGGAGCGGATACGCGTCAGCCACCGAGATCTTATTAAGGCGGCAGAAATCAACACAAAACCGCAAGGATCCATCGTGTTTCTTAACAAGCACGATGGGAGCTCCCCATGGACTGGATGAGGGCGAAATGATGTCGGCGGACAGCATGTCATTAACAGCCGATTGCACATGTTCCTTCTCGGCTGGGCTTAACCGGAAAGGATTTTGCCGAATTGGGGCCGCATCCCCCGTCTCAATGTGGTGGCGTAACAGGTCAGTGCACCCAATATCATATTTATGTTTGCTGAACACGTCAGAAAATTCGAGTAGCAGGGCGCGCAGCGCCCCCAATTGCACACTGGACAGGTTACTGGAGCCCGCACACAATGAGTCCAACCACTGTTGATCTTCCCCCGATTGAAGATGCGGACCCGGAGTGGAATCAACGTGCGCAATGAGCTGCTCATCCACGGGCACTGGCGCCGCGTGAGCAAGCACGGTGCCCTGTGGAATCACGGCTGGCCGCGACCCCGCGTTCAAAACCATGACGAATGGGTCCCTGTCCGCCCGTACCATCGTCTGAGCCACCGCCAAGTCCAAACCCCCAACAGCTTTGTTCGACAGACCCAACAGCACGCCCTGCCCCGCCGTATCCACCCCCAAAAGTTTCCGTAACCGGAGGGGTACCAGCATCTGCGATCCCGGGGGTACGCGCACTGTCTGGGTTGCCAGCGCTTGGACCGTCGCACAAATTGTGCGTAGTTTGGTAGGGCTCGATAAAAATGTTATGCGGCGACCCGATGGGAGCTCGATACACCCTTGATCGACGAGAATTTTAATCGGCATTTTAGCCAAAAAGTCTGTGCCCAATAAACATGGAACCGCCAGGGAAGAAGAGACCAAAACAGGTCCCGCCTATTTAATATCCCCGATGCAAATGGTCGCCCGAATCTGCCCGACAATACCCAAGGAGCCCCCGTTCGCCGCATAACATGGCACGTCTACCGGGAGCAGGGGTCGACATTGGACGGGGAGAATGTTATAAATAAGATCTGAAATGATAGTTGCCGACGTGCCCGTGTCAACCAGCACCCGGACCTCAACTCCGTCTATAAACCCCGTAACTACGGACGACCCGGCCGATGCAGCCACTACCCTGTGGGCCAGCTCAGACCATTGGGCCGCTCCCAGCCCCTGTATGAACCCCCCTCGCCGAACTGAACCCGCGGCCCCTATGCGCGTTCCCTCCCCCGCGAAGCGGCAACCCGTGTGCGACGTGTATGTGGATCGAGCATGTGTAGTGCCTCGACTTGCCGGGGGTAGCCAGGACGACTTTGGGCCTTGGTCCGCGGCTGATGCACAGACAGCTGATGCACAGACGACCGTCCGCTTCCGTTTCAGGACCTCGTGTGCATGGATACTCGTAGCAACCCGCAAGGAACCAATGTCTACCTCGTCCGCCGAGTTGATAGGGACCCCCAGGTCCTGCGCCAACGCCAGCAGTTGTTCCGTCACCATCGCGTCCTTCCCCTCCTCATCCATGCGGGGAAAGGCGGCGTCCGCGAGGGCAAGCAGCGCTGTGCGGTAGGCGAGTGGAGTTTCCGTGTCACCTTTCCGTCGATCGTAGAATTGGTGGCGGCAGGCCGTCAACGCAGGAAGTCGTTGTTGAAACACCTGGTCGTCTTCCGATAGATGACTTTCCCGCGCTGCGCCGTCGCTGTGAGAAATGGCGGCCCCGTCTATGGGTTGTTCGTGGCGACTTTTGGCGCGCGCCGATGACGCGGGCAGCGAAGAGTGGAGTTCCTCGGTCACATGGTGGTCGCGGTTCCCGCCAATCGACGGACGATCCATGAAAATGGCGCCATTTTCAATATTCGAGGCGCGAAGCGTAGTTTGGCGGGAATCTTCGGCGTGCGGCGCGGTGCTGGGGCGAGCCCGCACCCGGTTTCCCTCCTCCACGCTTGCCGTCGTCCTTCCTCCTCCAGATGCCGTGATTTCCGCCAAAATGGAAGCCGCGGCGAGTAGCAGCTCCGCCAGGCGAAAGTGCGCATCCTGGAGTCTGGTGTCGGACCCGAGCGGAGCGTCGGGCGTCCCCGAAAGGTGCTGCGGTGTCGGCAGCTCCTCCTCCTCTCCTCCCGAAGCTTGCTGGCCCGGCACTTCGTGGTCGTCTTCCCGGTCTCGCTCGTGAGTACAATTAGTCTTCCTAGTATCCATATTTTGAAGACAGTTTCACTTCTGACGCCAGTTGTAATATCTTAAATACGGCGGGAGACGAGTTGACGGGGCAGCACTTGTTTATTAACACTAACACAACAGTAACAGATACAGCCGAGATACAGCCTACGCTACGCGTGCCTAACTCGGCTACGCTCTCAGGCCCTCCGGCTACGTGCTTCCTAGGGGGAGGCTATCTGACCCGTCCTAGCCAGGGTACGGGTCTCGACCCCTGGGTCACACAGCCCGGCCCTTACAAGGACGTCAGGCCGTGATCCCCAAGGTCTCGCCACTGAGCCGCACAGAGTCCCGGCCCTTACAAGGGCAGCGGGGCTAGGGGTCTCAGGGCCCTATCTCTTGCTCCGTCTTCTTTCTTCACTGGTTGACGACTCCCCGAGCACTGCTGCGCATCGCCTTACATAGCCCTCCGCGCCAGAGGGCGGGGCCTATGCGGACCGCGATGTGGACACCTGCCTGCGGACCGTGATGTGATGTAGCCACCCACTACGCGCTGTCTCACGATCCTCCCCCCCAGCACGTACCACCTCTACACACACACACGTACATCCCCCACACACACACACATCTCACACACACACGCACATCCCACACACATCCCACACACACACGCACACCCCACACACACACACATCCCACACATACATACATCCATTTCCGACACACAAACACGTACATCCCACACACACATCCCACACACACACGCACATACCACACACGCACACATCCCACACACACATACCACACACGCACATCCCACACACACACACATTCCCGACACACACACACATTCCCGACACACACACATCCCACACACACACACGCACATCCCCCACACACATCCCCCCCACACACACATCCCCCACACACACACACACCCCACATACACACACATCCCACACACACTTCCCACACAAACACACATCCCCCCCCCACACACATCCCCCCCCCCACACACATCCCCCCCCCCACACACACAAACATCCCCCACACACACAAATCCCCCCACACACACACATCCCTTCCACACACACACACATCCCCCCCCCCACACACACACATCCTCCCCACACATCCCCCCCACACACACACACCCCCCCCCACACACACACATCCCCCCCACACACACACATCCCCCACACACACACATCCCACACACACACACACATTCCCCCCCCCCACACACACACATCCCCCACACACACACACATCCCACACACACACACATTCCCCCCCCCCCCACACACACACATTCCCCCCCCCCCACACACACACATACACATCCCACACACACATCCCCCACACACACATCCCCCCCACACACACACACATTCCACACACACACACATCCCACACACACACCCCACACACACACACATTCCCGACACACACGCACCACCCACACACACACACGCACATCCCACACACACGCGCACATTTCACACACACGCACATTCCTTACACACACACACGCACATTTCCAACACACACACGCACATCCCCCCACGCTAACACACGCGGGTGTTTGTTACCTGATATTGGTTATGTCATAGCGGACATGCTCATCTTGCTGGGTGTATGTTGCTGTGTCTGTTTTGTGTTCCTGTATGTATTGCTGTGTGTAGGTGGTACTGTGTTTGTGTGTAGCTGTGTGTTTGTGTTGTGTTTGCATTGTGTGTGAAGGGGCCCACGCAATGATTAAACAAGGGACGTGAATGAGTGAGTCATTAATTTTTCATCTCGTTCCGAGTTGCCCCTAATCACCTCCTATAGACAAAGCTTCCCTGAGTCACCCGCGATTTGATAAATTCAGCTCATAAACGAACCGTGGCCCCCAGAGGCCATCTATTGCATTTTCGGATAACATCTTCGGCCAATTCCTATTGTGTATGGGGCAATGCTTATGCAGTGGACTTTTCTACGCCACAAAGTTAGAATAATTCCGGAGGGTCCTGCATTTGGTTTTAATTTTAAGATATTTTCAGCCAAATAATAATGAGTGTTTATTATAGAGTACAAGTGTTGCATCGTAGAACCACGCGGAGACGGAACTTCTTGTAAGGGCTTTCGACATTTATTAACCCGGTTTAAACACTCGGCTCACACCAGGGGTATGTGTTCTCTCTACTCGGTCCTTCCCGTGGACCCCCAAGCTCTACTCGTCCTAACCTCGGCTATCCCGTGGGCTCTCTCACTCGGGCCGGGACGGGGGTTCATCCAACAACGCCCGGCCGTGGATAGAAGAACCCCACTCACTCTCAGCCGATTCTCACAGACTTCTTGGAGCCCTACTCTCGGCCATCTCTTTGGCTCTCCCACTCGTCGACCCCGGACGGGGGTTCAGCCAACAGCGTCCGGTCACGAGCGGGAGAGACCTCCTTCAGCCGATCCACACTCCGGGCTCCCACAACGACCCCGCCTTCGTCAGGGGGTCCCCCTCAAATACCCCTTTGGCGGCTCCTCCCCTTCACTCGGACCCGCCCCTGTTCTCGAAGGTGTCTCCTTACAGCGCTCATGATATGACGTCATCACACCTTACAGCGCCCATGATATGACGTCATCACACTACTCCTCCACACATGTGTGGAAACTGGAGCGCTCAGAGGACACCCACGCCGTGCGTGAGGGCAATTCTCTACCAGATAGCAACAGATGGCGATTAGCCCACTTGCTGTACTGCCTTCTCCTGGCGAGCCAGGACATGGCTCCTACTCTACGCCAACAGGAAGGGAGTTTCATAACATGTGTGTGATCCACCAACCCTCGCTGCTGTTTCCACAGTCCTGGATCCAGGCAGCCAAGTGCAGTGTAAGCACCCCCGCCTGGCTGAAGTGGGGAGCATTTCAAGCTGAGTTGATCTAAAAGGTTTGGCACCACTGCCACCACAAAATATTGATAAGCCGTCACCCCGATCTATTATTGATCCTGTGCGCTTCATAATCGCTGCTGTCATCCATAGCACAATTCCTTCCCAAGAAGAACCACTCAGTTCTTACCGCACTGCTGCACACTATATTCAGTGGGAAAGCAATCAGGGTGTTTGAAGATCCAGCATCCACTGATTCACTCAGTTTAACTCGCTCACTCACCCAGTCACTCACTCACCTAGATTATTGGTGATTCAGCACTCATTGATTCGATCCATCAGTCGTCTCCTTACCACTCTTCCATCGCGACTACTTGTTAAGGTTACCCTGAACTCGGTTACTGTTCTCGCAGTGTTTCATCACCATGCACACTGCAGCTCAAGGCCGTACTTATAATATGTATTGGGGGACACACATCCCCCCCAATATTCAAATATGCTCAAAATGTCCTCCCCAATATACTGCTATAAAATAGATGTCTCCTTATATGATTGTGGTTATGGTTGTACTTTACTAATCCCTAAACTCTGCCATTACATACGATGAAACAAGAAAAGGTAATAAAGAAAAAAATAGAGCAATGTAATACAATATTAGACATTATTGTAAAAAATACAAAAAAAGTCCATCCTATGTGTTAATATTTTAGGCAGGAAATTAGTTTAAAGGAGGGACAACCAGACCCCCTGGAAGATTTGGTCCCCCCCAATGTTGACTCCATGGCTACGGCCTTGCTGCAGGTTACAACACACACTGACCACTCACTTACTCACCCCGTAACCTCCTCACTCGCCCACCCTATCACCCACTCACCACACTGAAGATCACCTCACTTCTATTTCTTCTTCTCTCGCACTGCTCCACCTTCGAATTCCCTCCTCCCATCAATATCCTCGCTCAATTCAAGAAACGCGTTAGACTCTTGATCATCTCTGTGTCACCCAGACCCAGGGCTGGAACTCAGAACCTCAGCGGTGCTGGCTCCGTGTCTCCGACATGGCCATTCTGGACCATTTGAGCCGCAAGTCCCTCCTCCGTGCAATTCCTCCAATTGGCGGCGTGGTGCGCAAGAGGAGCCCGACCCCTAATGGGTGATATACACACGCAGCACCAGCCACAATCTATCCACTGCTGGATGAAGGCCTCCACAGGCCTCTCTATTTACATATACGTTCCCATACATCAAGGCCGTAATTATAATATATATGGGGGGACACATCCCACCTAATATAAAAAAATGCTCAAAATATCCCCCCCAATATATTGCTATAAAATATATTTATTTTGATATGATTGTAGTTATGGTTGTACTTTTTAAATCCCTGCCATTACATACAATGAAACAAGAAAAGGTAAAAAATAAAAAACAGAGCCATGTAATACAATACACTATTATACATTATTGTTTAAAATAAAAATAAAGTTAATCCCATGTGTTAGTGAATTTTTTATATTTTAGGCAGGAAATTCGTTTTCAAATATAGATTTGGTTCCCCCCAACGTTGACTCCATGGCTACGGCCTTGCCATACATACACGCCTACGATCCCCCAAATAGCCGGGGCAAGTGCTGTTAGCGAGCACCTATTACATCAGTCACGATACACGAGGTGGTGGGTGGTCAGCACCACTCCCGACCACCTTTGTCTTCCTAGTGGTGATGTTTAAACAACACCAAGTGTTCATTTGAGGAGGAGTCGACCTAGGGGAGGCCCGGTGTTGCGCGGGAATCCAACTCGGGTTGCCGGGCGCATAGGGCAGCGCGCGTTTACACACCGCGATGAGCACCACTATCACCCACACCCCGCACACATTTCCCCTCCCCCATCACCCTTTCGCCAAACTAATTACGTCTGATTACTAATACATGAGCAATATCATCAATTAGAACGACCACTAATGCCTTGCGGGTAATTGGGCAGGAGGAGCAGGTGGGGTAAAGTATGGGTATCAGCGTGCGCCACGCGACTATTTCACACCGCCCATCGGCCGCACGGCAAAAGGACAGTGAATACCTTCAACGGGATTAGTTTAACGCAGGATGAGACATGGATTTTCATTTGGTTTAATGTCATTATTTTTTTCTTTCTTTCTGGAAAATTTATGTTTCTGGTAGCAATCGTTTAATATCTCAATTGAGCTCGAGGCGCCGTGTTTGTAATAAACGTTGGACGTGACTGCACATTCATCAAGAACATCTCGTACGCACAGCTCTGCCTGCGCTGGTCATGATAGTGGAGTGGCAATGTGGTGCCACGACCGCGGAGCAACTCCGCAAGCGACATGATCGTCCACTACCCCCACCCTGAGCACACACGCAGCACTTGCACCCACGTAGTGTCCCTGCGGGAGATTGCCTGGCCGATCGGGTTTTAATGCGAAGGGCCCCTAGAGGGAGAGTCCCACGGTTTCCCGGTGACAGGAGATTGGCCGACTCTCGCAGGACAGGTTATATTGCGATGCCCCTAAAATTGGTTTAAAATTGCAAGGGCGCAGGTAAGCGCACGATTGGCTGCGCGGTGCGACGTCACTCTGGGCCTTTTCAACCTCTGGGCTGTCAAGACCCACTCCCTGCCGTCCTGCCTCCTCGAGCCGCTCGCAGCATCCGTGTGATGCCAGCGAGTGCTGCTACGAGGCAGTGATAGGTAAAGTTTTATTTCGTCCTTCTCCCTCCGACTTTCACAGCGTCCGTACGACGTGAGTACAGCTTCGAGGTACGTGGTAGAGTGACTGGGTTCGTCGGCAGAGTTAGACTAAGCTCTTCTCGCGAAATATTCCACCCCCAGGTAGTGTGTATTTGCACCGTTAATAAACTTTAGTACAGAGTATCGGTGCAGTGTGATTTGTGTGTATGTGTGGAACCTCGACGCGGTGTTGGTAATTTTAGTGTGAGGCGCGCGTGTATTATAACAAAAGCGGCCGCCGACGCAGGCGCGTCCGTGCAGCCGTGTGGCGCGAGTATTAAGGCGGAGGCGGGGTGCATTAAACCCGCTCGCCGACACGCGCGTTTTTATGCACGTGCTTGTTAAATTAATCACCTGCAGGTGCGTGCGCGTTCGCGCTGCCGCTTTAGAGCGCGCTTTAGAGCGCGTCTTATCGTGGGTGCGGGGTAGCGAATAACCACCCACTGGCGCGCAAATTCGCGCAGCCCTTTAGCGTTAGCCTTTGTGTGCAGGTGGATTAGGGTTTAACTACCCAGAGGCGCGAGCGCATATTCACGCAGCCGCCTTCGTGTTAGTGGCGGTGTCCGTGGGCGTGCGCGGAGTAACCCCGTGCGGCGGTGAGCCAGCGCTGCAGCCACGTGACTCAGAGAGAGCGCCAGCACGGGGGGGGCGCGATCACCCAGGCAGGCGGGAGCCCACCGGGGGCCGATCGATGCGGTGGAGGAGGGAGTGGAGGAGAAGGGAGTGGAGGGGGGAAACGTTGCGCCTCACCTGCCCGGCGAGGGCGGTGGGGCGGACGTCGGCCCCCACAGTAACACTCGCTGAGCCTCACAGCAAGAAGGCCCTGGGTTCGACTCCCGACTCGAGTGCCTTTCCGTGTGGAGCTTGTAATTTTCCCTCGAGTCTGTATGGGTTTACTCTGTGTTCTCCGATGTCCTGCCATTGCTAAAATAAACAATGCAACTGGTATTGGCCAAACAACATCCCATTGCTGAAAAATCGCCTGCCAAGTTGAGATCACACAGCATTAGCAGCAAAATCCCCCGTGCTGCGAAAACTCGGCAGCACCCTCCTGCGACTCAGCGAGGCTTGTGTGGGTAAACGAGCGGAATAATACCTAAATACACGATACCAACTTTTATTCTCGCTCAATTGCTTATTCATGTAATGTTCATCTCCTGTTCACAGCCTCAACCAAGTGGTGAAAATGTTACGTTCCTATGGCGGGGGCGAGCCTTTCAAAAGGAAACCAATTGACTTCAGCTGCAAGTGGTGCTCATTTTATCTGTTCAGAGTGGTGCCCGGATGGAGGAATGATGGGCTGAGTCAACCCACAACGACGACTTGAAATCACTCCACGACTGCGCCAGCAGTAGTGGTCGCTTTTTAGTGAATCCACTGCAGGATGATGGCTCACGCCGTGTCAGTTGTGGAGGGCATTTGACCAGTGCAGGTTGGTGGTGGCGTGTGCCCAGCGCAGACGTAACTTTTAGCCACTGATGTTAGCCGTGGCATAACTATCAGACTTCTATCACATATTAGTACAATATTACCAAGAGTTTTGCGTCTATCACCCATACCTACCAGAGAAGTTCCTTGCTTATAACAGAGGGTTTTGGGTTAGATCGCATGAATATAAATGTGTCATTTATAAGCCGATAAACAGTTTGATCAAGCAAGTCTGGCTCTGCTGATGAGACATTGCATATCAAAACCGGTCCAGATTTTTTTTGTAAGAGCAATTATAGCGCCTTACACCCTCCACACAACCGCCGTTCACTACTCAGTGGACGTCACCACAGCATTTGTGTCCGGCTAGGTGCACGTTGAGGCCACGTGATGAATCGAGGCCTGCTCGCAGGAGGTTTAACCGAAGTTCCGTGCTCACGCAGCTCCTGTGCTCCGCACCGTCACGGACGGTGGCGCACCGCTCGACGTGGCTACATCGCCTCCTCGTGGGCCCGCCTCGGGTTTATCGCTCAAGGAAAACTCAGATTCATCCACGAGGAATGCAGCGCAGATTGTCAACGATAGCTGTCATTGCCCGGTTCAACGCCTGAGCACGTGACAATTTGTTTCGCCGTGTCGGGTGGTGAAGTTTGGCCAGATCATGAACGTGGCTGAACACAAAACCAACTATGAATTAAGTGTAATAACATAATTATAAAGCTAATTAAGACTTGACATTGCAAAAGAAAGGCTGTTTCACGTGTCTCTGTGGGTCAAAGAAACACAACATATTACAAATAATCAGGGCACGTTCCCCATCCACTGTGATTCGTGAACCCGTGCGTTCGGCGGACATTTCCAGGCAGCGGGGGTAGCAGAGCAAACGGAGGGACCATCCCGCCGGGGAAGGCGGAGTGGGGGCTTTTCCAGACCAACCACGAAAGCAGCAGCAGCAGGAGTCTGCGCTCGACCTCGGCCACCACCACCTCCTCCTCAACCTCCCCCCCTCCCCGCTCCGATGACGTTAGTGCTACCTTGTGGACTGTTGGCAAATCGTCACCAATCGCAAACGACTCCACCGCTGAACGCACGCAAGGGACGGGCGGATTAATAGTGCCACCGTTACAATGACCCAATGCTGGTTACCCAGAGTCACGGGGACAGCCGAGGCAAATCCCTAATCCAGGCGCCTTCCCTCTAAGCCAATGGCACAATGTGTGCCGCTTTGTGTTAAGGATGATGGAGCCAAGAGTGGTTGTGCTATGGATAGACTCACTCCTGCCATAGGAATGTGGAATTTCCCCCACTGGTTCTGCAGGGCTGTGAACAACAGATGAGCGCCGATGCCTCAATGCCAAATTGAGCCGAACATCACTGTCGTGTTTTGTTGACACGCGGGGGACTCAAAAGGGCAGGATGAGTCTCGATTGCAAGAGTGGTCTGGGTGACCACAACGACAGAAGCGAGAAGGTAACGAAATACAGCGAGCAAGCAAACAGCCACCAGAGCATAAACAATCAACTAATTGTGAGAGACATCCAAATAGAAATCGGCACAGATACGACCGAAAAGCCTTCTGGGAGTGCGTAACTTCAGCAGAATTGGCTATACACAAGCACATTCTGGACAGATTTTGACATTTAGTGTCTTGTAAGCAGAGCCAGGCTCTCTTGAATTGCCCGTGTTCAGACACGGGTCCTCAAAGAGCGGACACAACAACACAGGGCAGTGTGGCGGCGAGTCATGCTCCGGGCGCAGCGCGGCTTGGTAGACACAGCGATAATCCTAGCGGAGATGCGCGGAGAATTGCAGAGAGGGAAGGGCGCAGGCTATGCCAGCCGGCGTGAGTGCACAGCGCTCATGGCCACTTCCGTAGCAATCCTCTTTAGCACAACATCTGTAAATGACGAGCCACCTCATCATCGCAGCACAATAACAATGATCATGATGACGATGCATATTTTGAAACCGGCCACAGTGCTCAGTGACAGAGCGAGCGGCTCGCAATTGGAAGTTCGCGAGTTCCAATCCTGGATGGGGTGGGGGTTGACTCAGCCCATCACCTCTCCCTCCGTCCGAGGTCGATTAAATGGGTACCACTTTGTGGGGGTGTCAACGGCGATTATCGTAAGTAAAATGTCACCCACCCTCCAAAGGAACGTGGACTTTCCACCGCTAGCTCTACAGGTCTGCAAACGGGAGTACAGCTGTGGGGGCCGTTGGCCCCCGGGGTCTCTCCCGCCATCATCCCCTATTCCGTTTATGTTACCCCACCTCCCTAATACCCGCTAGGGTTTCGCCGGCCTTCGAACGCGACGCCCCTACCCATACGGCTTCACGCAGCGCTCCCACGCCGCAAGCATACGTGCGCACGGCATCATCAATCAAACGCCATACTCCCCCTCTTTACGCCGCTACGTACAGCGCTCGCACGCTGCGAGCGTGCGCCCGTCTACAGCCCGGTGCGGCACTCGCCTCCACATCGAATAACCACGTTACCAATGGCACCCGTATCCGACACGTAGCGAACGTACGCGCACTCACGCACACAGCTCCCCGCGGCACTCACTCACCACGGAGCACTCACGTTGTGATCGCGCACCTGTATCATACACGTAGTGAACGTACGCGCACTCACGCACACAGCTCCCCGCCGCGCTCACTCACGTGGCGAACCACTGTGTACGCAGGACCACACACGTGCACACCTCTCCACGAGATCACACGAGGCCACGATTCGCTATTCATGATTTATTGTCCGCTACCTGGAACTAGGTGTTAAATCAGTGAGTCGACGAGGCTGGCCCACGCTGATACCTTTATGCCTATTCCCGATTTATCTGCTATGATTATAATTCACCTCCTTACTCACTGTTAGGTGCTCACGGCGGTCCGTTGATCCCCTGCTCGCAGCGTACCTCGGTGCGTCCCACGGACGTCCGGGTCGCTGGGCTGGAGCTGCGTCTTGTCGCCTCGCGCTGGAGTGAGAGCCTGATTTCCCCTTTGCGCCCCCTATTTATCCTCCCTACATCAAAGGCTCCGAGCGGGATGGTGGCCCACAGCTTTTCCCTAACAATGGGCTCGCACCCTCTAGCACGCGCACCGCGGTTCCGGGCGCCTGTGATATGCTAATCAATGTGCGGCGTTGCGCAGCGCAAATTCCAATCAATCCCTTTCTCACGCAGGCCCCCATTATTGAAGTTCATGCGGCGGTGTCCATCACAAAGGCCCGTCGTGGGAATCTGTGCACGGCTCCCCGCGCGCCTCCCCTCTCCCGATCTATTCATACCTTCAGCTTAATTATTTACCCTCCCCAACAATTGTGCCTGCGCGCTCAAGTGCAACCATCCCAACCTTAAGTGACTATGCGAGAGCCGCCGCATTCCTGCTAATTATGCCGTCCCGTCCCTGCTTGCCTCGTCGACACGTGGGGGTGGGTGTGGGGGGTGCGCCTCAACCGCGGTGGCCGAATGCCCCTCGCCGCAACCATACCATCTTAAGGTCGGTCGCAGCGCCGCGGTGCAACGTAGCGTCGGGGGAGGTCATCCAACTCCCTGATCGCCGGAAACCGTGAGAGTTAATCCCGATAAGGGTTTCTCGGATAAAAACCGGTCGATCAGGTGTCCTCCCCTTCCAGCTCTATGGGGGGGGGGAAATGCGTGCGGGTGTGTTCATGTGAGGTGAGGTGAGGGGGACGAGGGGTCGGCTCCGTCCCTTGGTGGTGGCGAGGTCGGGGATGGGGCGCCTGCTGAACGGCTTCGTGGCGGCGGCATCACACAGCACCGCCTCCGATTTGCGTTTGTTTACTGTGTTCGATGTCTTCTGTCAAGTGGTTATGCTTTTGTTGTTTTTGTCTCGAATTCTATTCGCTCGCTCACTCTACCTTTCGTGCTCGCTTTGTCTGATTGCGGTGCCGGGGGTCACGCTCGCACGTGAGGCTCTGCCGGTTTAACAAAAGCACTACACTAGAAACAACATTCTTAGTGACAATACGCGGCACTCTATTTAACGAGATCAATGAATGAAAACATGTTATGACTGCGAGGCCTGGCGACGGCGCTGCGCGGCTCTGGAGGATTTAGCGGAGATCCTGACGCATAGGCTTAGAGATCGGTCACACCAGGACCTTGACCCCTTCTAATCCCCATGACCCCTTCATATCCGTGTAGGGGTCCAAATCCCCTCGCTCGAGCAGGAGCGGAGGGGGGGGGCTGTTGAGGAGGGGTTGCGAGGTGCCGTCGTGGATACACGACGTGTACACGTGGTTATTGGATCTAAAAATCTGAACTTAAATGCGCACCCGGTATGATGTGTAAACATCGGCACGAGGGAGACAAAGGCAGCCGGCCGTAGTACTGACCACCCACCCCTGGTGTGCCTTTCTGGCACTTGCTCCTGCAGCCTGTTGCGACTACACGGGGGGTCTTCGTCTCTTTGTGACGCGTGGTCACCTGGTTGGGTGAGCAAGCGGCTCACAGCCGGCAAGTTTGTGAGTTCACATCTTGAATCCTGGTTGGGGGGTGGTGGACATCATTCCTCCATTGTCGATACAATGACATTTATCTACCTACACATTCACCTACCTAGCACCTTATACATTCACCTAAACATAAGCACCACTTTGTGGGTAGGTCAGTAGTGGTTGTCGTCGAGACAGAGTCGCCCCCGTCATAGAAACGTATACATTCCACCCCTGGCTTTGCAGGGCTGTGAACAGGAGATGAACACCGATGCCTCAATGTGGATTTGAGCAGCAGGAATCACTCCGACGTCGAATGTTCAACAACGAGAAAGCGCCAAGATCCCCGCTCGCAAGGCGCGCGAGAGACGCGATCGGTCCAACGCCTTAGTGCTCGTTAGCGCAGCAGGAAATCACTCGCACGAGAAACGCTCCACGCCCCGAACCGAGACACTTGACGGCATCGCACGGGATGGAGTGGGGCTCACGCGATAGCGAATCAACGCCGAGCAATCATTGCTCCCATGGACGGCACGAACCGGACCCTCGCTGCTGCTGTCACATCTGGTTGTGCAGCGTCAGGCTCCGACCGCATTGCTGCACCACACAGGGTCCAGAGTGAAGCAGCACTCGGGGTCATTAATGGTCCCGCACTCGTTGGTTCACTGGCGGTCAATCGCCTCCTTATTATTCTTTAATCGCGACTGCAGTGGCGACTGTTCCCTCGGGTTACCAGACACTGAATCGTCTCATCCACACAATTTTCAACCACCACACTGCATGTCAGAGCAAGACTCACTCACTTACCCACTCACCCACACACTCACCACACTGCAGGTCACTCACTTCTCTTTCTGCTTCTTCCCTCGCACTGCTCCACTCTGGAATTCCCTCTCCCACCATCATCGTCATCTCTTCCCGCAAAGATCTTACAACAATAATAACCGTGCTTAATTCATGAAACGTGTTAACGCTTATCTGTGACCACTTCAACAGCACTGTTTGTTGCTGACTGCTTGACGTTTTGGCCCTTTGATAAGCAACTGTGTTAAAAAATAATCACATATGGGTGAGTGGGTGTTTCTTCGGGTGCGTGGGCAGGTGAATGGGTAAGTGGGTGGGTAGGTGAGCTAAAAGGTAAGGTGGTGGATAACTGGGTAGGTTTATTGGTAGGTGAGCCAGTGGATGAGTGGGTAGGTGAGTCAGTGGGTGAGTGGGTGTGTAGATTTATCAACACTTGCAGGCGAGCTGCTCAGAAACAGCAGCAAGGCGCCACTCCATGTGCCCTGCCCCTACGCACGTCACGCGTCCACCACACCGCACGCACAATCCTCTCAGCCTTGTCTCGACCACCAACTCGAAAGAGTTTGTTTCACTGTTGCTTGTTGGTTCAGCCACATCATTCAACTGCTTTGGAGCGGTGGCCTAGACAATTACACGGTCGCCCGTTTCTCCTCTCGGTGATGTTCGTGCCGCGCGGATTACCCGAGATTACTCCCGGGTCTCGAAAAGCCGAGGGGATTTGTTGCTACGCAGTGGCTCAGACAAATGCTTTGAGCCTTTGGCGAGCAGTGTCGGGGATGGGAGAATCGCGGCGCTCGCGAGTGGCCCTCCCCGGCCCTTATCGCGTCAGCCGGCGGTCCAGGCCCTAACTGAATCCAAACCAACCGGTGCGGTTTGTCGCTGGCCGCTTTACGCGTTGCGCATCTGGACCCTGCGCGCAGAAACTGGGGGTCAAAAGCAAATGGCGTAACCGAACGGTTTGGGGTTTTTTTGTTCTCTTAACCAGTTTTCGTAGTGGCACCGTGGATTGTTGCTCCGGTTCGAGTGTCTGTCGGGCATGGAGCCCGGTTCGTGACAGAGCAGGGGGGCAGCCGAGGGACGCTGACGGGGAGCGAGTGGCGGTGGAGCGGACGCGCAGCGCTGGCGGGGGACGCCGAGCGCTGGAGGAAGCCTCGCTGATGTCAACCAACGAGCCAGCAAGGGTGGACTGCGAGATGTCGTGCGACTTTTGAAAAGTAAAATCTGGCAGCGATCGCCTGGTTCGTTTCGTTGTTGTTCGGAAGCAGAAATCGCCACGGTTTTGCCGATAAATTTGTGTCTTAACCTGGCATTGAAATCGTAAGCTGCAGGAATATCAGCGTCATCAGCAGAAGCATTATCATCAGCAGCAGACAACACCTTAATATTGGATCTGCGGCGACATCAACACCAGCAGCAGGATGTAAAGAACCTGCGTGGGAAACACGACTGAGTAGAGACCTGCATCAGCAGCAGCAGCGCCAGCAGAACACAACCATCAGCTGCACCACCACCACCAGGGGCCTCAGCAGTCATCTCAGCATCAGCACCACCACCGCCAGTGCCGAGTCGTAAACTCCACCATCACAACTCACCGCCGCCACCAGCCCCAACAGCATCACCACCACTAACCGGTAGGACCATCACTATCACCACCACTCACCACCAGCTCAGGCAGTATCACCTCCACTCTCACATACACCACTCACCCGTAGTACCATCACTATCCCCACCACTCACCCGTAGCACCATCAGTATCACCACCACTACCACTCACCGGCAGGCACAGCAGGATGGCGTGCGCAGCGACGAGCAGCACAGCGTGGCTCCGCGTCAAGGCGTCCGTGCTGCAGAACCTGCTGCTCATCCTCTCCGTCATGTCGGTGATCGTGGGCTGCCTCCTGGGCTTCCTGCTGCGAGCCAAGCAGCTCTCCCAGCAGGTGACGAGCTCCCAGCACGCGCGCCACACGCCTGCGAAGTCGGTGTGAGTCTGCGTGTGTGATACCTGTCGACAGGTGTGTATCTATGTGTGTTATACCTGTGCAGAGGTGTGTGTGTGTGACACCTGTCAAGAGATGTGTGTGTGTATGTGACACATATCAATAATGTTGCCCGCTCGCACGCACGGGGTTTCTCCAGGTGCTCCGGTTTACTCCCAAATGTCTCAACTCATTGTCTGAAAACGTCTCAATATATAGGGGACTGCAGAACCTGGGCAATTGTTAGTGCCGACTCACCGCCTGTCTGCCTTCCCGCGTGTCCGTGGTTCGTCAGCGACTATGAGATGCGAATTGCATCAGCGATGACGCGACATTAAACTAAAATTAACAATACGAGGTGTGGTGTGAGGCGTGTGATAGGTGTGTTCACTTCGTGTACAGGTGTCTGCAGATGAGGCACACGTGCCTTGGCCGTGTAAGCCAGTCACGCCAAGAATCGTCAACATAACGTCGAGGAAGTCAGAATATTTGACCCCAAATTTACTTTGACTTCCTGCACCTTGTTCTGAAGACACCTGACGCAGTTTCAAGCCAAACGTCGTGAATCAAATCGCTGCTCAATGTAGGCCCTGAGATTTGTTCTCCAACTCATCGGCGCTGATCTGAGCTACAACAACAATCAGTGCATTAACTGCTTGCACACCACGTGACAAGGGAACATGCGTTCGGCTGTGTCGTGTGATGTAAGGCCTACGACACACATTTGGGCATGAAATGGCTTCACCCAAATATAAATTACAAATCATATCAGTTGCGCAAAGCTCCTCCGTGTTAACCTTTGAATTCGTTTGGCCCGATGGTGAGTCTCTGGTGTGCTGTGCTCTGTAAAGCGCCTGGTCGTCTGCCCTGCAGGAGATCCAGTACCTGGCTTTCCCGGGTGAGCTGCTCATGCGCATGCTCAAGATGCTCATCCTACCCCTCGTCACATCCAGGTACGGGACACCTGTGTGTATGCGTGTTGTGATGAGCGGTGGTGCAGTGGTTAGCGAGTTCATATCCTGGGAAGGGTTGACTCTTACCATCACCCCTCCGGGGTTGATACAATGAGTACCATTTTGTGGCGAAGATGAAGTGGTTGTCCTATGGATATACTCGCCCCCGTCATAGAAATGTGGAAGTTCCACCATTGGCTCAGGGCCGTAAACGGAACATGAGCACCAATGCCTCGATGTTGCTCAGTAGAGCAGGAACTCACTTTAACTCTTAGACTCTGAACTTGGCAAAACCGTTTCAGGCGACGGCCCTCTGACAGGGCGGAGAGGCGCATCATAGCGGTTAGTGCATCACGCTGCGGCCGCGTTGCCTTGGGCTGGAATTCGCGACGTCCCCAGGTCTCCTCCGTTCCACTCGGGGCTCGGAACAGGGGCCCTTTGACCCATATTCCCTGAGCTGTGGGATTAAGTGCAGTGTAACTCTACGCGAAGACGTAGGTGGCGGAGTACTATGACGATCGCCAATGGCACGATGCCAGGTGGTACACCTGAATGCGACTCACAGGACGGAGCAGAGAGAGCACTCGTCAACCGCCCCACCCCACTCGGCCCACAGACCCCTGCGCTGCTGTCGCCAACTCTCCGTTTGATGTTTTGTTTTTACGTTTAAACGAAACTCTGTCATTTAAAACCGTGCTGTGCCTGCAGCCTCATCTCTGGCCTGGCCGCCCTGGACAGCAAGACGTGCGCCCGCCTGGGCCTGGTGACGGTCTCCTATTATCTGAGCACCACGCTGCTCGCCGTGGTTATCGGCATCGTGCTGGCGTGCGCCGTGCACCCGGGCAGCGCGGCGCAGCGCGACGGCCGCGACCAGGGAGGCCGCAGCCTGCCAAGCTCGGCGGACGCCCTGCTCGACCTCATACGGTGGCCACGGGGCCTGCGCCGGCCACGACACGCCGACCCTCCACACTCTCCACTTGTTCCGCCGAGACATTTGTACTCTGAGATTATGACCGCCGGTTCACTTGTTGGCGTTGTTGGTGCTGTTGCTGCTGTTGAGCGACCTTTCCAATGTCACCGCACTCTCGTTGCAGAAACATGTTTCCAGCCAACCTCGTGGAGGCAACGTTCCAGCAGGTGAGACCCACACAGATCTCTCCACACAGATCTCTCCACGGAGATGGAGCCACGAAATCAGCCCGTGTTGGCGGATTGGGAAGGCCTTCATCCAGCAGTGGATAGATCACGGCCGATGACGATGATGAGGGCGACGATGATCTGTTTTCTCAGTACCGCACCAATATGGTTTCCGTGGTGAAGCCGCGAAACGAGACTCCGCACCTCGTGTCACCCATCACGTCGTCAACAGGCACCACCCTGCCTCCCAACATCACGAGTGGTGGAGGTGCTGGTAGAGGTGGTGGTCGTAGCAAATGGGCTCCAACTAAGCGACCAGCCCCCTCACAGCACCAGCAACACCAGCAGCAGCGACAGCAGCGACAGCATAGCCAGCAGCAGCAGGAGCACCCGGCCAGACACGGGTGAGTAAAGTCAACTGTGTGAGCGTGGTTCTCCCCTAGGTCGACGCATCCTCAAATGAGTAGCTGGTGTAGTGTAAACATCTCCACTATGGAGACAAAGGCGCCGGTTGTGGTGCTGGCCACCCACCCCCTCATGTGCCGTTTCGGCTTTCATAGGTGCTCGCAAACAGCACTTGCCCTCAGAGTCTGTTGAATGCAATACGGGGGATCTTTGTCTATGTGTGCCAGTGTGTGGTTCTCTGGTTGCCTCCCGTAGCTAAAAAACAAAGCCACACAATGTTACCGCCGTTGGCCAAACTTCCCGATGCGGAGAAGTTCCTCGATTGGGATGAGAGACGTCAAGAGCATCATTGCCACGCTTGGCAGGACCCTCCTGAAAAGGAGTTTAGAGACTTTTGTCGTTAATCAAGCGTCGTAGAGGAATACTTATAATAGTAAGAACACACTCCAGCCACACGAAACCAATGGTTCTCTTTACTCTTCATCCAGAGCGGGCGATGAGGTGGAGACGATTGAAGGCCGACCGCACTTCGTGTTTCACGTCGTGGCGGAGGATGATGTCGACGATGGTGATGGGGATGGTGACGACGGCGGCAGCGGTGGTGGAGGCGGCGTTGCCACGGAGAGGGTGCTGGTGGAGATGGTTACGCTGCCGCCCCGCGTGTATTACCGGAGCGTCCCGGGCACCAGCGCGGGAATGAACGTCCTGGGAATCGTCATCTTTTCAGCCACCATGGGTGCGGCTTCCATTCCGACGTAGACAATGGAACCACCGTGACGGTGTAACCTCGTGACGGTGTTACCTCGTATTGCCTCGTGACGGTGTTACCTGGTGACAGACAGTGTTATCTCGTGTTACAATGGCTTTGCGTGGAACTAGAAGCCATGTCCTTTCTGACCTGTAACCGTCTGTGCAGTTCACCAGCGATGGTGCAAGCAAGCCCCACTCTGCCGACAAGAGTTGAACCAATGCTGCTAATAAGATGCACTCCCAGAATGCCGTTTGGTCGATGGGATGTGTAAATAAAATACTTCATGTGGAAGGACAGATGTGTGAAGGAGGTGAATTGTCCACGGATTCGTGTTCTTTATCGATAACAATGCTCCTGGAAAGCTGAAGCGGACTGAGGCAGGCACAGCAATGGGGAGAAATGCGTTTGAGCAGAAACGCAATCGGAACGACGCGAGTTGACGTCCTGGTTGTGGGGAGGTTGAATCGCCCTTGCCAACGCACAACGTTGGGCCAAGGGTGGCGCGTGGTTGGAACCGGCGGATCTGCCGTTTCCAGTTGGGTGGGCAATGCGGGTGACGTGGCTGTGTGCTGGCGCTCGCGGCGTGTGCTCTAGGGGTGATGCTCGGCAAGATGGGACACAACGGCTTGCCGCTTGTCACGTTCTGCCAGTGTCTCAACGAGGCTGTGCTGCGCATTGTATCCGTCACTGTGTGGTGGGTCTCACCACCGGCACACTACCAACACCACCAGTACCACCAATGACACTCACACGCACTACCAATACTACCAATGCCACTATTCCTTTACCAACAGCACCACCACCACAATCAACCCACTCCTCCTCCTTGCACCACCACAACCTCTCTGGCCTCCCGTCCGCCCGGTCTCCCCAGGTACTTCCCGCTGGGCATCGTGTTCCTGGTGGCCGCCAAGGTGCTGGAGATGGACGACCCATCCCAGCTGGGCCGGCGCCTGGGCCTCTACTCGGCCACGGTGGTGGCGGGGCTGATGCTGCACGGCCTTGTCGTGCTGCCCTGCATCTACTGCGCCGTCACTCGCCGCAACCCCGTGGCCTTCGTGCGTGGCATGCTGCAGGCCCTGCTCATTGCGCTCGCCACCTCCTCCAGGTGCCCGCCGGCCTCGCCGCCATCGCCGATAGCCGGATGGCCAGCCCGACGGGCCGCCACGGGAACCCAACGTCGTTGTCTCCGTCGTGTGACCATTGTCGTTGTTGTCATTGTTGTCGCTGTTGTCGTGATGGTAGCTCGGCGACGCTGCCCATCACGTTCCGCTGCCTGCTGGAGAACAACCACATCGACCGTCGCATTGCGCGCTTCGTGCTGCCGGTGGGGGCCACCATCAACATGGACGGCACTGCACTGTACGAGGCCGTGGCGGCCATCTTCATCGCCCAGGTCAACGGCTACGAACTGGACCTAGGCCAACTCGTCACCATCAGGTGCCTCCTCCTCATCCTCCTCCCTGCCAAACCCTGCAACCTGCGCCGGGGATGCGTGACCCAGCGGTAGAGTGGTGTTTGCTACTTGCAGAGGTTCGCGGTTCGAATGTGGTGGCTGTCTTAATTAAGACTGCGGTGGTGGTGCTGTATTTATAAAAAAAATACTACGACGCACCATCTGATTCGCTCGCGGCAGAACGTTAAGGATGCCATGACGCCATTCGCAAGCGAAGGCCATAGTATGTCAGCATCACGGTCCAAATTTTAAAATTAGTCAATTACTATCACGCAGCAGCACTCATCACCCCCATCACAAAAACTTGGCAGGACCCTCCTGTGAAGAGTTGAATCTTTCTTCATGCTACCTGGATAAACAAGCGAAATAATAATAAAACAGTAGCCGTGCGTGTGTGTGACCATGAGAGTCTCTACATAATATTCCGTGCCTCTGCGTGCATCTCCTCGGGACTCGTCAGCATCACGGCCACGGCAGCCAGCATCGGCGCCGCCGGGATTCCACAGTCGGGCCTCGTCACGATGGCCATCGTGCTCACGTCCGTGGGGCTGCCCAGCGAGGACATCTCCCTCATCGTCGCCGTCGACTGGGCGCTGTGGGTACACACGCACGCAAGGCAAAGCTCCCCCTTATAGCCCACACGGTCTGTAGGGGCAAGTGCCGGGGGGGTCGTGCGGCTGTCGTCCCGTCCTGGCGGGCGACGATACCAATGGCCGACATTCAGTGGTGACATCACTGCGGCGCTTGTGTCAGGCTAGGTGCACTTCGAGGCCAGTAAAGTGTGAAAGTCTGGAAGGCTCCTAGTTGAAAAGAGGCCATGGGACAGACTCAGGTGTCATGGGTTGACTGACATGACTGGCAGACGACAATAACCACACATGCCTACCACACAGAGACAAGCACACACATAGACTAGCGGAGAGATACAGAGACACGCGCTTATCATATGTTTCCATCTGTCTGTCCATCTAACCTGCACTCTGTCCATCTCTCAGCGTGTCCACCTAACCTCGTGTCCGTGCATGTGTCTGTGTGTGCGGGTCTTTGTCTCTGGCTGCAGAGACCGGTTCCGGACTATGGTGAATGTTCTGGGTGACTCCCTGGGAGCCGGGATCATATCTCACATCTGCCGCAAGGAGTTCCAACAGCTGGACGGGGTGAGTCCATCAGCATCACCATCAGCCATGGTCTATCTACTGCTGGATGAAGCCCTCCCCCCCAAAGCCATTGTCACCTCTCACGACGGTGACGGTTGGGGTGCCCAGCGGTGGAGCGAGCGGCTTACAGCGATCAGAAGGTCGTGAGTTCAGATCACTGGTTTGGGGGGGTGGGGTTGACTCAGCACATCATCATCCCTCCCTCCGGGGTCCATAAAATTTGCACCACTTTGTGGGGAAGTCAACAGTGGTTGTGCTATGGAGAGACTTGCACCACCCCCCTTACCCCCGCCAGAGGAATATGGAATTTCCACCACTGGTTCTGCAAGGCTTCAAACAAGAGATGAGCACCAATGCCTCAATGTTAATTCGAGCAGAAAGTCACTGAATTTTTACATTCAAAATCGATAATGACTTAATTCATATTCTTAGGGTCTTTTGGTAAAGTCACGTAGATAGGTTCAAAGAAAATAACAAAAAATTACGACTTTTCTATCGCAACACAAGCGTTCGTGATCAGGAAGAGGGCGTTAGCTTCTAAAGGTAAAATGTTTATAAAGGTTTGAAATGAGCGTAGCCCAAATGTCAGCTGCCAATGTTAACGTAAGTGGGGGGCAGCGACCACGACAGTGGTGGGTTTGCCCACCAATCAAAGGGCTACCCAGTAAAAATTAGCATGACAATGTAAGATCTTTGAGCAGGCTCCACGGCAAGCGCCCTGAGGTGGCTATGTTAACGTGAGAGATTAGCATGTTAATGGAAGATCGCAAAGCAAACACCTCGAGCTCGGTGAGCGAGGTGGCTGTGTTAGGGTGAGAAATTCTACCTACTCTTTGGTTCTGTCGGTAAAGTCACGTAGATATAAAACACAATAAATTAAATCGACTAATTCTGGATTTGAAGTTTTCGTGACTGCAATAAACCATACTCTTTGGTTCTTTCGGTAAAGTCACGTAGGTGACTTTTTTTTATCACGACGTTTCGATTGCAACACAAGCAATCATCATCAGGTAGGAAAACCACAGCAATATTTTTTTGCTGAAGAGGGAGAGAGAGTTGCCGTAGTAAGAGGTAATATAGGTAAGAAAGGGGGGAGGAGCAAGGGGGCGGGGAGGGAGGGGTGGGGGTGTGGGGGAGGGGTAGCGCTGTGTGGACGCGAGGAGGAGTACGTGAGGCTGGGGAGTAGGCGGGGCTGGGAGTGGGAGGCCGAGAGAGCTGGTGATGCGGAGGAGAGGTTAACTTGGAAAAATATAGTCGTACCCGGGTTTTACCTGGTTAATAACATCCTTCCAAGATTTCTCAATTCGTATCCATCTTCTCGGTTGAAGTTATGTCTATGTTTATATATCTGGATGGCTTCATGAACAAACCTTTGTTATTAAACAGGTAAAACCATAACTGCTTTGTAGCGGTTGTTGTCTATCATATCTGCCGGGTACGACTACTCTATTTTTCCGAGTTAACCTCTCCTCTCTCGGCCTCCCACTCCCAGCCCCGCCTACACCCCCCCCCCAACCGGCCTCACGCACTCCTCCTCGCGCCCACGCAGCGCTACCCCTACCCCACACCCCCACCCCTCCCTCTCCCCCTTGCTCCTCCCCCATTTCTTACCTATATTATCTCTTACCACGGCAACTCTCTCTCCCACTTCAGCGCAAAAAAATTATTGCTGTGGTTTTCCCACCTGATGGTTGCTTGTGTTGCAATCGAAACGTTGTGATTTAATTTATTTTATTTAATACCTACGTGACTTTACTGAAAGAACCAAAGTGTATGGATCCCTGCAGTCACGAAAATAACAACTAGCATCGGAAGGTGGTAGGATGGCAACATCACAGTCAGTTTTGACTTGAACCGGTTAATAATGTCCTTCCAATGATTGCTCAGTTTATACCCATCTTCTCGATTGAAATTGTGTCTGTTTCTATATATATGGATGGCTTCATGAACGAATATTTGTTGATAGCCAGTGGGTTTGCAAAGTACCTTCGTCTTAGAGAAATAAATTTCGTGTGAGCCCACCGCATTAAAACAATGATCAGCCACGGCCGAGGTATTGGTCCTACCATGTTTCAGATCTGCCTTATGTTCACGAACACGGTCCGAGACATGTCGCTTAGTTTCCCCAATGTAACTACTGCCGCAGACACAGCTTAGTTTGTAAACGCCGGGGTATTGTATGTCAGGGATCACATCCTTCACAGATGGGATCAGATCACAAATTTTATGTACTGTGTTAAATCGAACCTGGATCTTGTGTTTGCTCATGATTTTTTAACTCTTTTTAGTGACCCCTGCTATGTATGGCAAGGTGATGGTTTTAATTGGATCCTCAGATGGTTCTTTCCCAACGGTTGGGGTGATAGCTTTACGGATTGTGTAGTCTGAATACCCATTCATCTTGAGAACTTAGTGTACGTCTTCCAGTTCACTGGCTAGGTGATGATGGTCAGAAATACAGATATGCATCCGTATGGGTGGCCTTCCTGTAGACAGAGTGTTCCATTGAGCCATCTGGTCTCCTTTCGATTAAAACATCCTTTTCCACCTCCATGGTGAATTTGATGGCTGGGTTTATGGAGCTGATGTGGTTGAGGAATTGGTTCAGAGCTGGTCGGCCATGTGGCCAGATGACAAACGTGTCATCTACGTACCTCTTCCACAAGGATGGACATAGAGTGGATGCCTGGATGGCATCTGTCTCAAAAATTTCCATGAAAACATTGGCTACAACTAGAGATAAGGGAGAACCCATTGGGGTACCATCAACTTGTTTGTATAATGTACCATTCCAGGTGAAGTATTGGTGAGGCAGTGTCTCACCTTGGCTGGTACATCAGCATTCAGTCCATGTTGGACCAAACCTTCAATGATAGCAATGGTGTCAGGCACAGGAACTTTGGTAAACAAAGAGACTACATCAAAACTAACGAGAAAATCTAGTGAGATGTCCTTAATTAACGATACCAAGTGAGCTGAGTTAAGTACAGCTGAGGTGGTCTTACCAGTTAATGGTTGTAAGGTCTCAGACAGAAATCGGGCCAGTTTGTAGGTGGATGAGTCAATGGTGGAGATGATAGGACGAAGGAGTGTACCCTATTTATGGATTTTTGGTAAATCCATAAAGAGTGGTCTAGCAGCAGAGGGTTTTAAGGAAAACTGCTTGGTTGGTTCAATTAAAGATGTCGAATCGGTGATGATCTTGTTGGTTTTCGTAACGAGGTTGTTGGTGGGATTTCTTAAAATGTTTGTATAGCTACCATCATTAAGTAGGTCCTGAATTTTGTTATTGTATGTGGTTTTGTCTATGATGACTGTGGCATTGCCCTTGTCAGCTGAGAGGATGACTATTTCATCTCTCTTTTTTAATTGAGAAAGCTCAAAGCGCTCATCTTTACTGATGTTGCTAATAGGTGCCTTAGCGTTTTTGAAGATTACAGCGACTTCTGATCTTGCCACGTCTGCAGTAATGTGTCCTAAACCCATAAGGGCTACGTAAACCTGGCCAATGAAATCTTCAACTGGGATCTGTTTAGGGACTGCAAAATTCAACCCTTTATCTAGCACGGATATTAGGCTGTCAGAAATTAGACTGTTACTCTGATTGATAACAATCTTTTCAACGTCTAACTTTTTAACGTGTGGATCTGGCTTCTTCTTGGAAAAGAGGTTGAACTTGGAAATCAGGTTATCTTTGCATTTAGCTGACTGAAGAGGCTGTCGTGTTATCTACAGGTTCCCAATCAGATGTAGACATTTTTTCCGTCAATGTTAAGTGTGACTTCAGGAGAGTCTTGTCTAAATTATGTAGTTCAAATCGGAGAAATCTTATTCTCTCTGAGATCAGAGCTAAGCTGGCCCTGAACAAGATCCGTTTAGCATTGTGAGAAGTCACAGCAGCAGATGTCAATGTAAAGGCGATCGGTATTACCTTAGTTTCGCAGCATCTCTTCAGGAATGTGAGCGACTCGATCAGATGAGCCTTCTTGTCTCGAAGTTTTATAAATATCTAATAGTTGTGTGGAAACCCTCCTCGTAGAGGCGGTTAAATCAAAATCACGTAGATAGATTTTACATTAACAGGTAAAAATTTTCACCCTAACACAGCCACCTCGCTCACTGAGCTCGAGGTTTTTGCTTTGTAATCTTCTATTAACATGCTAATATCTCATGTTAACATAGCCACATCAGGGCGCCCGCCGTGGAGGCTGCTCAATGATCTTGCATTATCATGCAAATTTTTACTGGGCAGCCCTTTGATTTGTGGAAAAACCCACCACCGTCGCGGTCGCTGCCCACCACTTGTATACATTGGCTGCTGACATTTGGGCTATGCTCATTTCAAACCTTTATAAACAGTTTACCTTTAGAAGCTAACTCCCTCTTCCTGATGACGAGCGCTTGTGTTGCGATCGAAACGTCATAGTTTTCTTTGAACCTATCTACGTGACTTTACCGAAAGACCCGAATAATATCATTATTATATTATTATAATAAAGCTAAAGGTAAGGTCGCTACTCGCAAGGCGTTGGAGAGACGTGATCGGTGAACCCGTCCCCTCGAACATATCGGACCAGCACGTGTAGTCTGATACACTGTGTATATCTCTCTCTCTATATCGCTATACAATCATTATTACAACTCCGCAGGGACAAAGGATCGTGGAGTTGAAGAGCATGAGGCTGCCCCACGTCGCGATGCAGCGCAATGGCGCGGTGATCCCAGGGGTCAAACTGCCCCGCCGAGCGGCCACCTACCCCCGGCACGGCCGCCATAGCGGCGGCGATGGTGGCGGCGGTGACAGTGGTGGCGGTGCGTGCACTGGGACGTGGCTGCCGGCGAGCACCCGCGATCCCCGATCACGCTCGTGCCGCGCGGCCACACTGCGCCGCGAGTACTGGAGGTCGCGCTGCGGCGTGGGGAATAGCAGCGGCAGCACCACTAGCACCCGCACCTCACGGGCAGCGGGGGCTGCTGGGGTAGCGGGAGGAGGCAGAGGAGGGGGGGAGGCTGTGGACGAGTGCGAGGACCAGACGACGAGAGGCGGCGAGCGAGCGGACGCGTGCGTCGTCATCGACATGAATGGTGATGATGACGATGATGACGTCGTCGTGGTCATCGACTCGTCAGAAGACACCGACTCAGAGTCCATCCTGTGAACTATGAACTCCCCATGAGGCGGGGGGGGCGTTGAGGAGATCGGTTGTGTAGATCGGGTTAGACATCGGGCTTAGGGTGAGTGTCTGGCTGGCGAGTGTCTGGCTGGCTAGTGTCTGGTTAGTGGCATACTTCTCTGATTTTTCAGATGTTGTTGTGGGGAATATAAGTAACCCAATAACTCTGTAGAAAATTTGCCTCCTTAACATATTTTTCCCTCCACATAAACATTAAAAGTAGTTTTTACAAATCCCATCAGCCACGCTGCCTTCCGAGAGTCGATCATTTCAGTGGCATTGATCCAGTACGAAATAACGTTCAGACATGTTTGAACACTGCGTGTCTCATCAGCACATTCAGGGTTGTTGGAACCAGTGCTGGTGAACTGCCAGATGTTTGTAGGCAAGGACCCTGTCTGTTCATAACGAGTCACAGCCACGCCTGTGTTGAACCGCAAGACTTTTCAATCTACCAATGTTGTTCCATGTGACGATGAATTAAAATTAAGGTTTTTTTTACCGCATAACAAAAAACTTTTAAAAACCAAACCAATAAAATATGAAGTGCTTTTTGTAAAACGTACAAATATTCTACTGTGCTGTTCTCGCTGTGTCTCTCTGTGTGTTTTTGTGTATATACATGTGTGTGTGGGGAGTAGTCGTGCATCGGTTAACGCACTGCACTACGAACCCGTCCACCCAAGTTCGATTACTGCTCACGGCCAACATCAGTGACGAATATCCGAACCGGTACTGAGCCTCCCCTGGGTCGACTCAGCCTTAAATGAGTACCTGCTGGGGTTTGTAAACCTCAGCACAGGGGAGACAAAAGTGGTCACAGGCCGGGCGCGGTTCCGCCCACAACATTTCCTCGTAGGTGCCGCGCCGTGACGGCCTTCGTAGGCACTCGCTTAAAGATGCTGCCTCAACAGTCTGTGTGGGCTACACGGGGGACCTTTGTCTTTGTGCCTGCCCACACACGCACGGCATTCACTGTCATGGTCAGTCACCGCGTCACTCCCACTGTTCGTGCGGCCGTCACAGAGATTGATGTACGGACGTCTCCATTAAACGCGTTTCTTACTTTAGCAGTGCCGCTGTGTGTGATTCATTCCCCTGGCACTGGAGGCCACGGGACCCACAGGTCCACTCAGCGGAGAGGCCCAGAGGGCCACTCAGCGGAAAGGCCGCGGGGCCCAGAGGGCCACTCACGAGAGGACACGGGGCCCAGAGGGCCACTCACGAGAGGCCACGGGGTCCTGAGGGCCACTAATGAGAGGGCACGGGGCCCAGAGGGTCACTCAGCAGAGAGGCCATGGGGCCCAGAGGGCCACTCATAAGAGGCCACGGGGCCCTGGGGGCCACTCTCCAGAGGCCACGGGACCCAGAGGGTCACTCAGCAGAGAGGCCACGGGGCCCAGAGGGTCACTCAGCAGAGGCCACGGGGCCCTGGTGGCCACTCACCGAGGGCAGAAGGCGGCAGTGCAGCAACTCATGGTAGGGATTGTTCAACGATGACCGCTCCACAGGTAACAAATTGTAATAATAGGGGTTTTCCCTCGAGGACGCTAAAAGGCGTCCTCTGGTCGAGCACCAATTGGGTCCAGGCTCAAAAGAAAGCAGTCCCTTGGTGTGGGCCAATCAGTTTCAAAGACAATGCATATATGATCATCGTGTGTTTTTGTTTGCATTTCGACTGCAAGTATTGTGGTTAATACATACATGAATCCTTGTAAAAAGGTTTCAGTTTTGTTGCCAGAAAAAAGGGGAAAACCCCTATTATTATATTTTGGTACTGGCAAAGGTGGTATAATGAGGTAACAGATTGTAGAACCGGTTCCAGGGGAACGTCAGTGACGAATGCACCGCTGGGGTAAATCATATATGCAAGGTGAGTGCGAGGCACAGGCATAGCACTGCAACTGCTCGCTCGAGGCCCTGCTGGCGGAAGGGGTCTCTTCTTGAAGGAGCTCGAGTGGTAATTTTTCCCACATGTCCACGATTGCCAGACAAGTTGGAAGTGGCGGGAATACCCACATTTAACCCCACCACACGCGACTGGAGAACCCATACAGTGGTAGCTGCGGAGGGGAGGGGGATTTTAGAGACTCGCTCTGCTGCTTCAACTGCCACTCCGAGAAATCAAATCGAACCAGCGACATCTGGATCAAAAATCTAGTAGCCATTGCCCCTATCGGTCTCTGTGTATGTTTATGGCTTTGTGCGAGGCCGTAGCCATGGAGTCAATAGAAACAAATAATCTAAATTTGAAAACTCATTTCCTGATAAAAAAATAAAAAAATCACTAACACATGGGATAAACTTTTGATTTATTTTCATAATAATGTCTAATAGTGTATTGTATTACATTGCCCTGTTTTTTACTCTTAGGTTTTTTCAGTAAAGTCACGTAGGTAAAAAATAAAAAAATATATAAATAAGAATAGAAATAAAATAATAAATCACGACATTTCGGAGGCAACACAAGTCTCCGTCATCAGGTGGGACCGTCACAGCTAAATTTACTGTATCAAGTGAGGAAAAATCCAAGAGACGAGCTCTTAAATACAAGTTAAGGGGGAGGGGGGATTATCTGAATGTGGTCGCCAGGGAATGGAACGGTGGGGGGGGGGGGGCTAAAAGAGAACAATGGTGCACATCGACTCGGGGTTGTGGCCGGTGTTAGCTGATAATCAAAATAAAAGAAAGCAGTACTGTTAAACGCTGGGGATGTCAACACTCGGTAAAGTAGAATAGTACCTGTCAAATAAGATGGTACAAATGTGTAATTAAATATTTTTTACATGGTTAATAACATATTTCCAATGATTACTCAGTTTGTACCCATCATCACGGTTGAAGTTATGTCTGTGTTTGTATATCTGGATGGCTTCGTGTACACACCTTTGATGGTAGCCAGAAACTTTTCAGAGCACCTTGGTCTCGGAAAAGACAATATCATGAGAGCCCACAGCGTTGTAGCAATGATCAGCAACGGCGGAAGAATCAATTTTGCCGTGTTTCAGATCTGACTTGTGCTCGTGGACACGATCGGAGACATGACGTTTCGTTTCCCCAATGTAACAATCACCACAGATGCAACTCAATTTATAGACTCCAGGGTATTGCAAGTCAGGAATGACATCTTTTACAGATGGGATTAGATCACGGATTTTATGTACTGTACTGAATCGGACTTGGATCTTGTGTTTTTTTAGAATTTTGGAGATCTTTTTGGTCACGCCTGCTATGTATGTATGTATATATTAATATATATTTTTTTACCTACGTGACTTTACCGAAAAAACCTAAGAGGATGAATCCTTGCAGTCACAAAAGCTTCAAATCTAGAATGAATACGCTCTGTTTTCTCTTTTTTACCTTTTCTTGTTTCATTGTATGTCATGGCAGAGATTAGGGATTAATAAAGTACAAACATAGCCACAAAAATATGTGCATTGTTATATGAAGACAAGTCCAGATATTGTAGCCAAGGTTTAGAAAATTGTTGTTTTTATTTACATATTTACAAGTACACTTGGGTAGGCAGCAGGGGCGTTTGCTCTGCTCTGCTCTCCTATCTTCTACTCTCCAGCCCTCTCTCCTCTCCTCCTCTGGTCCTATATTCTCCTCTCTTCTCCAGTCATCTGTTTTCCTCTCCCCTGCTCTGAAGTTATTTCTGCTCCTATCCTCCCATCACCTCCTCTCTCCAGGCAATGACAAGTGTTTTGACTTGCCATTCTTCAAGCAAAGGATCCAAAGGCCTGTTTATGCTTATCGTTGACGCCTATAAAAGACTGGCATATTCCTTCAAGGTCCAGTTTCTCCTAGTGCACGTGACACATGGCCACATTATTCAGCCTTGTTTGACTCATCGAATATCTAAGCCATGTCTCAGCCTCTACAGAGGAGGCCGGGGCGACCAGCAGAAGCCTTACTAAAGCTTCCACCTGACTGAAGAGACCTCTCACCTCTGACACAATTTCCCTAATAATGCTAGCAACATCTGAGCTCATTTGAGATGTGTAATTAGCCCCAAACATGACCAGCTGCAGTAGTCTTGAATTAAATTCAGGAGACTCGTCTACCACCTTGTCCATGTCTCCGCATAACAGCACATTTTCAAACTGCTGCAGCTTGTGGAATCCAGCTTGATCAAACCTCTCTATGAATTGAGTACCGGATTTTCCCTCATATAGCCCGCATATGCATATAACCCGCAGACGCATATACCCTGCAAAAAGAGCGTTTTGTGTCAAACAAATTTCAGATAGCCCGCACCTCCATATACCCCGCATGCATTAATATCTTTAATGTCGTTACCACAGCTTAATTCCATCATATTAATACAAAGTTTACATTTGTAATACATTCCACTATCAATTGTTAACATTAAAATCATAACGTGCACAAAGAAAACTAACCGGAAACGAGTGAACTTAAAACAGTAAATAAGTAACAAAAGTAAATATCCAATAAATAAGTAACACATAACTGGTAGACAAGTAAGTAAGCGTAATGTTGGGCTCACCAGCATTCAACATCATATTATAGGTACTGGACCGGTAGTTACCCCTGTACAGTTTTAGCACTGGTAGATTGCGCACTGCGCAGGCAATAGCGGCACTACGGTAACGCCATTGCCTCCTGGCAACAAAGCCATTGGAAGTTTGAAACAAAGCTCATGGTTGCGACTGTATAGTGCTCAGCCAATAGCGGCGGCATAAGGGACTCAGCAATTATTATGATTCCGCGTCTGGTAGACGATTGTTAAGGCCCTTCCCACTGTGCAATCCATAGCCTCAGCTGAAACTCTCACCCCCCTACAGCCACTGAAAGTATTACGGTAAACAAAGTGCGCCCACTTCAAACATTGTTGTTCCATTGTACAAACAATTAGAATTATTTCAAACGTGATAACATGTGCAATTATAGTGTGAGTGGTTTATTCAGCAGTGATTTTGTCAAAGGTAAGTGTTGCATAGTGGATAGTCCTTCCATGAAAAAAATTAACGAGTTATGACATGTCACACGTGTAAAATATTGTTGGGATAGCCCGCACCTCCATATACCCCGCACCTCCATATACCCCGCAGGGTCTTGTTTTATTTGTAAAAAGTGGTATACCCCGCGGGTTATATGTGGGAAAATACGGTACTCACTGTGTCCAAGGCGTTGTAGAATTGGGCTCTGTACAAAGACTGGGCATCCGGATGGATATGGACTGCAGCCTGACCGGTGTAACGCTTTGTAGGTTTGGGGATATGAGGCATCTGAATAGGCTGTAGGTCCAACTATATTGCCACAGCAGTTGCTTTTGCGAACATGACATCAAAGTGCTCCTCCGTTTGCTTGTCCTGCATGCTTGTTTTGACATGGTCCATAGCCTCCAATACGCCTGAAACAGTCTGTTTTCTAAGCTGCAGGGAGGTGTTCAGGCACTCCAATCCCCCATCAGCTCTTCAGCCATTACAAGGCCGAGCACAGTGTTCCCTTTTAAAAATGTTCCATGAAGAGCATTGGCCTTAGTTGAAGTGTCAGATGAGTTGCATGATGCCATTTCTTCAAGGGCTGTCAGCACTGACTCATACTGGCTGAGAACTGAGTGGATGGCAGGGGTGCGAACAGTCCACCTGGTGGGACAGAGAGGTTTCAACGAGGTGAAACCATTTCTCTGATTTTGCGTTTTCCTGGAAAATCACCCTGAACTTGCCAGATTGACCAAAGCCCCCCAATTCATGCACCAGACCCATTGATTCTCTTACTAGTGGAGAGGCTGCACAGGCAGCGTGCGTAACTAAGTTCAGGCAGTGTGGATCACAGTGGCAATACATCGCCAGCGGTTCTTTGCTTCAAATGGCTTGCACCCCCTGCAATCGTCCAGCCATATTTGCGGCACCATCATAGGTTTGTCCTCGAAGTTGGGACAAAGGAATGCTTAGACACATCATCACATCACATGCCATCTTGGCTATATTTTGCCCTGTGGTTGATGTCACTTCGTAGAGTCCCAGGAATTCTTCCTTTGGTTTTAGATCTGCATCTACAAAGCGCAAAGAAATTGACTCCTGCTCAACTCCTGATATATCTCCTGGGTGCCATCAATGACAAGTGCGAACTGGACCACTGGCATTGATGTTATTTCCGACACAACTTATTTGACGATTGTATTGCCCACCAGCTTAAAAATTTAGTTTAGCATTTGGGGACTGGTGAAATCAAAGTGACCTTTCAGCCAGGTGGTCAGCTCTGCATCGCCCTCTGCCTTGTACTTTAGAAGCTGGCTGAAATTCCCACTCTCCTTATCAATGCCTCGAAAAGCCAGACCATGCCGTGCCAAGTACTTCACACCCCCAACAATCTTCATAAGATTTCTCCTCGCTTGTTGCTGCTGTCTTTCAAGCTCACGTGAAAGTTGCACATTAACAGGTTTGGGCTCCTGAATCCGAGTCATCACAGCTAATTTGTGACACTGGCTGTCTTCATGTGCACTAAATTTCTCCAGTGCCTTCTTCCAATTTTGAAAGACAGTCTTGACAAAAGCTGAATCTGCTTTTGACGCAGGCTTAGACTTTTGTGTTGCAAAGTATTTAGCACAATAGAAACAGAAGACCCCCTTTAAGGAGGGGCTGTAATGGAGCCAAGTATAATCTTTAAACCATTTCTCCTGAAAGTAGAGTGTCCTATTTAATAGGGTTTGACTAGGTCTGACATTACCATTTGGCTGATTTTGGCCTGCGCACCTTCATCTTCACTTGCCTGTCTGCTCTCTCTCTCTCGCTGTCATTGTCTCAAACTCACTCTCCCTGCTTGATTTTATTATATGAAATACACATGAGAAGCCATACTTAAGAGGAATATCTCAGCTAAAAATTTACATTACGATTAGACTGTTGTGATGTCATTATTCGGTCTTAACCATCGATATTTGCTCCTTTTCTCACTCACCTCCATGTCACCTGCTCTCCCTGCACTGTCGGCATCCTCATGCTCTCTCTCCCTCTCTCTCTCTTTACTCTGAATGCACCAGATTGAACATGAAAGAAATATAATCAGTAAACATGTGGTGTTTCTTGCCATGATGTTCAGGAATGGATTAATAACCATTTCTGATCTGAATGGCAATTATTATCTCGATAAACATTGACTCATCTCTTGTGCTACTGTAAACTTCTATCATCTGACTGCTACTCATTTTCTCACTGCTCTCAATTTATTTTATTTTCTGAGGCTGCCCAAAAAACTGACGAATGTCACTGCCACCCTTCTTCTTGCTCACGATGACACTTACTGTGAATAAAAGCTGACTGTAATAAAACTGCTTGCACTTTAATCAAAGAAACACTTAGAATGCTATTTATCATAAGCAAGTACAGCTTTCCACTATCCTATACAAATATGCAATAAATGAAAGCTACTACCGTCTTCAAATATTACACATGCAGCGCAACATAAATGATTGACACTTTACTCAGATTTCGATTTAAAGCTTTAGTGACTGCAGGGATTCATCTTCTTGGTTCTTTTGGTAAAGTCACGTAGAAGGGAAATAATAAAATAAGAATTGTATTATATAATTATATTTTATTATGTTTTGTTTTTATTATTTTATTATGTCCCTTCTACATGACTTTACCGAAAGAACCAAGAAGACTTTACTCAGACTTCACGCGGGCTTTCTGACAAATATAACGTAATAAAGGCTTTAACGTTATTTGAATACGCCCGTGAGCGCCATTGTTGGTCGCTGGGTGAATGTGTGGCTAATTAACTTTCCAAGTAACTTACTTAGCTATGATAGCTAACGTTCGTGATGGTTGATTGATTATCAATCGCAAATCAGCCCGTTTTCAGCAAAAAACTTTGTTTCCACTCGACAATGATATAGCCTACGTAACACTCACATTACATTCTTGTTTTCCACTTTTTAGTAAATTTTAAAGTAATGAAAGGGAGAGACAGGACAGTGTTTGACATTGATTGTACCGACCCACAGCAGTTGAGCAACGGCTTCTGCTGGGGTACGGCAACACGACTTGGACAAACCACACGCAGAACTGCAGTACACCGTAATTTGTTAAGTTTAGTTATGATTATGAAAACATTTGCTAATGATTATTTCGGATGGCAGTGCGTGGTTGCATGTCGTAGCATAGCAATTCTTCTTATTATTTTTTATATAAAATTTTTGGGAAGGACATTTTTAGCATTTCAAAAATGCTACCCCCCCCCCCCAATATATATTATAATTACAGCCTTGCTGTAACTTTGTGTGTCTATGGCTCTCTCTGTGAGTCTATGGCTCTCCGTGTGAGTCTATCGGTCTCTGTGCGATTCTATGGCCCTGTGTGAGTCTATGGGTCTCTGTGTGAGTCTATGGCTCTCTGTGTGAGTCTATAGCCATGTGTCAGTCTATGGCTCCCTGTGTGATTCTATAACTTTGTGTGAGTCTTTGGCTCTCTGTGGGAATCTATGGCTCTCTTTGTGAGTCTATAGGTCTTTGTGTGAGTCTATAGGTCTCTATGTGAGTCTATGGCTCCCTGTGTGAGTACATGGCTCTCTGTCTGAGTCTATGGCTCTGTGAGTATATAACTTTGCGTGAGTCTTTGGCTCTCTGTGAGTCTACAGCTCTCCGTGTGAGTCTATAGGTCTCTGTGTGAGTCTATGGCTCTCTGTGTGAGTCTATGATTCTCCGTGTGAGTCTATAGGTCTCTGTGTGAGTCTATGGCTCTCTGTGTGATTATATGGTTCTCTGTGTGAATCTATAGCTCTCTGTGTGAGTATATGGCTCTCTGTGTGATTATATAGGCCTCTGTGTAAGTCTATGGATCTCTGTGTGAGTCTGTGGGTCTCTGTGTGAGTCTATGGTTCTGTGTGAGTCTATGGCTAGTTGTGTGAGAATATGACTCTTTGTGTGATTCTTTAACTGCGTGTGAGTCTATGGCTCTCTGTGTTAGTCTTTGGCTATCTGTGTTAGTCTACGGCTCTCTATGAGTCTATGGCTCTCTGTGTGAGTCTATATGTCTCTGTATGAGTCGATGGTTCTCTGTGTGAGTCGATGGTTCTCTGTGTGAGGCTATGGCTCTCCGTGTGAGGCTATAGGTCTCTGTGTGAGTCTATGGGTCGTTGTGTTAGTCTATGGATTTCTGTATGAGTCTATGGCTCTCTGTGTGAGTGTACGAATCTGTGTGAGTATATGTCTCTGTGTGAGTCTATGGCTCCCTGTAAAAGTCTATGGCTCTCTCTGTGAGTCTATATGTCTCTGTATGAGTCGATGGTTCTCTGTGTGAGTCGATGAGTCTCTGTGTGAGGCTATGGCTCTCCGTGTGAGGCTATAGGTCTCTGTGTGAGTCTATGAGTCTCTGTGTGCGTCTATGGGTCTCTGTAGGAGTCTATGGGTCGTTGTGTGAGTCTATGGATCGCTGTATGAGTATATGGCTCTCTGTGTGAGTGTACGAATCTGTGTGAGTATATGGCTCTGTGTGAGTCTATAGGTCTGTGATTTTTTGGCTCTGTGTGAGTCTCTGGCTCTCTGTATGAGTCTATATGTCTCTGTGTGAGTCTGTGGCTCTCTGTGTCTATAGGTCTCTGTGTAATTTATCGGTGACGGGGCTGAGACCATAAAACAGCCACAGGCGGCTGAACCTCGGCTTGCAAACCAGGATCATCGCGGTGTCTGCTCAGCGCTCTGATCCCTGAGCCACGCGGCCACTCGAAACATCAAGGAAGTCTCACTTATTGGACTGGATCGTCATCTGGTTGTGATCTCTCTCGGTACCAGGTGGGGGCGCTGTAGCCCCGTACATTGCGTGAGTGCGCCAGTGTTTGCTGTGCGTAGAATATTCAGCCGGTTTGTTGAGAATATAAATAACTCAGCAGTCATTACCGCCCCCTCCCCATATCCGTCGCTCCACATAGACAATATGAAAGTGTTGTTTACACGTCCCACCAGCCACACGGCATCCTGGGAGTGTTTTTTTCCAGCAGAATTTGTTCAACGCGATCACAATTCATTTTGCATAACTACGCTAATTATTGTTTTGTACTATGCGTGATAATACTCTAGAATATAATTACATGTTTCCATCTGGCAGTTTACTAGCACTTTTTCAAGTATGCCTTACTCTACTGATGAGACACTGAATGTCGAAACCGGTCCAGAGTTCTGCCCGTATTGAATCAATGAATCAATGCTGTTTACAGTCTACACTTCCACAAGGCCGTGCTGACGGGATGTGTAAAACCCACTGCTATTCGAGACGTGATACAACAGGCAAGTGGAGGGGGCGTATTGTCTGCTGGGTTAACCTGAGAGTTTCATGAGAAACTCGCAACAGAGAGGAAGAAGAGCCGTGTCTCCCGGCCCCGTGTCTACCGGCTCCGTGTTTTCCAGCTCCGTGTCTCCCAGCTCCGTGTTTTCTCATCCTCACGTTCCGCCCACTGCGGTCATCGTCTCTGTCCATGCCCCGGCGGTGGTGGTGATGATGATGTCACTGGCGACGAAAGGCAATTGACTCACCCAGAGAGAGAGGCCTTAATCCAGCACGACGCGTACAGGTATACGGGTATAGAAAGCGGCGGCACGTGGCCCGGGTGCAGGTGGGGAGCAGTAGTAATTATTACAATAATAATAATACAAAATAATGAGACTGAAATTATGAACAAATGTGTTGACGCTTAGCCGCCACCATCGCCACTGGCTGGGCGGGTGGCGGTGGTACTGCGGTAGAGCGAGCGGCTCACAGTCGGAAGGTTGCGAGTTCACCTTCTGCTTTGGGTGATCTCCTGCTGCTGCTGCTGCTGCTCAAAATGAGCATCGAGGCATTGGTGTCATCTGTTTACAGCCCTGCTGAGCCAGTGGTAGAAATTCAACATTCCTATGGTGGCAGCAGAGGATCTATCCATAAGACAACCACTGTTGATCGTTCCTATAAAGTTGTGCCTATTTTGTCGACCCCGGACAGATGGATGATGATGGGCCAAGTCCCACCCCCCACGCGGCGAGCCGCTCGCTCGAGTCCTGAGGTCCCCACCACTGCCATTGCCCGTGCAGAGATTTCACTCCGAGATGTGGTCGGGTGATGGCCCGGAGATCAAAGCGCGGAGTCGGCACTGCTGAGATCCTGAGTTCCAATCCAAGTTTCAGCCCCAAGCACAGTGGCCACACCGGGGTCTCAAGATCAGGAGGTTGATGGTGACACAGGGAGACCCATAGACTCAGACAGACACAGACTGAGCTGTGATTAAACCCGGTTTTGCTGAAGTGTAGTAGCGAATTGATGGCTTCAATCCATACACACTTTAAATGTGGTTCTGCACTTAAATAAATTTGGGAAATGGCAAAAAGTGTCCTGAAGATGATGACAGTGATGGTGATGATGAGATGTGACAACGTTTATTAATCATAATGGCGATGATATTGATGATGATGGTATTGATGATGATGAAGTTGATAACAGTGAAGATGAGGATGTTGACTGTGATATCGATAGCGATGATGATAACGATGATCAGTCGTGATGTTGGGGGGAAGGGTGGCGCATCGGTAGCACTCGTGTCTTACAGTAAGAGGCGAGTGGGTTCGATTCCCTGCCTTTCTCTGTGGAGTGTGTACGTTCTCCCCCTGTTCTGCATGGGTTTCCTGTGGGTTCTCCGTTATACTCCCTTAGGAAGAAAAAAAACCCACACAGTGTAACTGGCATTAGTCAAACATCCCAATGTTGAAACGTTACCTGCAAATCACCCAGTTGGGATCACAGCAGCAGCAGTAGCAGCAGTAGCAGCAGCAAAGCGACAACTTGGCAGCATCCTCCTGAACAATGAGTCTTGAGACTCTGCGAGGCTTTCCTGGGTAAACAAGTACAAATAAAATAAATAAAAAGTACAATGCAATTATGATGACAAGACCGACAAACGTGCCCTGAGATTAGAGACCACAGCTCCACGTGCTGCTCAATTAAGAACTACAGACAAGGAAAATCTCTGGGCAATTATGGCCCGACGCCTGCCCCTGTAATTGTGATGCCCGGGCTAAGAGAATTGGTCGTGCAGTGCTCGTCTTAGCGCACGTGTGTGTGTGTGCACGTGTCATTACGTGCTTGCTGTGTGTGTGCGTGCAGTTAGGTGGGTGGCGGTAGTTTTGTGGTTAGCGCTGTACTGCGCTACAAACCCGACGACATACGTTAGATTCCTACTCACGACTAATAACAGTGGCGATCATTTTAGTCGGTCCTGGGCCTTCCCTCGGTCGATTCAGCCTTAAATTAAAACCTGGTGCGTTCTGGGGAGACAAAAACGGATGGGCGTGGTGCTGACCACACCACCACCTCGTGTGCCTTTCCGACCTTAATAGATGCTCGCTAACAGCACCTGGCCCAAGAGTCTGTGAAGGGATAAGCAGTGGGTTTGTGTCTTTGTTTTTGTAAATGAGCAGAGGCGACGAACACAAAAACGAGCGGAGTAGCGCAGTGATATGGCTTCACTATCCTGGCAAATCGCCCGAAGATGCTGGATGTAATTACCAGCGAAACGTCCTACTCAAATTCGAAATATTGTGGATTCACTCTTTAAACACACCGAAGTAACTAATTGGCGTTAACGTGACACATTTTTTACTCTTCTTGGTTCTTTCGGTAAAGTCACGTAGAAGGGAAGTAATAAAATAATAAAAATAAAACATAATAAAACAATTCTCTTTGTGAGAATTGTTTTATTATGTTTTATTTTTATTATTTTATTACTTCCCTTCTACGTGACGTTACCGAAAGAACCAAGAAGATGAATCCCTGCAGTCACGAAAGCTTAAAATCGAAACATTTTTTACTGATTGGCCGTGTCGAGTGGTGGAGGGTTGCGACACATTTATACTTACGCGATCTAACCCAAAAGCCTTTATTATGAATAATACTGGTCGCGAAAGCCTACGTGTTAAACTTAAGTGCCACAGTGGGAGGAAAGTTGGTGCATCTCAGCCAACCCGTGGCACCTGGGTCTGTCCCGTGACCTCCTGCCAGCTGGGATTAATGCGCGCGTGTGTTCGCGAGTAGTCACCGAGGCCGGCAGGGTGTACGAGGGTCACCCCGAGACCACCGTTGCTACCCTAGTGCTGATGTCAGGCCAAGTCGACCAAGGGAGAGGCCGAGGCGCCATTGAGATATTGGTCACCGATGTTGGCTGTGAGCGTGGCGGGCGGAGCGGTGGCGCAGCGGTGAACGCACTTGCACCGCCAGTCCGTGTTGGGATCTTTATCGTTGTTGTTACGCGAGCGCACACAGAACGCGCACTCGGAGACGATCTGTTGCATTACCGTGGCGCCGTGTTGAGTTACACAATCATTGCGCCACTAATCCTTGACTTGGTCTCACGCACCCACGTGTCCCCCGTCTACACGTGTCTCCTCCGCGCCGCTGGGACAAGATTCACGGGCTCGGTCAGCAATTACCCTCGCGACAGCAGAGTCCATGCGTGGAGAGCAATGCCCAGCGAACCCAATTATCTTATCCGCGTGGTGGTGGTGCTGGTAGCGGCGCAGTGGTGACGCTCGCGAATGACAGCAAAAAGAGCCCGAGTTCGATTCCTGGCTCGGGCGCCTATCTGTGTAAATTTTTTGTGTTATTCTCCCTGTTCGGCAGAGTGAGAGTGAGTGAGAGTAATTGAGTGTTGTATGCGAGTGTGTGTGAGTGGCGTTTGTGTGTTCTCCCACTGTTCTGCCTGAGTTTCCTCCGGGTTCTCCGGTTTCCTCTCGGGCGGTGGTAGCGATACAACACTGGGCACTCATTTACGGCTGAGCCAACCTAGGGGAGGCCTAAGACCGGTTCAGATATTCGTCACCAATGTTAGCCCTGAGTGGGAATCTAAATTGGGTCGTTGGGTTTGTGGCGCAGTGTGCTAACCACTGCACTAGCGCCCCTCACGCACATAATAACACACACACACAATAACACACACGTAATAACACATACAATAACACATAATAACTCAGACACCCCAAAGATCACAAGGCCCAACTCGCTTTAAAATAATCGTCATCATCATTTTCCATGGTCTATCGGCTGCCTTCCTAACCAAGCCGCCACCACCCATCACGATCCCGCGATCTAACGAGCCACCCGGCACCCGCACACGAACGGATTTAATTACCGCTCGGACGCGCTCCATTCGCAGACCGCCACTCCGTTATTAGTCTCGACCATGGCTGACGATGACGATTAAGAGCTCAAAGATCCCCCGTGTAGCCGTGCAGACTGTTGAGGCATGTGCTGTTAGCGAGCTCCTATGAAGAGCGACCAGGCACACGAAGGAGTGGTTGTGGCCAGCACCACGGCCGGCCGACGGCTGACATTGTCTGCCAGAGCTTTACTAGAGAAGGAGTTAATCCACTTATAGGAATTTTAGAATTAGATTTTGTTTATTCTTGTTCTTACTCAGAAAGTCAAAGGTGAAATGTTAAATGCGTTTTCTCCTCGCTCAAATAAGCACGAGGCGCCGCTAAGCTGCTGTTTACCGCCTTGTGTCAGCTCTGGAAATTCCACATTCCTATGACAGGATCCATGAAATATAACCACAATTATCGTTTCGTTATACACTTGGTAGGGTTTCACATTTATCGATTACAACGTTGGCAGTGCTGTTTGTTGCTGGCAACTGGACGTGCTGTCCCTTTGGGCCTACTGTGTTCAGCAACTGTGTTGAATGTAAAATGCAATCCTTGTTGGTTACATTTAATTTTAAACCCAATATTTATTTTTCAGAAGTTTGATTCTGAGCCGTGGCTAGCAACAGTGGTATAAGTAATATCTGAACCAGTCCTGGGCTCATTCCCCCTCACCAACCATCATTGACCATTGTGGTGAAGTATGGTCACACAACCCTATGACAGGGCGTGGCGAGGCCTTCATCGAGCAGTGGATCAAGCAACAAATGAGCAACACGTAAGTGACTTGTCAATCCACTGCTGGATGAAGGCCTCTACACCGTGTTCGTCATGGGAGTTGTTTGACCATACTTCACCACAATGGTTAGTGGGATTGGTGACGCTGGGGGCGTCCAGGACCGGTTCGGGTATCACTCGCGAGTGACGTTGGCCATGCCCAGGAATTGAACTCGGGTGGCCGGGCTCGCAGTGCTCTCCACTCGCACTTTAGAGGTGAGCACCAATGCCTCAATGCTGCTCAGTGGAGCAGAAACTCACTTTGACTCTTCGACTCTGAACTTGGCAAAATCGTTTCAGGCGACGGCCTTCTGGCAGGGCGGGGAGGAGCGCCACAAATGTTAATGTGTCACGCTGCGGCCGCGTTGCCTTGGGCTGGAATTCGCGATGTCCCCGGGTCTCCTCCCTCCCGCTCGGGGCTCGGAACAAGGGCCCTTGACCCACATTCCCTGAGCCGTGGGATTAAGTGCAGTGTAATTATATACACAGAGACGACACACATGAGTTTTATAATGAACAAAAATTAGCTTTTCTATGTTCCCAAGATCTGTGAAACACTGTATGCGGCGCATGGCACTGTGCGTGATTAGAATCGGGAGCGATCCCGTCCCACACATTTAAAGGGGCACCCACAGTGGCAGCTTTCCCTGTGCGGAGCAAGGCGACTCAGCACCGGGCGTGATTCTGTCAGTCGGGGGCGAGTCTGCCAGTCGGGGGCGATGAGCGCCGTGTGAGGTCCCAATCGAGTGAATGGAAGACACCGTGTTGGGAATTGTCTGTTCGAGTCCGGCGTTAACACCTCCGATTAGCACGGTCAGCTACGTACGGTGCGAAAGAAGGTCAACATATATACATGCGCAGTGCTCGTTTCTAACGGTGGGAACTCCACGCTCCCAAAGTAGCAGCCAGGGCCACGCACATACGTTAATGTTGGCTTAGAGCTACAAAAACCCACACCACGTGACTACCAATGGCTAAACATCAAAATGCTGAACCACTGCCTGAAAATGACTCAATTACGGTCACACACAACAACAGCAACATCTCCCCATACCGCTGAAATTTGGCAGGATCCTCTTGAAAATCAGTATTGAGCGTTTGTGAGGCTTTCCTGTTTAAACACGCGAAATGGTTTCATGATAACGTGTATGGTGGCCGTAATATGTGCTTGCGAACAGGACTTGACCCACCAGTCTGTATGCCTGTAGGGGGATTTCTGCCTCTGTGTTGCCTTTCTCTGAAGACAGTTACTGAGCATAGACCAAAAGGCCCACCACAGCAAGAGGCCAGCAACAAACAGCCTCATCGAAGTTGTTATAGCGAGGAATGTAACGCATGTCTTGATCTGAGCGAGGTGATTATGATTGCTTAGGGAAAGAGACGATGGAAGGGAATTTCAAAGACCCAAAATTCCAATCGCCCAGCAACAAACATCATATAATCAACGATGTAATAAATGGCTCAGTCCTGATTGAGTAACTTGTTGGAGTTTGTAAACATGAGCACTGGGGAGGCAAAGACGGTCAGGCGTGATACTGGCCAGACCACCGCCTCGAAGATGGGACTTGCCGGCCCTGATAGGTGCTGCTCGCTCACAGCACCTATGCCAACAGCATGGGTGGGCTACACGGGAAAGCTTTGTCTGTGTCTGTACGCACGCACTTTGGCGAGTCCACGTGCAGCTGATAGCGGCGTCAACAAAACCACACTCGCGGGGTTCACACCCAGAACTCACGTGAGCCCTACAGACACGGGGCCAGAAAAAAACACACATACACAATAATGAAAAAAATTATAAAACTGAAATATGCAACGTGACATGGACAGCACGTGCGTAATTGTCGGATTAAATGCGGGGGGTCTCACCCTACCCCCCCCCCGCCGAACCTCAGACGCCAGAGCGACAGAGAACTGGGTTACGCAAGTTATGAGATCACCTTTAATTTTGATTGCATTCGTTACGCGACAGCTCTGGCTGCTGCTGTGAGGCCTCTGCACGCACTAGGCGCCCGTAAATTGAACGTCCAGGCTGGTTCATACTGCTCGGATGAGCATTCAGGCATCGGCGCTCATCTACTGTTTACAGCCCTGCAGAGCCAGTAGTGGAAATTCCACATTTCCATGGCGGGTGGCGAGTCTCTCCCCCATAGGACAACCGCAGTTGACTTCTTTCTCGACAAAGTGGTGCTCATTAGATCGGCCCCACAGGGAGGTGAGGATGGATGATAATGGGCTGAGCCCCCCACCCCACTCCATCCAGGAGTTCAACTCATGCATCCTTCTGATTACGAGCGAATGCTCACTCTGGCGCTGAGCACGATGGCTTCTGGACAAGGGGTGAAGAATAGAAATCGCAGTTGCTGAATAGAGAAGACAGCACCTCGGGTCCAAGAGCACGATGAGAGTTGTAATCGGTAAGACTCAACACGCTAACTTGTATCGAGAAGGTTCGGGTTATGATGAGGGTCAAAGAGCAGATGGGAGCGTGGAAGTGCAGTGGTAACACTCGAACCTCCCACCAAGAAGGCTCTGGGTTCGATTCCCGACTCGGGCGCCTTTCTATGTGGAGTCTGTGTGTTCTCCCCCCTGTTCTGCATGGGTTTCCTCTGGTTCTCCAATTTCCTCCCATAGCTAATAACACACGTACAGTGCAACTGCTATTAACCACACGTCGCAATGTAGAAACATTACCGGCAAATTACTCAATTGGGATCACACAACAGCAGCACCAGCAGCAACATCCCTCCTCTACTGGAACAAAACACTTTGTAGGACCCTCCTGTACACACGCGTAATCATGAGAATAGAAAACAACACTCAGTCCCCCTGCATCTATGACTTCGTGGTGACCTCTGTGTTTGTCACGAAGCTGTGGTTTAGCACCACGACAGCCGGAAAATTAGGTCAATTTTTTACACCAAATTAATTCTTCCTCCTAGGCGCAAGTCACGAGCTGCGTGGTCACATACTGAACACAATCCCCTTCTTTCATCGACACCATCATCAGCCAGGGTCAATCCACTGCTGAATGAAGGCCTCCCCAAGGCACTGCCACCGCTCTCGATCCCGCTTTGCAACAATCCCCCCAGCATGTGCTCTGCACACAAGCTGATTCCACCGCTCCATCTCCGGGGTGAAAGTCCTCTCGGAACACTTTCCGTTCCTTGGATGCTGGCGACTATAATCCTTGACGATCAGCCATCTTCATCCCTTGTGGCCGCGACGAATCCCACCCACTTCTGGCTCCATCCTTGGCCACGACCACCTTCCAGAATCCTCGAGCAGAATCTCGACCCTGACACGTGACCACCCCTAGCCCCAACTTGGGGCCCCTGTGTAGACTTAACCGGTCACGTGTCCTCTGGGGTCAACCAGAGTACCATGACCTATAGTAACCCCATCTCCATGACCGGCACTCCCACACCCTATCATGTAGGGGCCGGCACTGCACGCTGAGCGTGGTGCCATCCAGCGCTATTGATCAGTGTTTACCGAGCCTCTCTTGGGCCGGTACTGCACCCACATCCAAGTGGTGTCCGCGATGGCAATACATCGCACGCTGCGCCTCTCTTGGGCTGGCACCACACAGTGACATCCCGCGATGTCACTACACATGTATGGTCATGATGTTCGCGCCATTCTCATAGCGCAGGGCTATCTGGCAGGCACAATGTTTCACAGACGGGTATAGTCTGCCAGTCGGGGCCGATGCTGCTGATGCTGCGGCTGCTGTGGGTGATTCCAATCGCGACGCCGGCACACACTGGCCACCTACTGACGCCACTGGATCTTTAACGTGCACTGTGAGAGCAGACGACGTGCGGTGATTTTAGGGTTCATGCACACAAGGCAGCATTGACTGGAGCGGCCTGTCGGATATAAAATTGCGAACCTCTGCAACGCTGCGCAACATCCGCGCTTTCTGGACAACCGCGTGCTTCTGTTGAAGCGCGGGAGCACCACAATCAGGTCACGCATCTGCCACTGCGTCTATAAATGACATTTTCCATTCCGATGCGCCGCTTAGTGATGGAATCGTTGTCTCGTCGTGCCAAGAAACTGCCTCAGAATGAAGTTGTGACTGGGTGATTGATTGCCACATTAGTGCCCAAGTAAGGCTATTTATTTTGACGTGACCCGCAAAGTCACGGTCTCGACACGGCATACATTGGAGCCAGATTCTGTCATCTCGATTAAGCGCGCTCGAAATGTTACAATAAAAATAGCCCGATCCCCTAACACTTATAATAAATAATGAGGATAAATGTGTGTCCACAATAACCCTTTAACCGGGTCTCGGGACACCCTTGTCCTGCTCGCTATGTTTGGTCAACTCATTACTGGGGTGAACGCGCGTGTGGGAGGGTGCCGGAGAGCCGGGAAACCCGCGCACCTGCACGGGATGACGTTTAGAGTTCAAACGAAGGCCAGCAGCGAATCTCACCTGGGCGCCTCACAATAACAAGCACCTGGGTTTCATTCCCAACTCGGGCGCCTTTATCTCCAGCTCTTTCGCACCGTACGTAGCCAACCGTGCTAATTGGTGTGTTCTGGGTGAGAGTGTGTGGAGTTTGTATTATCTCCCCCTGTTCTACTACAACGTGTGTGGGTGGGTGACAGTGAGTGTGTGGAGTTTGTATTCTCTCCCCTGTTCTACTACAAAGTATGTGTGTGGGTGACAGTGAGTGTGTGGAGTTTGTATTCTCTACCCCTGTTCTACTACAAAGTATGTGGGTGGGTGCCAGTGAGTGTGTGGAGTTTGTATTCTCTCCCCTGTTCTACTACAACGTATGTGGGTGGGTGACAGTGAGTGTGTGGAGTTTGTATTCTCTCCCCTGTTCTACTACAAAGTATGTGGGTGGGTGCCAGTGAGTGTGTGGAGTTTGTATTCTCTCTCCCTTTTCTACTACAACGTGTGTGGGTGGGTGACAGTGAGTGTGTGGAGTTTGTATTCTCTCCCCTGTTCTACTACAAAGTGTATGGGTGGGTGACAGTGAGTGTGTGGAGTTTGTATTCTCTCCCCCTGTTCTACTACAAAGTGTGTGTGTGGGTGAGAGTGAGTGTGTGGAGTTTGTATTCTCTCTCCCTTTTCTACTACAACGTGTGTGGGTGGGTGACAGTGAGTGTGTGGAGTTTGTATTCTCTACCCCTGTTCTACTACAAAGTGTATGGGTGGGTGACAGTGAGTGTGTGGAGTTTTTATTATCTCCCCCTGTTCTACTACAAAGTGTGTGGGTGGGTGACAGTGAGTGTGTGGAGTTTGTATTCTCTACCCCTGTTCTACTACAAAGTGTATGGGTGGGTGACAGTGAGTGTGTGGAGTTTGTATTCTCTACCCCTGTTCTACTACAAAGTGTGTAGGTGGGTGACAGTGAGTGTGTGGAGTTTGTATTCTCTACCCCTGTTCTACTACAAAGTGTGTGGGTGGGTGACAGTGAGTGTGTGGAGTTTGTATTCTCTACCCCTGTTCTACTACAAAGTGTGTAGGTGGGTGACAGTGAGTGTGTGGAGTTTGTATTCTCTACCCCTGTTCTACTACAAAGTGTATGGGTGGGTGACAGAGAGTGTGTGGAGTTTGTATTCTCTCCCCCTGTTCTACTACAAAGTGTGTGTGTGGGTGAGAGTGAGTGTGTGGAGTTTGTATTCTCTCCCCCTGTTCTACTACAAAGTGTGTGTGTGGGTGAGAGTGAGTGAGTGGAGTTTGTATTCTCTACCCCTGTTCTACTACAAAGTGTGTGTGTGGGTGAGAGTGAGTGTGTGGAGTTTGTATTCTCTACCCCTGTTCTACTACAAAGTGTGTAGGTGGATGACAGTGAGTGTGTGGAGTTGTATTCTCTCCCCCTGTTCTACTACAAAGTGTGTGGGTGGGTGAGAGTGAGTGCTCTCCCCCTGTTCTACTACAAAGTGTATGGGTGGGTGAGAGTGAGTGTGTGGAGTTTGTATTCTCTACCCCTGTTCTACTACAAAGTGTATGGGTGGGTGAGAGTGAGTGTGTGGAGTTTGTATTCTCTACCCCTGTTCTACTACAAAGTGTGTGTGGGTGACAGTGAGTGTGTGGAGTTTGTATTCTCTACCCCTGTTCTACTACAAAGTGTGTGTGTGGGTGACAGTGAGTGTGTGGAGTTTGTATTCTCTACCCCTGTTCTACTACAAAGTGTGTGTGGGTGACATTGAGTGTGTGGAGTTTGTATTCTCTCCCATTGCATGGGTTTCCTGCCGGTTCTCACAATGTACTGCTATTGACCCCCGAGCAAGCGGTCCGTGATCCGAAGACTGCGAGTGCAGATCCTGATTGGAATGGTGTCTACTCGCTCCATCATCTCTACAGGGCCGATAAAACTAGGCTCACTTTGTGGGACAGTTGCCAGTGGTTGTCCTATGGAGAGGATGCCCCCCCCCCCCCCGCCATAGGAATGTGGAATTTACACCACTAGTTCTGCAGGGCTGCACACGGGAGATGAGAGTTAGAGTGCCTCATAGCTGATTTACGCAGCAAATCACGGTAACTTTTCAATGTTTGGGATTAGTAATCAGGGAGGGATATATTTTTTGCGAGTAATGTTAATGCATGGGACTTGAACGTACAGTTGCACTCCCTCGTCAATCCACCCCTCCTAACTACTCCAGTAACTCGCTCGCCTCCCTGTCACTCTTCTATCGCGAGCGCAGTGGTCACCCCGTGACCGTGAACTTTATTTGTTGATTCCTCCACGCGCGTTGGGTGACTCGGGCTACCAGACACTGACCAGACTGTCCAGCGTGCTGTGACGATGAGTGAGGATGAATCAACTCGTATCGTGTCGTGGCTACTGCACAGAGTTCGCTCGCCCTCTCAGAGAGTGAGATGACGGCTCAATGAGAGAGAGAGGACGACTGAGAGAGAGATAGGACGACTCAGAGAGAGAGAGAGGACGACTCAGAGGCACCAGGAGGAGGAACCACAGACGAGCGGGAAGGCAGCAGCAGCCAAGCGGAGGTGGTAGTGAGAACCTCGCGTGACCAACAATTGCCCGAGCTCTGCGGTCCTCGATACATCACGACGTTTTCAGCAAATAAACGAGCGTTTACACACGTGGGAGGAAATCGGAGCACCCGGAGGAAACTCACGCTGTCGAGGGGGGGGGGGGGGGGGCAATATCCGATACAAACGGGACAGATGGAGATTAGTCCACGGTTAGCCACACGGCCTCCTACCGGCGAGTCGCACCCGATGCGTGAGACGGCGCCATTGGATATCCACGGAGCGATTTTACCGCCGGGCGAAGCATCTCCATATCCGTGTGGCGAGGCGTGGAAGCGATCAGCGCCGAGACGACTTGGGGGGCCGCAGGGCGGCTGGGAGCGCAGCAGTAACACATCACAGCGGGAAGCAACCGGGTTCGAATCCGTACTCGGGGAGCCTTTCTCTCGAGTTCGTGTGTTCTCCCGCGGAGTGTTCGAGTGAGAGTTAAATTTGTACGTTCTCTTTCCCCTGTGCTTGCATGGGTCTCCCAGAGCTAAACGTTCATACAATGTAACTGGCATCGGCCGAAACATCCCAATGCTGAAAAGTGTCCTGCAAATCACTGAACTGGGATCTTAAGATAGTTGGTTACGTTAGGGGTCGCACCAACAATGGATATTGCTGATGCGGCGAGAACTGGGCAGGACCCTCCTGAAAACGAGTCGTGAGTCTCATGAGATATAAATAATAAATTAATACAATTAATATGGCTCAAGGCTATAACGCATGAGGGCTATTTGTTGCACATAAGGGGAGATATGGTCTGCGGTGTTAATGATTAAGTCAAATGCGGGTAGTTTTCCAAGAGTTGGCAAATTTTGATAGTTTAAAAAAAAATCTTATTTAAAATGATGGTTGCTGAACATAGGCCCAAAAAGCCAAACGACCAGCAACAAACAACAGGATTAAAGTTGTAATGGATCCGAGTGAACACAACTGCGACTCTTCTCGAATGACATTACGGGATCTTGAACGTGCACTGTGAGTGAAGCGCGCGATTCATACGCTCGACGGCACAGTCTCGATCCTCTAACCTCTGCATCGAAAGGCGCATGCTCGACTCAACAGCATCGATGCCACGTGAGTGTGGAGTTTGTATGAATCACAAACAATAGATGGTTACGGGATGTCGGGAATCGAACTCTGGTCGCCGGGTTCGTGACAACAGCGTGCGAACCACGACAGTTCCGGTCCTGAAAGTACAGACAAAGAACAAGATTCCCCCATATAGCTTCAACATAATGTTGGAGCAAGTGCTGTTAGCGAGCACCTATGAAGGCCGGAACGGCACACGAGGGGGTGGGCGGCCAGCACCACGCCCGACCGCCTTTGTCTCCCCAGCGGCGACGTTTATACCCCGCACTAGGTACTCATTTGAGGCTGAGTCGACCTAGGGGAGACCCATTACTGGTTCAGATAATCGTCACTGTTGTTGGCCGTGAGCGGGAATCGAACTCGGGGCGCCGGGTTCGTAGACCAGTGCGTTAACCACTATGCCACTGCTCCCCACAGTACAAACACACCTCTACACACACACAGCGTCTCACTGCAGCACGGCACCGCTTAACAGCGAGCGTTGAGCGCAAGGACGACACGAGGCACCGAATGCTCACACGTGCGTCGCGACATTGGGAACGGGGCGACGTCGGTGACAATGTGAGCCGTGAGTGAGCACGCAGAGGCGGCGGGCACTGCCAGACCGGCGAGACAGGGCACTCCAATCCACTAATTTGCTGCCCATTTATCAAGAGATTAAACCCGCGTAGATGATGCTGCTGCACACCCAGGCTCGGTCAGACGAGTGTGGAGAGCGGTGGCGCAGTGGTTAGCACTATACCGTGCTACGAACCCGGCAGAGACCCGAGTTCGATTCCCGCTCACGACTCAACTCTAAACCGGTCCTGGGCCTCCCCCGGGTCGACTCAGTCTTGCCAGTATTCATAGATGCCACTCACTAAAAAACACTTGCCCCGATAAGTCTGTGAAGGCTATATAGGGGCTCTTTGCTTTAATATTTGTTTTAACGTGGATGATTGCGTGCACCGCCACGGGATCTTGAACACTCACTGTGAATGAAGAGGACGGTCTGTAGCGCGTTTGGTTTATGCGCTACCGCAGTATTAACCAGGGCGGCCGTTGGGTGCCAACTGCGCAACTCTGCAACGAGCGGCGGGCGCGCTCTTTGGTCGACTCGATTATTCCGCACGTACCATGAGTGAGTTGGTCCGAATTGTAAAACGTTGACCAATAGTCATTGACATTTGTTAGGAGCACGCACATATACAGACACATACAGACACACACCAAATAAAAGACCCCCCGTGTAGCCTTTAACTGGCTGTTGGGATGCGTGCTGTTAGCGAGCGCCTATTAAGGCCGGCACGGCACCTTTGAGGGGGTGAAATTGACATCGCGCGGCGTGACACCGATTGTAGTTGCCAAGCCTCACAGATCGCTCATTCACGCACTCACTCATTCATCAATTAATTCGCTTCTGTTCTGTCAGAAGAGTAAGTCACATTCGCGAAACAAAACTCGAAGTTTGAATCTCTAGGGCTGCAGGGAATTGGACCGGGCTGAGACCATTAATCGCTACACACGAGAACCCGGTTTGATGCCAGTCAATAGGTCTCTATTTGAGTCCAAGGGTCTCTGTGCGAGTCACTGGTGACCCTTATGCACGAAAAGATGTCCGGAGTTGGCCAAACATCCCAATGAAGGACCATGGAGCTTGGACGATTGTTGCACCGATTATGGCTGTCTTCTCGCCAGTCTTTGTTTTCTTGAGACTCTCAGCGAAAATGACTGCGATGTGCGTGCCAGATTCCACAGCAAGGAGGAGATGCGCGAATTAGCAGCAGACGCTGCTGCGTGTCAGTTATAGCCACTTTGCTATCGCCATCAGGATCACTGCGGTTGGATGGCTGAACCCCGGATTTGAATCTAGGATCTCAGCCGTATCCGCTCAGCGTGCAGGATGCGGTCTGAGCCTCATTTAGCCCTAGCTGAGCCTCTTGGCTACGTTGGACTTGGAACGGAGTTTAGTCCGGAGCTGACATAAGGATTTGCTGTGAGGTGATGGTGTCACTGACTCGTGCTATTAATGGTTGTGTCAGTGACTGTCTTGAGAAATGTCGTGCTCCATCAAACGAGCATTGAGGTATTGGCGCTCATCTCCTGTTTATAGCCCTGCAGAGTCGGTGGTGAAAATTCCACAGTGCTATGATGAGGATTAGTATCTCTAAAAAACAACCACATTTAACTTTCCACAAAATGGTGCTCATCTTACCGACGCCAGACGGATGATAGGCTGAGTCAACCCCCAACCAGGATTTGAACTTGCAACCTTGAGACTACGAGACGGTCGCTCTATCGCTGAGCCACATGATAAGAGTGCAATGCACGTCTTGAATTGAGTGAGGTTTTTGTTGTTGTAAGGGTTTGGAGGGAGATACACTACGATTATGACGATGATGGTGGGAGAGGGAATTCCAGAGTGGAGCAGCGCGAGGGAAGATGCAGAAAGATAAGTGAGGTGACCTGCAGTGTGGTGGGTGAGTGGGTGGGTGAGTGAGTGGGTTGGTGAATGGGTGGGTGAATGGGTGGGTGAGTAGGTGGGTGGGTGTGTAATGTGGTAGTTGAACTCCGTGTTGTAGATGAGATTAAACAGCCAGTGTCTGGTAGAACCAAGTCCTCAAAACGTGTGGAGGTTACAATAGGCCTTCAGCCAGCAGTAGCTTGACCGTGATAATTATTAGGGCTACAATGAAACTATATTAATAACACAAATATTAGCAAAGAAAATCCACATTTAACATTTGGGTCGGTCGTGAGGGTGTGCATGAATGTTGTGGATGTTGCTAGGGCTCGGGTTAAAGTTATGGTCAGAATATGGATGAGGGTCGGCCTCGGAATAGGACGATGGTTGTTAGGGTTATGCCTCAAGTTGGGGTTATGGCTTTGGCTAGGGTTCGTGCTAGGGTTAGCGCGAGGGTTCGTGCGAGGGTTCGTGCTAGGGTTAGTGCTAGGGTTCGTGCTAGGGTTAGTGCTAGGGTTAGTATTAGGGTTCGTGCTAGGGTTCGTGCTAGGGTTAGTGTGAGGCTTTCGATTGAAGCTACAGCTGTGGTTAGGGCTAGGGATGGCTTTATAGCTAGGGCTAGGGCAAGAGTTTGAGATAGAGTGAGGGCTTGGGTCAGAGCTGTGGCTGGGGTGAGGGTGTGGGTCATGGTGGTGGCGGTGGTGGCGATGATGCTTACACACTGGCATGCAGACGCGAGACGCCAGCTGAGCCATTTGCGCTGGTGTTACAACACAGCCCGTTACAGCGATCTACAAATTACAATCACACAACTATACACACTACTATATACGCAACTATACACACAACTATACACGCAACTACACACACACACACAACTATACACGCAACTATATATACACGCACACACACAACTATCTACACAACTATATACACAACTATATACACAACTATACACGCAACTATACACAATTATACATACAACTATACACAACAATAACCGCCATTCGCCACTAAGTGACGGTGACGTCACCACGACCCTTGTGCCAGGCACATTGAGGCCACGTGAAGTGTCGAATGCCCGCAGGGTCAACTTACCGAGATGACTGGCTTATGCACCAACTGTGCCACCTACTGTGCCAACTTGCTGTGCTTTAGCCACCCAGCGCTCTGCTCGTTGTTGTGAGCGTCGCTCCTCCACCCTCCATTGTTGTTGGAGGGCGACTGCCTCCAACTGCCCAGTAGCGTCCTTTACGAGCCTCCTCCACAGAGGCCGATCTTGACACCGCTGGTACCAGTCATCGACAAGTCCACTCAGCTCCACATCCTCCTGTACCACATCACTCCATCTCTTCTCTAGCCCGTGCCGCACCCACTTAGCCCCCTCGATCCGGCTGAACAAAAAGCTGTTAAGGCATGCGGGCGACATGACCCAGCCAACGCAACCTTGCCTGCCGGAGGAGCTCACCGATGGGACTTTGTCCATGTCTTTCAAGGATATGTGAGCTCCTCACACAATCCAGCCTGGTTAAACCCAGGATGGATCGTAGGCAGGCCATGCCTAAATGTTTCTAACTGGCGAAAATGTTGCATTAGGGGGGTCCACGTTTCGCAAGCGAAGAGAAGGGAGGGAATGATTGTGGCCGAGAAGACCTAAGGCTTCAAGCGGAGGGACCAACCAGGTAGCTTCCACACAGCGTTACGCAACCGATGAAAAGATAATGCTGCTCGACTGGGCAGTCATGAGCACACTGCCCAGGTATGGGAAACTCTCCACTCTCTCCACAACTGCCCTATCACCAATTGGGAATTGTGGGGGTGGAGTGTCCGATGGTACAAAACACCCAGGCAGGTACTTAATTTTGGTGGGGCTAATGGTAAGGCCCCACCTCTTAGTGGCAAGCTCCAGGTTCAGCAGAAGCGCCTCCCACTCCTCCTCTGAGTGAGCAGCAATTACCAGATCATCGGCATACATAACATGGTTGAGCAATAGGGAGCCATCCCTTGACCACACCTGGGCATCGATCAGCCTCCCATTGCATCTGTACCAGATGGAAAGTCCTCCGGTACAGCTATTGAAGGCTTCACAAACTACGTGGTCGAAATAGATGTTAAATAATGTAGGAGACAGAGGACATCCCTGTCGCACCCCAAGGTGTTCAGGGAATGGCTCCGACTCCTAGCCACGTAGTTTTACCCAGGCCCGCTCACCATCATAAAGGTCCTTAAATGATCGTGAGCAGAGGGTCAGGGACTCCGAAAGCACGAAGAATAACCCAGAACCCAGGCCTACTGATGGTATCATAGGCCTTGACCAGGTCAATAAAGCAGAGATGTAGGTCTTGTTCGAATTTCCTACACCTCTGTTGTAGCAGACGGAGAGACAATATGGCATCTGTGCAGGACTCTTCTCAACATGCCGAGCAAGGCGATGTTGGATAATCCTTGCCAGGACCTTTCCCTGCACACTGAGGAGTGAGATGCCCCTGTAGTTGTTACAGTCTGTGCGGTCCCGCTTCTTAAAGAGGGGGACCACCAGGGCATCTGTCCAATCCTGCGGAACCCATCTAGTGGTCCAGACTGTTGTTATGATGTCATGTAGGGCAGTCTGTGCACAAACGCCACCTTCCCTCAGCATTTTGCTTGGGAGATCTCTGCCTTTCCTGATCTCAAGACTCAGGATCACCTTCAGTACTTCCTTAACAGATGGCACCTCAGCCAGCAACTCACAGGGGGTGACTTGAGACACCGCAGCACCAGCAGGGTCATCCCCACTTTCACCCACGTTGTTTTTCAGGCTGAGAGATTTCCCCTTGCTAAACACATCGGATTATTCACGCAAAAGTGCCCTCAACTCCCTCCTCTGGGACTCGGACAATTCAGAATTCTCAGAACAAAGCGGATCCATCCACTTTTTATCGGAAACCTGTTGCAGCTTCATATTCGACGCGACCCCCACAGCGCCAACGATGTTTCCCTCACGAAGCGCAGGCAATGCGTGGGCTAGTAAGGTGCCCTCCTGAATGACAGACGCGTCCAACCCTGCATTCAGGACCTGAATGAACGGTTCCTGGTCATTAGATACCAGAGTCTGGGCCCCCACCAACGTCAACCCACGAATGGCTTTGTCCTAGGAGGATTCCTCCCGCAGTCGATCCTGGTTAAGCAGCTTCCGCAATCGTAAAGGAACCAACATTTGCGCGATGGGGGGAATCTTTATGGTCCTACTCGCAAGCGCTTGTACAGTAGCGTTGGCTGTGCACAATCGAGTGGGAGAAGGCAAAAAGGCCATGCGACAGCCCAATGGTAACTCGAGGCAACTTTGATAAATACTAATTTTTAGGGGCATCTTCCCCAGAAAGTCAGTCCCGAGCAAGTAAGGCACAGCAAGAGACGTTGATACAAGAACTGGTCCCGTCAATTTGATATCTCCAATACACACCTCTGCTGTTATTTTCCCAATGATGCCCAATGAGCCGCCATTTGCAGCAAAGCACGGAACCCTGACGGGACATAGGGTACGACATTTAGGGGGCAGAATGTGAAAAATCAACTTGGAATTATAGTCGCGGATGCACCAGTATCGACGAGCATTCTGATTTCAACCCCCTCTATCATTCCGATAACAGCGGATGAACCTGCGGCCACGGCAACCACCCCATGGGCCAACTCCGACCACTGATCCGGTCAGATCGGCATGTCAGCCCGAGCAAAATCCGAACCCTCACACGACACACGACGGGAATGAAAACCATCCGAACGCGATGAGTGAGGTGGATTCAGGGGCCGAGTGTGTGGTGTGTCGCGACTCGCCTTCAGATATAGTGGAGTGGAGGACGGTTGGGCGGATGATGGCGGTGGTCCGGGGAGGCATTGTCACGGCACGTGGCAACCCGACGAGATGTGTCCCGGCAGGCTGCAGTTGTAGCACATGACGAGCCCACTCCCAGGACGAGGAGAGGTCTTTCACTGTCGAAGTTGTTCATCCCGTCACACCATGCTGTCCCCCCGCCAGCCTCCGCTTTGGGCCGAAGCGCAAGCTTGGACAGGCTCCACATCTTCGGGTGTATCATGCATCTCACGAGGCGCGGTCGTTGCAAAAGCAAGTGCACCTGGATGCATCTTGCAACCTTGAGAGAAGACAAATCGTCTTCGTCGACTGCCGACAGAACGATGTTGAGGTCCTTCGCCAGCATCAGCAATCTTTCAAGGACCAGGGAGTCGACTCCGCCGTGGTCCATTTTCGGGAAGGCAGCCTTTGCTAGCGCCAATAGTGTGCTGTGGAAGGCGAGGGGCATCTCAGCCTCCCCCCTCCTCCACGCAGCGAACTTATGGCGAACATTTGATGGCGGTTCGTAGATTACCGCCATCTGAGCAAAGCTTTTTGAAGCATGGCTCTTTCCTATGGCGGGATGGTGCAAAACACCGCCAAGGCAATGTCGTCAAGCACGGCGGGCAGCGCTCTCAGCGCCTCCGCCTCATTCCATCCCGCTAGGTCACAGTTCGTCTGGAATCGGCGCTTGAAGGCCACCCAGTCGCATCCCACAGAAGAAAATTATTCAACAAAAGGTAGACGTCGCCTGAGGGATGGAATCTCAACAGGCGAACTCGGCGCAGTCTCAGACTTGGCGGGCTCTCCGCCCTGCTCCGCAAACAAAATGGCGGCCGCATGTGCGGGCTGCACCATGGAGCTTTCTCGCTGGCGGGACACAGCGACGGGATGCTCGACCCCGCGCAGCTCTGGTGCTCTCTCCTCCACCGCTGGCTCTTCGCGGTCAAGCTGACCGACCATCGCAGCCACTGCTTCGAGGAGTTCCACGAGGCGGGCGCGGAACGTGTAGCGCTCTTTCCCCGATGGCGGTGAGCTGTTGCTGAGATGGTTGTCGCGATGTTCCGCCAGCAGAGCCTCACTCCCTTTCTCCGAGGTCGCCATCCCTGGGGCTGTCTGAGGAATAACGCCTTCGTCGTCCTTGTCATCCAACAACGTCCTGGTATGTAGTCTGCGTTGCGTAAGCATAACCTAACTCTTCCTATCTTACTGACAAAATAACGTTTGGCCACTTCCGACACCAGTTGTAATGGGTTCAACTGAGTCACAGATGTAGACTTGGAGGCAACACATTTATTCAGTTCCAACACACGGGGTAATTTTCCCCTTAACAGAATAACAACCTATGGTAGTGACCACTAGGCTAACTACACTAGTTACAACGTAACTGCTACTCCGGACCGGGACCAATGGCTTCGGCCCGGGTCCACGTGTTGTTGTGGAGTGGCCGGCTCCACCCTTGACCACATCCACCTTCCAGAATCCTCGGGAAGGATCTGGGTCCCAATCACGTGACCACCCCCAGCCCTCTCCTGGGGCCCCTTTGTAGACTTAAACGGTCACGTGCCCTCCCGGGTCAACCAGAGTGCCATGGTCTCGAATAACCTCATCCTTCGGCGGGCACCAACACACCCTGTCCTGTAGGGTCGGCACTGCAGGAAAAGCGTGGTGCCATCTAGTGCTATCATTCAGCGCTCCCCGGGCCCCTCTAGGGCCGGTACTACACCCACACCCCTGTGGTATCCTCGATGTCGCTACACCGCATGGCGTGCTCTCTAGGGCCGACACTGCACCCAGCATGTTGACATCCAGCCATGTCACTACAAATGTATACACGCAACTATACACACACATACAGACACAAATATCCCCAGAATTGCTTTTAACAGACTGTTGGGGCAAGCACTGTTAGAAGACTGGCACAGCATACGAGGGGGCGATGTAGCCAGAACGCCCGGCCGTCTTTGTCTCCCCCTTGCAGCAGCGCAGTGGTTGGCACACTGCTCTATAAACCAAGCGACCTGAGCTCAGTTCCCGACCACGACCAGCATCAGTGGCGAGTGACATCCGAAACGGTTCTGGGCCTCCCCTAGGTCAACGCAGCCTGACACGAGAACCTCGTGAAGTGTGGAAAGACATCAGCACGAGGGAGACAAAGGAAGCCGAGCGTAATTCTGGCCACACCAACCTTTTGGCCACTTTGGTAGCTTTAACAGGTGCTCGCTAACAGCACTTGCCCCAACAGTCTGTAAAAGGTTACATGGGGATCTTTGTTTTTGTCTTGTGCTTGCTCGTGTGTGTGTTTAAGTATGTTTGTTCCAGGGTGCGTATGTGCGTGGGTATGTGTATGGATGAGTGTGCATGCGAGTGTTTATGCGTGTATGTAGGTGGGTGTATGTATGTATTCTGCGAGTGCGCAGGTGCGTGTGGGGAGTGGTGGTTGTAGCGGTTTACGCGTTGCCCTACGAACTCGACGACCTGAGTTCAATTCCTGCTCACGACCACAATAACAATGGCCAATATTTGATCCGGTCCTGGGCCTCTCCTGGCTCGATTCAGTTCAAAATGAGTACCTGTGCGATGTTTAAAACATCGCTACTCGGCAGATAAAGGCGACCGAGCGTAATACTGGCCACACACCCCCTCGTGTGTCGTACCGGCCTTCATAGATGCTCGTCAGCAGCGATTTCCTCAACAGTCTATGAAGGCTAAATGCGGGATCTTTGTATTTGTGTGTATGAACAGATGCATCACATGCAATGCAAAGAGGGTTGACTCAGCCCATAACCCCACAGCAGTTGATAAACGTTACCACTTCGTAAACAGAGCTGCCCCTGCCATAGCAATTTGGAATTTCCACCACTGGCTCTGCAGGACTGTAATTATTCTGACATTTGAATGATGAAGCGGCAGCCAAGGAATGGAACGCATCTTAGCGTACGTCCACCGAGGAGATGGAGCAATGAAATCGGCACGTGTGCAGGTGCTGGGTGGATTGTTACATCATATGATCATTTCAGATGGTGACGGGTTGCGGAGGAAGCCCTTAACCAGCAGTAGATGGATCATGGCTCATGATATCACATCAGTAACGCTTTATTCACCCCCACAGCAGGATTGCTCCACAAGCAACAATGTCCAGGGTTTGATAATCACGCCACGATTATGTCCCTAATGGGGGTTTTGTCCGCAGCTCTAATATGGCCTCATCCCCGCCATAGATGAGCAGCTTTACCTCAATGCTCATGTAATCAGTAAATCACTTTAACGTTGAGCTTGCTAGTTCTTACTAATCCCTGCTAATACAAAGACGTTGACCAAACAGCGCCGTGAAGCTGGAGCCTCTTGACAATGAGCCTTGAGATTCAGGGTGCATCTGTGTGTGCGACTTCACAGTGCGCGCTGTGCGTGGGGAGTTCACAGCGGGAAATCGCCGCTTCTTTACGCAATATTCCAGGACACGAACCCACAGATTAACTCACTCGCTGCTGTGCGGTGGAGCACCACCGGCAGGGCATAGCCAGACACATCAACACAATGTGACACACGCAGTGACACACACAAGACAAATATCCCCCCAGTAACCTTAACGGACTGTTATGGCAAGTGGTGTTAGCGAGCACCTACGAAGGCCCGCACGGCACACGAGGGGGTGGGAGGCCAACACCACGCCCGGCCGCCTTTGTCTCGCTCCACGTACTTATTTAAGGCTGAGTCGACCTAGGGGAGGCCCATAATTGGTTCAGATAATCGTCACTGGTGTTGGTGCAGCGCACTCACAATAACGACATGCTTGTGATGTCACCACAGCGCTTGTGCCAGGCTAGGTGCATCTTGTGACCACCTGAGGTGTCGAAGGCTTCCTTACAGGAGGTCACGGGACAGACTCAGAGGTGCCATGGGTTGACTGAACCCGGTCCCTGGCCTCCTGAAAATGGGTACTAGGGAGACAAAGGTGGCCGAGCGTGGTGTTAACCACACCACACCACCTTCGCGCGCTGTGCTTGCCCCTGCCATCCAGGGCGATTTGTTGTCGGTCCGTATATAAATGTATGTGCATGTGTACAGACACAAGCGTATCCCAGTATCGAACTAAGCCGCCTCATCTGAGCTTTGCCCGGCCACTCGTCTCGTCCCCTCTCTCCATGTCCTCACCCGGCCCCGCGCATCGCTCGCTGCACGCGACGCCAGCCGTGCACTCGCTCACCCCCCCCAGCCCCCCCCAGCCCACCCCCCACTCTCTCCTCCTGTGTGGGGGGCGGGGCTTGGGACTCTATAAAAGGGCCGGAGCGCCACCACAAGCCCAGCCATAAGGAGAGTAGCGAGGGGGCATTGCTGGTCCTGTACCCCGATTGCCGCCCAGAGTAGGGTCTGTGGTCATTCGAGTACCTTGGCAGCGTAGTTAGTACGCTGCGTACCGAGCTGGTCAGGTTGGTTCTCAGTACCAGCCAGGGGAGTTAGTCCAGGGCGGGGTCGATGATATATCGAGTGCCTGCCGGGGTAGTTGGAACTTCGAGTATCTTACCTGGCTGGCCATCCGATACGTTGTGTGCGGGCGAGTGTGCTTAAAGGCAGGTGAGAGCTTCTTGCAGACACCTCGTGCATTGCACGTGTGGCTGTGTGCATACACTTGCGTTCAGTCAAAGCATAACGCTTACATAATAAACACACAGTTACACACACACAGTTACACACACACAGTTACACACCCAGTTACACACACACAGTTACACACACACACCATGTGCGCACGCTTACATTATGACATTGTTGTACCGTCACACTCACGCACTATAGTCACACACACGTATAGAATATATATATATATATACCTACATACATACACAAACACGCATACATAGGTATACACCGAACGTACACAGTACTCAACAACATCAGCCGGAATTTGCCACTAAGTGGTGGTGACGTCATCACAGCGCCTGTGCCAGGCTAGGTGCACCTTGAGGCTAAGTGAAGTGTGGAAGGCTCGCTGGCAGGAGATCACACAAACACATGGGCACTCACAATAGCATGCGATATACAGTGACATGTTTACATACACAAAGACACACACACATACATACACACACGCTTACACAAACACACACGCTAACACAGACACAGATACATACACGCTTACACACACAGACACTTACGCAGATACACACACATGCTTACACATACATAATACACACACACACACAGATACAGACGCTTACACACACACAGATACAGACGCTTAAGCATACATAATATACGCACACACAGATACACACACGCTTACGCATACATAAAACACACACACAGATACACACGCTTATGCATACATAATACACACACACAGATACACACGCTTACGCATACATAATACACACACACAGATACACACGCTTACGCATACATAATACACACACACAGATACACACACGCTTACGCATACATAATACACACACACAGATACACACACGCTTACGCATACATAATACACACACACAGATACACACGCTTACGCATACATAATACACACACACAGATACACACGCTTACGCATACATAATACACACAGATACACACGCTTACGCATACATAATACACACACACACATACACACACGCTTATGCATACATAATACACACACACACAGATACACACACACACACACACAGATACACAGATACACACACACACAGATACACAGATACACACACACAGACACACACACACAGATACACACAGACACAGATATACACACACACAGACACACACACAGACACACAGGTACACACACACAGACACACACACACAGATACACACAGACACAGGCGCGCACGCTGCCCTAGCGGGGTCGCGTCTCTGGGAGCACGAGTGGGGCGAGTGCTGAAACACATTCACACACCCTCTCTCTAACCACACACTAACCACACACTAACCATACCACCCTCTCTCTAACCACACACTAACCACACACTAACCATACCACCCTCTCTCTAACCACACACTAACCACACACTAACCACACCACCCTCTCTCTAACCACACACTAACCACACACTAACCATACCACCCTCTCTCTAACCACACACTAACCACACACTAACCACGCCACCCTCTCTCTAACCACACACTAACCACACCACCCTCTCTCTAACCACACACTAACCACACCACCCTCTCTCTAACCATACCACCCTCCCTCTAACCACACACTAACCACACACTAACCACACCGCCCTCTCTCTAACCACACTAACCACACCACCCTCTCTCTAACCACACACCCCTCTCACTAACCACACACTAACCACACACTAACCACACTACCCTCTCTCTAACCACACCACCCTCTCTCTAACCACACACCCCTCTCACTAACCACACACTAACCACACACTAACCACACCACCCTCTCTCTAACCACACACCCCTCTCACTAACCGCACACTAACCACACACTAACCACACCGCCCTCTCTCTAACCACACCACCCTCTCTCTAACCACACACTAACCACACCACCCTCTCTCTAACCACACACTAACCACACCACCCTCTCTCTAACCACACCACCCTCTCTCTAACCACACCACCCTCTCTCTAACCACACCACCCTCTCTAACCACACACTAACCACACACCACCCTCTCTCTCTCTCGAGACAGCACCCACACTGGGTTCACCCACCGCGCTGCAGGTCAATACTACACATTCATTCACTCACCACTCACTCGTTCACTCACTCACCACTCACTCGTTCACTCACCACTCACTCACCCACTCACTCGTCCACCCACCACTCACTCGTTCACTCACTCACTCACTGACCACTCACTCATTCACTCACTCACCACTCACTCATTCACTCACTCACCACTCACTCGTCCACCCACCCACCACTCACTCATTCACTCGCTCACCACTCACTCGTTCACTCACTCACTCACCACTCACTCACCACTCACCCACCACTCACTCACCACTCACTCGTTCACCACTCACTCGTTCACTCACTCACCACTCACTCACCACTCACTCGTTCACTCACTCACTCACTCGTCCACCCACCCACCCACCCACGTACTCACCACTTTGTAAATCCTTCCCATCGTCTCTTTTCCCCCATTCTTACAACAACCTTGCTGATTTAAAGACGCGCGTCAACTCCTAGCTAGGCGTGTTACAACTCGAATCGTGCTGTTTATTGCTGGCCGCTTGCCGTTTGTGGGCCTTTGCTAGGCAACTGGGTTAGCAGAAGAATATTGAACCCTTACATAGCATGGCAACCGTCGCTGCCGTATTACATCTCGTAAAGTCAGTCGACGTTAACTTGCATAGAGACTCCGAGACTTACATAGAGCTCCACGAATGGGCAACTGAGGCAGGATCAGCAGCGGGCATAGGGAGTTCAGGGTGGGATTTGATGCGATTAAGTGAATAATTTAATTAACTGGCTGATGTAAAGTTCCTGGCGTGGCCTTGAAAGGTCCAGAATAAAAAAAAAGTAACAATTAGATTTTGAAAATGCCTTCATCCTTAAGGCAAGGCCCCGTCTAACCTAGCAGGGTTGGCTACGTAGGGTGCGAAAGAAGTTCAACATACGGTACATACATACAGGGACCTGCTGCTACCACGGGATGTTTGGCCAATGATTTACACAGAGTAATTCACGATCACGTTTCTGTACGTGTCATGACGTGTTCGCCATCATGTTTCAGAGTATCGGTGTGTACGCGTATGCGAGGAGTGGTGGCGCAGTGCTTAGCGAGTTTTATCATTGCGCCACGGACCTGGCGACTCGATTCCATCTCTGGCCAAACATCAATGGCGGACATCTAAACCGGTTATAAATGTAAGTAGAACTTCTCTCGCACGGAACGTAGCCAACCTTGCTAATCGGAGGTGCGAATTATGGGCATCCCCTACCTGGATTTAGCGGATTAGGATTAACCTCGTGTGGTGTATCTCAAGCACTATTACTCAGGAGACAAAGGCGGCCTCGCGTCGTTCTGTCTGGATGATCCCCGAGCACCCATGAAGGCCAGAACCGCCTTCATAGGTGCTCGCTAACGGCACTTGCCCCAACAGCCTGTGTAGGCTCGACGGGGGTTCTTTGTCTTTTTCGAACGAGCGCGTGTGTGGGTACACGCGTCGTGACGTGGTCTGCAGGGTGTCGATCGACACCCTGGAAGCCCTTGCAAGCGAAATGGAAGATTTTAATTAAATAAAAATGTTTTGTGAGTGTAAGCCGGAGAAAGCCCCAGCCCCTGTAAGCGAGGGGGTGACACCTCAGAGACTCCGTTAGACAGAGGGGAGGGGGGGATGAAGATGATTGTGATGATTACTCTGCGTGTTCACCCGGAAAAAGCTCGCCGAGTCTCAAGGCTTTCTTTCAGGAGGGTCCCGCTGCTGCGTGATACCATTTGAGTGATTATGCAGGTAATGTTTCGGCAGTGGGGTTGTTGTTGTTTGGCCAATGCCAGTTCCACTGTGTGTGTGCGTTTTTAGCGATGGGAGGAAACCGGAGAAATCATCAGGAAATCCATACAGAGCAGGGGGAGAGCAAACACAAACCCCACACACTCACGTACTCACACACTTTGTAGCACAGTGGGAGAACATGCAAACTCTACTCACAAAGAAAAAGATCCCCCGTATAGCCTTGGCAGATTGTTAAAGCAAGTGCTGTTAGCGAGCACCTTTGAAGGCCGGAACGGCACATGAGAGAGTGGGTGGCCAACACCACGCCCGGCCGCCTTTGTCTCCCTCGTGGCGATGTTTACATATCGTATCAGGTACTTATTTGAGGCTGAGTAGACCTAGGGGAGGCCCAGGACCGTTCAGATAATCGTCACCGGTGTTAGCCGCGAGTCGGGAATCGAATTCGGGTCGCCAGGTTCGTAGCGCAGTGCGCTGACCGCTACACCACCGCTCCCCACTCACACTCGCTCACACTCGCTCACACTCACTCACACTTTGTAAAACAGGTGGAGAACAAACTCCCCAGAGAAGAGGCGAACCCAGAGGCTTCTTGCTGTGAGGCGCGAGCATCACCACCCACTGTGTCACCACTCTGCTGATGATGATGACGACGATAACGATATCGACAATTCACTAACCAACTCACCCCACTCACCCTCATTCCCCCCCCCCCCCCCGCAATTTTTTCCTCCTTCCCCCACCACACTGCTCACCAGGTGAGGAGAGTGAGCGTGCGGGCTATGCCTGCCACGAGCGAGGTGCTGTCGCCCCCCTGCTCCACCTCAATGGCAATCGACCTCGCCCACGGCTACAGCTCTGGGCTCACCTCATCGCTCCTCCAGGTGACGGACGACGAGGTGGACGAGGCGGTGAAGGAGGAGGTGGTGGTGGAGAAGGCGACGACGGCGCTGTTGTTGAAGAACGGCGGTGGTGGTGGTGGCGGCGGTGGTGGGCATCTACCAAACACTCCACCGCTGTGGAACCCGGCGCACGGCCTCCTGCACCTGGGGTCACGTGCCCTGCAGGGAGCTCAGGGCATCACCGACATGGATGGCAGGCAACAGCAGGAACATCATAATCAGCAACAGCAGCAGCCGCAGCATAATCAGCAGTTGTCTCCGCATCAGCAGCAGCAACAGGAGGAGGAGGACGAGCAAGATCGACAACAGAACCATCGCTATAAGAACCATCTTCATCATCAGCAGCAGCAGCGTCATCAGCATCACGAGCATCATCAAGAGCAGCATCACGATCACCATGACGATCACCATCACGAGCATAATCACGAGCAGCAGGAGGACGGGGGCTCGTCCGGGCACTACGGCAACCAGCGGCGCAAGCGCGAGTTCATCCCCGACGAGAAGAAGGACGCCTCCTACTGGGACAAGCGGCGCAAGAACAATGAGGCAGCCAAGCGCTCGCGCGAGAAGCGCCGCTACAACGACCTGGTGCTGGAGACGCGCGTGCTGGCGCTGCTCGACGAAAACGCGCGGCTCAAGACCGAGCTGCTGGCGCTGAAGCTGCGCTACGGCCTGGTGCGCGACCCGATGCTGGCGCCCGGCGGCGGGGACGGCGCCCTGGGTGGGGGGGCGACGGGCGGAGCTGCCACCGCGGGAGCTGCGGGCGCCGCGCTGATTTTCCCGTCGCCCGTTCACGGCATTTTTTCGGCGGCGGCGGCGCCGTTGCACCACCACCGCCACCTTCATCATCAGCAGCATCAGCAGCATCATCAGCATCATCAGCATCATCAGCAGCACCAGCTGCTTCATCCGACGCAGATGAGCGCCGTGGATGCGGCGTTGCCTCTCGGGCTGTCCGTTGGCACCGCCACGTTTGTGCGCAACGCCCTTCAGCAGAACAGCGCGCGCCTTCATCACCACCATCAGCAGCAGCACCATCAGCAGCAGCAGCACCATCAACAGCTACACAACCAGCTGTCTCGCTCTCCATCCATCGAGACGTTCGGGTCATCTGCGTCATCATCTCCCACAGCGTGGCCTAAATCGCACCGCGGTGGCAGTGGCGGTGGACACGACGCTCCGGCGTTTCTTCTGCCGGCACCCAGCCCGGCCCCATCTCCCGGCGCCTCCGTCTCGTCGCCAGAATCCAACGCCGGCGCCATCTGCGCCACCACCGCCGCTGTAAAAAACCTCCCGCACAAGCTGCGCTTCAAGGTGGCCAGCAGCCCCGAGGAGAGCCACTCTCAGCCGATCGCTCGCCTTCATCATCCCCATCAGCAGCAGCATGGCAGGGATGAGACGATGGAAGAGAGGCGCGAGCAGATGAGAAGTAAGTTGGATGACAGTGTTGGTGATGAGCGAGGAGGGGAAGAGGTGAGGGCGGTGAGGAGGGCCGCCCTCTACGCCGAAGCGCTGTCGCTGGTGAGCGGCCTGCGGGGCCCCCTGGGACCGGGGTTGGGATCCCGGTGCCCCGGTGGGTTGGGGGGCCTGGGAGGATTGGGGGGCCCCGGGGGGGCGGGCGGGGGTGAGGACACTGGGTTGAGGAGCGAGCTGGCCACCCTCTCAGCTGACATCGCTCAGCTCAAGATGCTATTTGCCCAGAGCGGCTCCCGATGACGATGGTGATGATGGTGACGATGGTGACGATGGTGACGATGGTGACGATGGTGACGATGGTGACGATGGTGACGATGGTGACGATGATGTCGATGGAGCCACCCTCCTATTTGCTGGGGAGTCTAGGGCCACTCTTGACACCGCAGCTCATCTCAGCACATGTGAAAGGGCACCGCCAGTGGGAGCTGTCCTTGTCTGCCACAAGGTGACTCAGCACCTGTCCGCCTGTGAGTGGGCGTGAGTGGGTGGGTGAGTGAGTGAGTGGGTGGGTTGGTGAGTGGATAGGTGAGTGGATGAGTGAGCGAGTGGATGAGTGAGCGAGTGGTTGAGTGGGTGAGCGGGTGACTGAGTGGCTGGCAGGCTTGCCACCTTTTTCACTGCACACCAAAACCCAGTCCCATTTCTCAGTCAGCACGGAGTCGGTGAGAACTGTGCTGATGTGGACTCGGCAGTGGAAATGCAAATATAGCAGTGCCGAAACGAACCCTATTCATTAAGGTTCATGTTCGCCAGGGTTCCTATTCGCTAAGGTTCCTATTCGCAAGGTTCAAGTGTGTTTTGTTGAAGCGGGTGGGACCTCAGGATGGCAGGATGAGTTTCGATTGCCAGAATGGCCTGGGTCACGACAATGGCAGGAGTGAGAACGTAACGAAGTACGGCAAGCGAGCAAACAGCCACCAGAGCAGAAACAAACAAATATAAATCAGAGAAAAAGCAATTTTGCATTATAAATGATATTGAAAACGGTGGACAAGTACACAGACACTCACACGGACACTCACACGGACACTCACACGGACACTCACGCGGACACTCACGCGGGCACTCACTGCCACTTCCCCTCTGTTGAAGAATCGCAGTGAGGAGGAACGGAGACGTTGTGAGAAGTGCCGGCGTGGCGTTACCAGTGTGTGCCGGCACTTCTCCACCGCCACGTGTACGGCGATAAAGTTCAGCACAGTTCGACAGCTACCAGAGCTCGGTTCCAATCAATCTGGTGGACATCTGTGAAAAAGAGATTTATAGCTCATCGGATTCCTCCACTATAAATACATATTCTGATTCTGAATTCCTGCTGCCACTCACAGACGCCAATTCCCAGACTCTCTGGGTCATCACCGCAGTCCCTAAGCCTGTGCAGCGGTGTTTCTGCAGAGCAGTGAGCGAGCGAGTGAATGAGGCCGGTGACCCGAGTTTGATTCTCGCTCACGACCAATAACAGTGGCGGATCTATGAACCGACTTTGGGCTTCCCCGAGGTCGACTCTGCCTTAAATGAATAGCCGATTCTGTGTGTAAACGTCAGCATTTGGGAAACAAAGACGGGTGGGCGGTTTTTGTGTTCACCGGTTTGCGTTGATTCTGGAATGCGGCTGTCCATCTCTCACCTCTGTGCGGTTCTTCTTGCGCTGATGTCGACTTGTCAATGGGCGTAGTCTGTCATTCGGACTGGTGGCTCTGCTTCCCGCAGGACCACCGAAAGAAAGATGAGGAATCGGAACACAACGTCGCTGGAATGTAAAACACAATAGAGTGCGTTGAGAATGCGTGTACAGTTGGTGTAAATCTATTTTAGCGTTGCTCGTTAAACAGCATTAATCCTCGTGCCGTGTATACAAAGCAATGATGCACATTTTATATATTGCCAAAGAATCTTCTTACCAATGTTACAAATAAATATGCAATAAGTTTCACATTGACATTGATGTGGCTCAGCCTCGTCGATATAAATAATAAAAAGTCGTAGCCACTGGCGCCATCGTCATCATCGACAACCATCATCAATCCACTCTTGGATGAAGGCCTCCCCACAAAATAACAAGCTGTTTGACCATACTTCACCACGCCGGTCTGTGTGTGGATTGGTGAATGGTGGCGTCAGGAGGCGGGGGTGCATACGCAGCTGGGACGCAACTCACCACTGGCATTGGCCGTTGTGAGCGGAGTGTGCAAACCACTGCGCCACCACTCCCACCCGCCTCACCTTTCGGGCCGGAATGCACACTTAACGTGGAATCGTTTTGTATGAACGAATGCAAATGGGCCATCATCCAGCAGTGGACTGACCACGGCTGACGGTGAAGTGCGTGTAGAACATGGTGAACGGGCGGAAGGAATGGTGTTATTATTATACTATTCAAGTGGATTTGTTTTTCTGCTTCTTACTGCAAACTGTGGCATCAGCTGAAATCAGCCGCTGCTGCAAGCCGATCGGCGTGTGGTCGTGGCAGTGGTCGTAGTTTTATACCGAAGGTATTTTCAAATGGGTACGGGAACAATTCACGTGTTTTTTTATGAATTTGTATTTATTAAAATCCTATAGTTTCCACTGCTTATTTTTTGTAACTAAACGGGTATTTTACAAGGACTTAAGCTTTAACTCCACTGGCAAGGCCATGCTATTCCCTGTTTTGTATCTGTCAATGGTCACCTGTGTAATTTCCATTAAAGTTGACTCATTTCTCTGACAGATGTCCTCCTCCGTGATTATTCGTCTGCAATGCAAACTCTCGCATCGCTCACAAAAAAAACACAACGGGCCGCCGCCGTCGTTACCGTCAGCCGTGGTCAATCCACTGCTGGATGAAGGCCTCCTCCCCAAGCCGCCACCGCCGCCACCACCGCCACCTCTCACGATCGCACAAAACGCCACACAAGTGTTCCAATTCGTAGACTGCACTCAAATGATTCCTCCTCCGTGTTGAGGGCTCGGTTGAAGCAGACACCGCCTGTTTCATCTCATCCCCCACCACGCTGTGTTTAACCACCACCCTGCAGGTCACTACAACACTCACCCACTCACACGCCCACTCACCATACTGCAGGTCACTAAAACACTCACCCACTCACACGCCCACTCACCACACTGCAGGTCACTAAAACACTCACCCACTCACACGCCCACTCACCACACTGAAGGTCACTACAACACTCACCCACTCACACGCCCACTCACCACACTGCAGGTCACTACAACACTCACCCACTCACACGCCCACTCACCACACTGCAGGTAACATCACTCTCTGCCCCTTCCCTTGCACTGCTCCACTCTGGCATCGCCTCCCATCGTCTCCTTTCCCCAAAACTCTCATAATAAAAAACCTTACTCCAATCAGGAAACGCGTTAGACTCTTATTATCCATTGCAACTTAGTGCTGTCTGTCGCTGGCTGCTTGACGTTTCGCTCAGCAGCTGCGTTCACGTGATCAACAACGTAACATTGCTCAGTGGCGCGCAAGATCACAGTGTGTAGATGTGACGGCATTGCCCTGGGGTTGTAGAGCGAGTGGCCCCACGGTGAGGCTGCGGGCGACCGTGAACCCCTTCTAGCCCTGGCGCCACGCTCACCCCTCGATCGCCCAACTCGAACATTTTTTCCACTCTGGTCAAGCCGGCCGAGCGTTACCGCAGAGCAGCGAGAATAAAGGCATTTTCCCAAAATCCTGAACGCAGAAACCACTCTTACAAAGTCCACACATAAAACGCTGGCCACATGAATTACACTCGCTGCCTTACAACTCTCTCCCTCTCACAAATACACAGATACCCCGTGTAGCCTTCACAAACTGTTGGGGAAAGTGCTGTTAGCGAGCACCTATGAACGGCGGAACGGCACATGAGGGGGTGGGTGGCCAGCACAACGCCCGACCGCCTTTGTCTCTCACACATACACAGTAGAACTCTCACACGAAATACAATACACACCGTACAACTCACACAGAGTACAACGCGCACACACAGACAGTACAACACGCATGTACACGGTGGAGATTTCCTGCTCGGGTTGAGCAAGGGAAATACAAATAACTCAAAATGCCAAGTGGCCAGCAACAAACAGCACAGTCAAAATTATGAACGTCGTACGAAGTAAGGGTGACTAATCGTGTTGAGCAGCGCGAGGCGAGGGGCAGTCAGACAGCGCCAGATCTCCCCCGGCTCGAACCCCGCATTGAGGCCCCCATCTGTGCACATCTCCCGTCCACAGCCCTCGCAGAGGGGGTGGTGGAAATTCCACGTTCCTCTGCCTACAACTCCGTCTGGCAGTTCACCAGCATTGTTGGTTCACACAAGCCTGGCGCTGCTGATGAGACACTGAAACGTGTCTCATGTGGCTGCTGTACGGTTCCGCGCCACGATAAGCCACGTCGATGAGCTACCATTTGTGGCCAGGTCGCTTCTAAAAATAGAGCTACGTAGCTCAGTGGGCCTTACCTGGTAAAATAATTATATATTTTAATAGTTTTATAGTTTTAATGTCGACAAAGGTGCAGTGTTTTGCTTGAGTCGAACGGGTGGGGGCGGGCGGAGCAGGCTGACACACGCGTGTACAAGGCACCTAAAAAAATAAGTTACACGGCAATTCATTTATTATAAAATTGTTATAAATAATAAATAATTATTATAATAATAAATAACCTCGGTGGAAAAAACTCACTTTCTCACGCAGGCAAAACGGGGCGGCAGGAAACTGCTCAGCGATCGTGAGTCACTCCCCCTTCTCCTTCTCGACACGCGTTCTGCTGATACACGCGGGGCAACTACCGCCCCCCCCGCCGGAATCCTTACCACTCACGAAGGAGGGGGGGGGGCACGATGCCCGTGGAGGGGAGACCCTGAACTCAAATTTGTGACCACGAGAAGCGTCAACACCAACAGTGGCGCCGGCCGGAGAGAAAGAAATGTCGACCTAGCAACAAAGATCCTCCCTAGTGCCTTCACAGACTGTTGGGACGAATCCTGTTAGTGAGCAGCACCTACGAAGGCCGGCACGGCACACGAGGGGGCTTGGTGGCGGGCATCACGCCCGACCGCCTTTGTCTCCCTAGTAGTGATGTCTTCACACAAATCGAAGTGCCTATAATGATGATGATCATCACCATCACAGTGGCATCGTCTCGCCCTCCCATTGTCTATTTTCCCCCAACTCCTGCGAGAACTCTGCTCATGTCGGATACCACGTTCACTCGTATCCATTGCAACTTCGATTGTGCTAATTGTGGCTGACCGTTCGACGTGTTTTGGCGTTTGGACCTCTGCTAAAAAGCCCACTTCTCGTTCTGCTTCTGCCTCCCAATTGACCGCATCACGATAACCGATTTCTTATGACCGCACAAAAAGTGATGAATGGACTTTGATGGTGGTTGAGGGATAAAGGGGCAGCCACGAAATTGCCAGGTTTGCACTGCACGGGGAGGGCGCGAATTGTCGGCTGCACAAGCTTCCGCGCGACGCGGCCAAAGGGACACCATTGTTTTTTTTAACACAATCTATCCAGGGTTGGTGGATCACACACAAATGTGCTGTGAAACTCTCTTCCTGTGGGCATCGAGGAGCCGTATTCTGGAATTAGATGCAAACATCTTACAAATTAAAACCCAATGTGGTTGGACCCTTCCAAAAAAGGTCATCCGACTCAGTGTGGCACTCCTGAATAAATGATAATTACTATATGAATATTATTTGTTAGTTGACGTTATGGGGACAGCAGTGTATGTGGGTGCACCAAAGTTAGTGGATCGACAGAGTGTGGTGGTGTAAAGTGTGGGCACTCCCAACTTTTCAAATATATAGAAGAGTAGGCCAAATACCATTGGGTGGGGGCTGACGGCCTTCTGCTGTCGTTCTGCGCATGTGTGTGTCTGTGTGTCTTTGTGTGGTGTGTCTTTGTGTGGTGTGTCTGTTTGTGTTTGTCTGTGTGTGTGTCTGTGTGTGTCTTTGTGTAGTGTGTCTGTGTGTGTGCTTGGGTTTGTGTCTTTGTCTTGTATCTGTGCGGTGTCGGAGCGGTAGTGTAGTAGTTAGCGCGCTGCGCCATGAAACCAGTGACCCGTCAGATTACTGCTCACGGCCAACACCAGTGACGATTATCTGAATCGGTCCTGGGCCGCCCCTAGGTCGACTCAGCCTCAAATGAAGTGTGTTAATATCGCCACTTGGGAGACAAAAGCGGCCGGCCGTTGTGCCAGTCACCCACGCCAATGTGTACCCTTCCGAGTTACTCGCTAGAAGCGCTTCCTCAACAACTCTCTTCAGGCTATACGGGGGATCATTGTCTTTGTGCGCATAATTTCTGAATGCACAAGTGCCCGTTCTAACCCATAACGGGAAGGCGTGTGGGCTACTGTGGCTTATTCCATCACGGATAAGAAGTAAAATAAAATGTGCAAATTACATCGAAGTAAATTATTCAGTGAAACTCAAGAGAATAAGGAAGTGGTGCCGTTTTGAAATCGCGTGTCATTGCGATTCACACGCACGGCACCGCTCAGCAGCATGCCTCAACTACGGCTCCATTACTGAGAACGTCCACCTTGCCAGAGGGAGGGAGAAAGAGACAGAGAGAGGGAGGAAGGGAGACAGAGGGGAAAAAAATAAGAGAGGGGGTAGAGAGAGAGGGAAGGGGTAAGGAGAGCCGAGTGTGAAATTTTTTGTCAAATCTTTCGTTAAAAAAGGGGGGGGGGTTACATAATGCAAAGCATTAACAAAAAAACTAAATGATTAACGAAGCAAAGTGCCGACTACACCGAGCATCGTCTTGCTTCCTGATCGTAAAAAAAGGAAGGGAGACAGAGGGAGGAAGGGAGATGGAGGGAAGAAGGGAGAGGGAGAGACCAGGAGGAATGGAGACTTCTTCTGGTCGGGCAGAGGACACTGGGTCGCGGCTGGGGTCCTGGCCCTGCCACTGGACGAGGGCGGTCATGGGCTGGTGTGCGTGCGGAGTGAGCTGGCCACCTTCCGACTGCAAGCTGTACAAAAGTTCCTGCACGCCACCCCTGCACCGGCCTGGAGCGTCACGGCATCTTTCCTCCTGAAACAGCTGGTCTGCAGTGCTCCAAACAACTATTCTACATGGACCTGCAGGGCCTCCCACTGGAACAGCTGTCACCTTTCTACAGGAGCATCCTGCAGACATGGAGCTCCTTCGCCGTCAGGAGGCTGAACCAGCCGCGATCGGCCGAGGATCTGGTCTTCGAACCGATCCTCAGGAACCCACAGACAAAGCTTCCATCCACCACCGCCATCCCTGACATGGAGAGGCGCCTCACCAACGCGCGGCTCACCAGGTTGGGAGATCTGGTGGAGCCTGGAACACGGGGCCGGTGGCTCGGACCAGCAGACATGGCCGCGAAGACAGGGCTGCAGTCGCTCCGGGTGGCTGCCCGGATCTTGGCCGAAGCCAAGGGGGCCTTCTCAGCGGCAGCGGGGAGAACGCCCCCCCATCGGCGTTGGGGATGACGAGGCCCCCTTCTTGGTCCCCCTCCACCGGAGCTCTCTGTCGTGCCACTGCATCGCCAATGCCGACAAACAAAGGCGGATCACAACCTGTGCTGGCTGGAAGACCTACTGGAGGTGGCCTTCGCAAATGTAAAGAGGAAGGTGCTCTACTCATACATGGTCCGGTTTCACCAACAGGACACCCTGAGGAGCCACAAGGGCCATGTCTGGAGGAAAGCACTGCCCTGCATCTCTCCAGAGAGGCCTCGCTGGAGGCAACTCTACTCCAGCCCGCCGTACAACCGCATCGGCGACCTCAGCTGGAGCATCGCCCACGGCACTGTCACCACCAACGCCTCCCTGGCGCGCTTCACCGACACGTCCCCGGAGTGCCGATTCTGCGGTAAAGTGGAGACGGTGGCCCACCAATATGTGGAGTGCAAGAGCCTGGACTCGCTGTTCAAGGTCCTGAGAAACGTCCTCCTAAGGTTCAGCCTCCACTTCTTCCCGACGGTCCTCATCTTTGGATACCAGAAGGGCGATGGACCCCAACATCTTCAGGGGCTGGTCAACGTGCTCGTCGGCTACACCAAGCTCACCATATACAGGGCGAGGAAGGTGGCCCTGGAGGGGAAACGTCCGGCCAGCAGCCTGGGCATCTTCCGCGCTCTGGTCGGAGCCAGGGTGTGGCTGGAGTTCCGCCATGCGCGGCTGACCCACGCTGTGTCGGCCTTCAAGGAGCAGTAGGCGCTGGAGGAGGCCGTTTGCTCGGTGGCAGATGATGGAGAGCTCTGCATGCAGTTATGAGCTACCCATCAGAGGCCGTTGGCCTGCGAGAAGGGCTGCGTGTAGACGCAGCACTTGTCGTAGTAAAAAAAAAAGAAGAGAGAGAGAACGAGAAAGAGCGAGAGAGAAAACGAGAGAATGAGCGAGAGTGGGTAGAGAGAGAGGGGAAGCAGAGATTGGGGGGGGGGGGGGGGGTAACATAAAGCAAAGCATTAAAAGAAAAACAAAAAAACCTAAATGATGAATGAAGCAAAGTGCCGACTACACCGAGCATCTTCTTGTTTCCTCTGATCGTAATAAAAAAAATAGATATAAAAAAAAGAGAGTGAGTGAGAGAGAGAGCGACATGGAGTAGAAAGAGAGGGGGTAGAAAGAGAGGGGGGCAGAGAGGGGGGTAGAGAGAGAGAAAGGGTAAGGAGAGCAGAGCGATAAATCTTTTGTTAAATCTTTCATTTAAAAATGGGGGGGGGGGATTACATAAAGCAAATCATAAAAAAAACGAAATGATGAACGAAGCAAAGTGCCGACTACACCGAGCATCGTCTTGCTTCCTCCGATCGTAAAAATTAAAAGGAGAGGGAGACAGAGGGAGACAGAGGGAGATGGAGAGACAGGGAGGAAGGGAGATGGAGGGAAGAGGAGAGAGGGAGAGACAGGGAGGAGGGAGTGTAATGAGACCCGGGTCGGGGCGCGTGGCGGGCGAACCGCGCGCGTTGTCCCACGCCGTGTTTGCTCCGCGGCTTCGGGTTCTGACATAAAACACGTGGAGCAATCATCACGGAGTGCCAAGACACACGACGGCAGGCACAGCCCACCCAGGCTTCATCTCCCTCCACCTCCTTCCATCCCTATCTCTCTGCCCATCTCTCTCGCTCTGTCCTCGCTAAAATTGGGCATCCTCGGTGAGATTTGTCCAGGTGCTGGGCTGCCACTGAAAGTCCAGAGAGCTGTATGGCTCATGGTGTCATTAGGGATCATCGGATGCATGTGTTTACAGCTGTGTAGATGCCAAGAACGGCTTTCTGCGTTTAGATTGTTGTCCTTCTCCCGCGCCTCCAATTAGCACGGTTGGCTACGCACGGTGCAAAAGAAGTTCACCATACGTACAGAGCAGTGTTGGGTTTCGTGGGTGGCCAACACCGTGTGCACACTCACACAAACACTCGACATTCACGTAGAGAACTCGTAAAGACACGCAGATATACACAAAGGTCTCCCTATATCCTCGAAGAGAAGCACACAACCTCACTACCTGACGCTCACATTCACACACACGCAGCTTTGGGGCGTGACGCTGCGCGTGTGTGTGGGGGGCGAGCGGTGGCGCAGTGGTTAGCACACTGCGCTACCATCCCGACGACCCGAGTTCTATCCCCACTCACGATCAACATCGGTGACGAACGCAACAGGTGCTGTTGCGGTGTCTGAACAACAACAAAGCACTGGGGATACAAAGGCAGCCGGGCATAGTTCTCGCAATACCGTCCCGGTCTTCATAGTTGCTGCACGCTCACAGCACTCGCCCCAACAGCAACCCGGGAAGCGTCATCAGCCAGGCGGGGGTTGGTGGATCACACAGACGCCGTCAATCTCCCTTCCCTCCTGGCGAGCCAGGAGAAGGCAGTACAGCAAGTAGATCAACCCACCATCTGTACAGGGATAGTGTGTTCACCTCCTCGCGCAAGGCATGGGGTTGTCTCCGGGTGCTCCAGCTTTCTCCTTTCATGTGTAAATAAACACGACTTATCATCATTAATCGGATAAAAACATCTACAATAATATTGGTCGCGAAAACACGCAGGCTTTCGCGACCAATATTATCCATAGTACAGGTTTTTTTTGGGCTAGATTGCGTAAATATGTGCTCATTAGTTAACCGTGTTAGAGATGGAATGGCGCCCTTCACCTCGCTGATGAATTCGATGGCAGGATGGGGTTAACAACTTACGAATGGGAACACAAGGTGGGGAAAAAGCATCGTTGGTGTCATCAGAAATATAATATTATACTGCTGCTTATGGTGATTATCCTAATTCGATTCATGGCAATAAAAATTCTGCTGCTACTGATTATTTTTTTAATATTATACTTTTGCTGCTGCTGATTAATTGCTGATTCAGATGTCGAAAATCCCAGCGCGATTCGCCTTCTTCAGGAAACGTGAAGACAGCGCGACTCCACCGACTGCGACTGAATCACACAGCACAGGCATCGTGCCCTGCTAAGTCAGCGGCAGTCGAATCATCACCGCCGCCACCATCACCAAAACAACAACAACACTCATCAGCACCAACAGCAAGATTATAATCGTCGGCGAAATAACGCGAGGAACTTTAAAGCCGTCCCTAAAACTCCCTGTGGCAGGGGTCGCGTTTTTCCAAATGCCTTCAATTCGGGCGCCCCACCACCAGCCCCCACCCACCTGTGGTCGGAACTCATTGCCCACCTCCCTCCCATCCCGCTGTGCTCGCCACGCACACGCAGCGCGCTAAACAATCGCGCCCTGCAGCCAGGGAGGTCATTCGTTTCCGCAGAGTCGGTTCAGCGCTAGCAAAACTGCGGACCGGTTTCGCCATTCAGCGTCTCGTCGGCAGGGTTCAGGCTCGCGCGAGCCCGATGCTGCCGAAGCACTCGCTGTCTCGAGGGCAAGGGCCCTTCGCGCTCTCCCTGGTGTCGGTTCTGTGAATGACCGCGGCGTTTCTGCTCCATGCGTCACAGCGAGCAGCGCCTCTTTGTTCTGTTGGCGTGGAGCGGTGTGGACCCGGGCTCTTGATGCCTTGCAGCAACAAGAGCCTGGGCTCGATGTCCCATTCGGGCGCCTTTGTGTGTGGCGTTTGTTTTCTCTCCCCCTGTCCTGCATGGGTTTCCTCCGCCTTCTCCGGTTTCCCCCAATTGCAGAAAAAAACCCATTAACTCTAACTGGTATTGGCCACACATCCCAATGATGAATGATTACCTGCAAAGCTCTCAATTAGGATCACACACAGCAGCAGCAACATCGCCCCCTCCTGCGGAAACTTGGCAGGACCCTCCAGAAAAACGAGTCTTGAGTGAGACTTTCCTGGGCAAACGAGTCTACATGAGTATATGCACTGTATATGAATATATTACCGCCACATATATTTGGTACAGGTGAAGTCATCGGCACTCTTACTGACCGATGATGCTTGCTGTGGCACAGGAAAGCACTCTGTCACTTTGCCAGCTGCGTTACATGCCTGCTATGTAACAACATGTCGGCTCATTATCATAACTTGTATGTTGCATACATGAGTCACAAATGAACCTTATGGCGGGACCCCGGGGTCCCATAAGCCCTCGGCTCTCGCATAAACTGCGTTGCGACATCATTTTATGTCTGTTGAAGGCGAACGATACGGCGATCTATACTTCTCGACGAGCTCTACACGATGCGCTAATCAAAGTTTCAAAGTTTTGTTTCTTCTGCGCATTCGTCCTCGCTGCTACGCTTGGACATGACATGACAACAGAATGATCATCGCCAGGCGGGTCACGGCGTTTATGTGCGCGGTGAGACGGAGTCGCCAAAAATAAAATAAATAATTACGATTTTGACTTCCGTTTATTCGGGACCCCGGGGTCCCGCGATAAGGTTCAAATGTGCACGTGGTAATTTGTGTATCACTCTGTGGGGAAGTCAACAGTGATATGGATAGACTCAACTCCACCAGGGGAATGTGGAATGCCCGCCACGGTCTGAGCAAGGCTACGAGCGGGTGTTGAGCACCAGCACCTGCGTGCTCGTTTGACCAGTAGGAGATCATGTGGAAAGCCGCATTTGTTGTGATTTTTTAAAGTTAAAATAATTTCCTGCTCAAGTTACTCAGCCTCAAGCCTCTTTTTCGGGAGGACAAATGTGTCCACGCGGTGACTTATGCCGCCGTGCGGTTTATACGTCCACACACAGTGCCAATCAGAGCGTTCCACTGGAATCGCATATTGGTGTTCTCGACTTAACGATTGTGAAAACGGTTAACGGTTAAGCAAGCCTTGTTTTAAATCCAAGATGGAAAAAATCGGAAATTTCTTATTTCAATGTTATGTTTGTTATTGTTATTAATGTTACATTGCATATTGTGCAGAAAGGAATATTGTTGTAAAGGTCACACAATTCAAAGATCAAGGAAGCTATGAGCACATGTATACATTGAACATTACAACTTAAACACAAGCACGGATTATGTAAAAATAATAATTATGTAAATAAATTCACACACACAGACACACATATCGCGCAGGCAGACATGGACACGTATACACAAAGACAAAGATCCCCCCTATAACGTCATCAAACTGTTGGGGCAAGAGTGGGTGGTGTGACCATCACCACACCCGGCTAGTGCTGACGTTGATTACACACTGCACTCGGTACTTATTTAAGGTTGAGTCGACATAGGGGAGGCCCAGCAGCAGTTCAAATATTTGCTGATGATGTTTGCGTGAGTAGGAATCGAACTCAGGTTGCCGGGTGAATTTGAATTATTGTTCCCCCTGTTCAGTGACCTCCAGACCTGACTGACAGCGAGTGAGCAAGACGTCTCATTACACGGCCACATTTGTGGTAGAGAACAAGGCACAATGAAAACAACCATGCAGGCAATGTGCCTCCTTCCCATATCAGCCCCTCCACGTAAACAGTACTTTCTTACCCATCCCATCAGCTACGCGGCCTTCTGGGAGTGGGTCTCATCAGCAACATTGCCAAATGCTAGATATGCGTCCGAGTTTGACACGTAACCCTATAATACATAGTACAAAATTGTTCATAGTCTCACACAGAGACCCACAGACTGAGCGACCCACAGGGTCACTCAGACCGACAGACGCAATGGCGGAGCCAGGATTTTCAGGTAGGGGGGGCAACCCCACCAGCAATGAAAAATGATAGAGGAGTTGTTAGTAAGTAAGGACTTGTGCCTTGCTTTTTATTCAACGCGTGTGCGGCGATGGCGCAGCCATCGATCGAGGGTCGAATTCTAACCGCGTTGTGTGATTGGCATCGCGCTCGCTGAAGTCGTGTGCTGTATACGCAACTGCACACAATTATGTGAATCACTTATAACTGCTTTGCCGTTACTTATTGCCAATTATGGACTCGGACTATTGTCCTATCATCTCATAGAGTCCCCGGCACATAATAATATGCTACACAGTGGCAGTGGGGGTCGCAAAATAGCGATTTATTACTAATAAACCCCAATGGTCCGATCGAAATGAGGGATTCGATCGGATCAGTGGGGGGGCACGTGCCACCCGACCCCCCCCACTGGCACCGCCAGTGCACAGACGCACAAAAATAACGAATTCTGGTCAGCTGCCAGATGTTTATAGGCAAGGACTCTTGTCTGTTCGACATGGCTCCTACTGTAGATGTGATAGCAGCATTATGTTGCTGCGAGCCATTGTCATCCACGGCACACAGCTGCTGCGTATTCATGATCGCCGTCGGCGCGGGCAGTGGTGGCTGCCTGGACTCCGCCGCCTCCCGTCTGAGTGAAGCAGCCAAAACCGTAAAGAGAACATCGTATGGCTCATTCAGTCAGGCTGGAACGATTTGACCTGGCAATTTGATTATGGAATCAAACTATTCCTTTGGATCTAAAGGAACTAAGTGCACAATAATAATATTGTGTTTATTGTTATTCTAGAAACTAGCCCAGGTGTCTGCTCTGTGGTTCAAAAGTGGAAGTTCAAATCATGATTGGGTGAGTTGACTCAGCCCATCATCATCCCTCCTTCCCACTGGGGTGAATAAAATATCTACCACTCAGTGGGGGGGGGGGGAGTCAACAGTGGTTGTAAATGGGATTGAATGCTGGGTCTGCAGGCCTGTTAACAGGAGTTGAGCATCAATCCACGTTGATTATTCCATAGTCTGGAGACTCTCTTCAAAGATATTTGGCCAATTCCCTACGGAGTCTGTTTAAAGCCTCGGGTCCTCGGAACTCCCAGTCGTCGTGTCCACACAGGCGCCGATTAGATCAGACGCGCCAAGGATTACGCAAGCGTGTCAAGATTGTAACCATATAGCGACACGCAGGCAAAGATCCACCGTGTATACCACAAAGAATGATGGAGAACGATCTATGAGCGAGCACCCATGAATACCGGAACAGTGCCCCTATGAAGCAGGAACGTGCGGTCAGGGGAGGCAGGGGAGGCAGAGCCTCACCTGTCATACTCCAATGAAAACAGCTGTTACGAAAACTAAAAAAAATAAAATAAATATTAAGATTTTTCCGCTGATCTGAGTTATAAATGTAATTTCTGTACGATTGCAAAAAAAATTGTAGTCAAAATCGCCAAATTTGCGGAGCTCCACTGCAAATGCAGGAAGAGACGAGAGGTGAGGCAGCGACGAGCTCAGCCTCCCCTCTGATTGCGCAACCCCTCAGTAACTGGATGGAGCGCGGGCAATAAGCACGTGCCTGTTTCTATCTCAGTATGTCACCAATGTAATGTTTGTAGACCCCTTCATTGCATGTCCTCGCCTTACATACTCCAGGTAACTTCTTTCACGTATGTGTATAAAGATATTTAGGCTCGCTGGTCTCGTCATGAAACTGCAATGAAAAAACACCAGGGGAGGCAGCTATCACATCTGCCTCACTGAGGAGGATGTGTCTAACACGCCCCCTCAGTGAAGGTAGGACCCCCTCGGTGAGGCCACGCCCCCCGCCGTGAGGCCACGCCCCCCTCAGTGTGTGAATCTGGCACGAGCCAGTGCCTCCCCAGCCATTGACCTCACCGCACGTCACTGCTATGTAGGGGTAGTGTGGTAAGAGTCATGATCGAGCCATCTTTGTCTCTCGGATTTTGATGCTTATGTACACCCCACCGAATACTAATTTAAGGCTGAGTTGACCTAGGGGAGGTACAAAGCCGGTTCAGAAAATTATGTTGGCCATGGGCGGAAATCGAACTGGGCTCGGCGGGTTCATAGGATGGTACACTAACCACTGCGCTACCGCTCCGCGCCAACAGAACGAAGAGGCGTTGTTACCGTAGGTGTTGGCTGTGACGCAAGGAGCAGGAACACCGCGGTCAAGCAAAGAAGTGTGGAGAGATGCGCACTTGGAATTACATTGAGAGGAAGAGAGAGGGGCACGTACATGAGAGAACACACGCAGGCTCGTGGCATCGCCCACACTGTGACGGGGAGTGAGTTGGGCTTGGGCAGGAGGACGCGTTGCGGACAAAAGGGATGGCTCTGGCCGATGGTCGAGACTCATAACGGAGCGGCAGGCAAGGAACGGATAGAGTTCCGAGAGGAGATGGAGTGATGAAATCGGATCGTGGAGTCTAGCGCAGGCTCCTGGGTGGATCGTTACATCGCAGGATCGTGAGCGGTGGCGGTTTGGGGAGGCCTTCATCGAGCAGTGGATTGACCAATGGTCGTCGATGAAGTTTGGTGTGACCGGGGGAGACATCCAGAGGGCAGAATGAGACTCATTGGGCAGAGCGACCTGGGTCACCACGACGACGATCAACACGACAACACAAACCCAGCGAGCACAGCCAATGTGATCCGTGCCCCCCCCCCCCCCCGGAACGTAGCCCCCCATCCGGCCCCCACACGCACAGAGCCCCCCAACCCCCGCGCCTATGACCGCGCGTCCCCTGCTCGTCACATGCAGGCGCCACAATCAACATCAATCTACGCTCACGATTCTGTAACTTTATTTTACCATGGGCGGTTTCAAAAAAGTTATTTGTCCGAGCTTATGTTTTTGTTGTTACAGGAAATGCATTTCTGTATTTGAAATAGACTTTGTTTGTGGACTAATTGCAGCTTCATCTGTTTCAAGTTTCATTTATTAGGTATAGAATGTGAGCCATGCGGTTCTTGAGTCGGGTGCAACCGCAACAAACAAAATATAAACAGAGAACATCTTAAAGCGATGATGTGCAACAGAAACATCCTGGATAAACCAGCAAATCTTCCAGAAAAAAACACCGTATTACAACGCTGTGTGCAAAAATCCCAGTGTGATGCAAGTCAAACAATAACAACCATAAGACAATTTAGATTAAAGTTATCAGGCCAACTCCGCACTTCCGCAAGAAACATGGCTTAACCATATGTTTTTGAAATCAACAAAATAAGCTATAAAAACAATGTAACAACAGTAATCATAGGAACTGTGATTCAAATGTAACAATAAACGATATACATAGCATGTACGACCAAACTTGCAGCCATAGCTGGCAGCATGACACTCCCAGTGTATGATGTGTGAGTGAGTTAGTGGTAGTGTGAGTGAGTGTATGATGTGTGAGTCAGCGTATGATGTGTGAGTCAGTGGTAGTGTGAGTGAGTGTATGATGTGTGAGTGAGTCAGCATATTATGAGGGAGTGTATGATGAGTGAGTCAGTGTATGATGAGTGAGTCAGTGTATGATGTGTGAGTGAGTCAGTGGTAGTGTGAGTGAGTGTATGTATGATGTGTGAATGAGTCAGCGTATGATGAGTAAGCCAGTGTATGATGTGCGAGTCAGTGTAAGATGAGTGAGTGTATCACGGCCTCCTCCCCGCCATCAAGGCCTCCTCCACACCATCACAATCTCCTCCCCGCCATCACGGCCTCCTCCCCGCCATCACGGCCTCCTCCCCGCCATCACGGCCTCCTCCACGCCATCACGGCCTCCTCCACGCCAATCCCGGTTAATGCGGTTGTTCATTCTCCGATGTTAATTTGTTTGCTTTTTGTGCTTTGTTTTATGATTTAGCTTTTGTCATCGTTGGTGACCCATAAGGCCGCTCACCAAGCCACACCAACATAAACTTGAAACAATACACATCTCATCATCATCATCACAACCCTCAATCCACTGCTGGACGAAGGCCTCCCAAAGTTGTGGGATCGTATCTGCGATGTTATGTGGATCGGAGGAGGCAGCTCGAGAGAGAGAGATGTCCAGCCAATCGTTGCTCAAGAGATAAGGATTTGAGAAAGTGCAGATGCCATCAGCAGCAGCCGTGGCTGGTCGTTACGACACCATGGCAGTTTCGCATTGCACCACTGCTGACATCATTACGCGATGTCGTGCAACGGCTGTGTGCCTTTGAAGACGGAGGAGATTTTGCATTTTTATTTTAACAGTTGCTGCGCAAAGGCCCAACGACCATAAATGTCAAGCGGCCAGAAACAAACAGCACCATAAAGTTGAAATAGATAAGAGTTGACACATTTCTTGAATTGCGCAAGGTTATTATAACTTACGTGAGCTTAGGGAAAGAGACGATGGTGATGATGATGGTAATAGGAGGAGGGGATTCCACAGTGGAGGAGTGTGTGGGGAAAGAAACAGAAATTTAAGTGAAATGACCTGCAGTGTGGTGAGTGGGTGGATGAGAGGGTGAGTGAATCGAGTAGAGGAGTGAGTGGATGTGTGAGTTGCCGTGACCCGCAGTGTGGTGGTGGTTGGACTCAATGTTGTGGTGGTTGAGATGAAACAGTAGAAGTCTGATAGAGGCCGAGTCCTCGACACGGGAGGAGGATTCGACGAGCAAAGTTCACGGGAACAGGAACCATGACACGAGTAGCGATAGAAGAGTGATAAGGATGCGACTGGCTGCCTCCCGGAGCACGTGACGTGGTGCAGTGAACACGAGGACTCTGGTGCGACAAAATTCCCGATCGCCTTTCCTCCTCCTACCACTCCAAAAATTGCATCCCATCAGCTACGCGGCCTTCTGTGCGTTATTTTATTTTCAGCACCGTGAGCTCAACACAAGGAAAGCACTGCACCGGTGTCGAAATGGAGTGCCCCGTCCGCAGTGTTAGGCTCGCGTGAACCAATGCTGGCGAACTGCCAGGCGATTATGGGTCCTCGTTTGACGCGAAACTCTCCAGCACGCAGCACAGAATACCCATGGGCGGCGAGGTGGGGAATCTAACAAACTAGCCAGGCAGAGCATGCTGACGTTGATTACACACTGGACCGGTTCCAATAATCGTCACTGGGGTTGGTCGTGAGCGGGAATCGAATTCTGGTGGCCGGTTCGGAGAGCACCGCTCCGCTACGACGCACACAAATACACGCAGTCACACACAAAGACAAAGATCTCCCGCATAGTCTGTAGCAAACTGTTGGGGCAAGTGCTGTTAGCGAACGCCTATGAAGGCCGGGTCGGCACACTCGGGGCTGGGTGGCCAACACCACGCCCGGCCGCCTTTGTCTCCCCAGTGGCGAAGATTTTTACACACTGCACCAGGTGCTCATTTGAAGCTGAGTCGAGCTAGAGGAGGCCCACGACCAGTTAAGATAATCGTGACTGGTGTTGAACTCGGGTCGACGGGTTCGTAGTGTACTAACCGCTACACTATCAGTCACACACGGACACACGCAGACACACGTAGGCACACAGACACACGAATTATCGATCCAACGCAATCCTCATATCAAGATAAACTTGTGCAACGCAGCATTACACAGAGTGTGCTCGGTGCGGTATGGTGAAAACGAGAGTCTGAAGACGCTGATGGTGTGGCCGAGCAGTTACTCCCGCGCGTGTTTACCCGGCAGGAAAGCCTCACCGAGTCCCATGACTCTTTTTTTCCAGGAGGGTCCTGCCAAGTTGTCACGATGGGGAGGGCATGGGCGATGATTGCTGTGTAGATTTCCAATTGAGCAATTTTCAGTGTAATTGTGTTGATATTTAGCAAACATGGACCGCGTCGTTGGGCACGCGACGGCCGCTACTCTTGCTACAATGTGGCCGTCCCAACGCAGCATTCCCCACACCTCCGATTAGCACGGTTGGCTACGTACGGTGCGAAAAAAGTTGTCAATACAGTAACATACATGTCACGGGATCTTTAAGGTCGACTGCGAGGCTGACGGCGCGTCATCGTATTTTGACGGTGAACACCGCAGCATTAACACCGCAGCATTAACCAGGGCACCCGCTGCATTCGAAACGTGAAGCTCTGCAATAAGCGGCATCTCCGTTCCTGCGACGACTCGATACGCTGTGTAACAACATCCCTCGGCCACGTGTCCCGACGATTTAACACGCACGCGTGCAGAAATTGCATTAGTATAAGCTTTCAGCCTTGTCCAGACCACCAGCTCAAAGGTAATGCACATGTGGCCACATCGTCGTTGTGGTCGCCCCAACGCAGCCTCAGCAGGAGGTCATTCGTTGTCTTTGTGAATAACTTTGTTATGACAGTGGCCCCCTAGGGGGGGGGGCGGTAGGGGGTGGTGAGCGGTGGTGAGCAGCGGTGAGTGGTGCTCACCAACCCAACTGTGACACAACCGCAGTTTGGTAACCGCGGCGTGGTAATGCCGGACATTAACATTTTATCTCGAGAGCATGAGCAGCATAACCAATGCCACCATCATCATCATCTTCCTGAGCAACAACACCATCATCGTCATCATCATCATCGGCGTGTTCATTGTCGTCAAGACACGTCATCATATTCCCAATGACCAAACATCATCACTTCAACTACCAGCCTTTAGTCATCACCACCACCACTCAAACATCATCACCACCACCACTCAAACATAACCACCACCACCATGTGTAGAGCCCCCCCCCCCACCCTCTGGGTATCGGGAGGCCATCACCCCCCGCTTGCGCCACGCTTGCGCTGTCGGCCGCTGATAAGAGGCGCCTCAAGGGCCCGGGGCCCGACCACAGCCCCGCGCATCAACCATGACCACCACCACCATCACCACGAGGTGGGGGGCTCCACCAGATCCCCCGCTGCTCAACCCCCACGACACAACTCCAACACAACCCCGACACCAGCACTCCAACACAACCCCCACTCCAACACAACACCCATACCAACACAACCCCCACACCAACAAAGACAAAGATCCCCCGTATAGCCTTAACAGACTGTGGGGGCAAGTGGCCAATACCACGCCCGACTGCCTTTGACTCCCAGTGGCGATGTTTACTACACACCGCGTCACCAGGTACTCATTTGAGGCTGAGTCGACCTAGGAGAGGCCCGGGACGGTTCAAATAATCGTCACTTGTATTGGCCGTGAGCAGGTATCGAACTCGGGTCGCCGAGTTTATAACGCAGCGCGCTAACCGCTACACTACCGCTCCCCCTACACACACAACCCCTACACCAACACAGCCCCCAACACACACAACCCCTACACCAACACAACCCCCAACACACACAACCCCTACACCAACACAGCCCCCAACACTCATAGCCCCCAACACACACAACCCCATCACCAACACAACCCCCAACACACACATCCTCTACACCAACACAGCCCCCAACACACACAACCCCATCACAAACACAACCCCCAACACACACAACCCCTACACCAACACAACCCCCAACACACACAACCCCTACACCAACACAACCCCCAACACACACAACCCCTCCACCAACACAACCCCCAACACACACAACCCATCACCAACACAACCCCCAACACACACAACCCCTACACCGACACAATCCCCCAACACTCATAGCCCCCAACACACACAACCCCATCACAAACACAACCCCTACACCAACACAACCCCCAACACACACAAGCCATCACCAACACAACCCCTACACCGACACAACCCCCAACACACACAACCCCTACACCAACACAACCCCCAACACACACAACCCCTACACCAACACAACCCCCAACACACACAACCCATCACCAACACAACCCCTACACCAACACAACCCCCAACACACACAACCCCTACACCAACACAACCCCCAACACACACAACCCCTACACCAACACAACCCCATCACCAACACAACCCCATCACCAACACAACCCCCAACACACACAACCCATCACCAACACAACCCCCAACACACACAACCCATTACCAACACAACCCCCAACACACACAACCCCTACACCGACACAACCCCCCAACACACACAACCCCATCACAAACACAACCCCCAACACCAACACAACCCCCAACACACACAACCCCTACACCAACACAACCCCCAACACACACAACCCCTACACCAACACAACCCCCAACACACAACAACCGCCATTCGCCACTAAGTGGCGGTGACGTCACCACGACGCTTGTGCCAGGCCATGTGCACCCTGAGGCCAAGTGAAGTGTCGAACGCCCGCTGGCAGGAGGTCACGGGGCAGACCCAGGTGCCACGGGTCGACTGACCGAGATGACCGAGATGACTGGCTGATGCACCACCTGTGCCCCCTACTGTGCCAACTTGCTGTGCTTTAGCCACCCGGCGCTCCGCTCGTTGTTGTGAGCGTCGCTCCTCCGCCCTCCGTTGTTGTTGGAGGGCGACTGCCTCCAACTGCCCAGTAGCGTCCTTCACGCAACCCCCAACACACACAACCCCTACACCGACACAACCCCCAACACACACAACCCCTACACCAACACAACCCCCAACACACACAACCCCTACACCAACACAACCCCCAACATTCATAGCCCCCAACACACACAACCCCATCACAAACACAACCCCCAACACACACAACACCAACACAACCCCCAACACTAACACAACCCGAACAAAGACTAAGATCTCCGTACAGCCTGAATAGACTGTTGGGGCAAGTGCTCTTAACGAGCACCTACGAAGACCGGCACAGCACACCTATAAAGGGGTGGTAAGGCAAGCAACACACCTGGCCGCCTTTGTCTCCCCAAGTGTAGTTCAGCACTAATTTAAGGCTGAGTCAACATAGGGGAGGCACCTGCAAGACATTAGGCAGATGAAACCATCAAAAATCCATTCCCAGCACCATCGTCTATCGACTGAAGCCTCCACACGAGCCACAAGACGCATTTTCAGAAGGGTCCAACTCTACTGGAATGTACAAAAATGTTTAATTCGGCTCCTTTCGAGTCTATTTGAGTCCATGGGTCTGCATGTGTCTGCGGGTCTCTGCGTGAGATTATGGGCGAATTCCTTTGTATATCCAGCGCTTAATGCAATGTTGTTTGGCTCGGCGTAAGGTACTACCACTAGATGACAAAAAAGCCAAAGTGAATTCTGGCTCAAACATTCATTGAGGCATTGGTGCTCATCTCCCTTTCACAGCACCGCAGAACCTGTGGTAAGAAGTTTCACATTTCTATGGCGGGGGCGAGTCTATCCCACAAAGTGGCACTTATTTGATCGACCCCGCAGGCAAGAATGATGGGCCCGAGTCATCCCGTCCAAGCAGACTTTGAAGTTGCAACCTTCCGAGCCAGCGGCTCCACCACTGAGCCAGCGGCTCCACCACTGAGCCACCCGGCCAGATAAGCGATGATGATGATGACGATAATGACAAGGACAGATCATATCACGAAAGCGACTGCCGACTGCGAATGACTCATAAATGGAACGATGATAAATAATATAATCAAACGCCAATGAATGTCGGCCACCGCCGGTGACGCCGCTGGCGATTTCAAGCAAGGGCTCTGCGCACGGGCGGAGCGTTCTCGCGACGGCCGATCGGTGCTGATGAGTGGCATGCAAGTGAAAGACGCGGGGAGGCAGCTGACGGCGATAGCAATCTCCAGGCGCGGATGTTGGGTGGAGATAATGCACGGAGAAGGAAAACGGCGGTGGAGGCGGCGGCGTGCGGTCGCTCGCCACATCAGGCAGCGAGGGCGAGGGGCACACGAGAGGTGCGAAGCCCAGGGGGCGTCGCTCCTCGGCACGGCCACAAACACTCGCCCGGCCAGCACCGGGATGTCGCACGGGAGGAAGGGGGGGGGAGGGCGAGGGACTGGTACCGTGGGGGGCAGTGGTGAATCCACGGGAAAGGGGGGGGCGATATTCTATTCGTGCGAAAGATAAAAACGCGAGACACGTGTTGCGTGTTTTTTGTCGGGCTCCTTTTCAAACGTTGAAATACCGTGACTACAGCCTCCCCCCCGCCACTGGCAGGTTTCTAGATCTGTCTCTGGTGCAGGTGGGGGGAAATAAAGGGGGACGAGAAGAGGTCGCTGGTCAGATTCCATCTCACGGCGCAGCAGTTGATAAAAAATATATAATTTATCAACCCCCCCTCCCAAATCGTCCAGTCAGAATAATGAGATCAGGCAGTGTATAGTGAACCGGTCCTGGGCATCCCCTAGATCGACTCGGCCTTAAATGGTGTGGTTTATAAACGTCAGCACTTGCGACAACAGTCTGATGAGGCTATAAGGGAGGGATCTTTGTCTTTGCTTTGTATTGTTGTGTGTGTGTGTCGCTGCGTTTGTATCGCTGTTTGTGTAGTGATGTGGGAAGTTTTCTCATATCACGGCTGCACACGCGGAACCCACATCCCCTACGCACACCCGAAACCCTTAGGAAAATTCACCTGGTTCCATCTGCACCGAGTTTCTACAAAGTCTGTTATATAAATGAACACTTAAAGTGCAATCAACGCTAATCAAGGAGAGACTCAACTCAGACTTTTCAGATTGAACATCGATTCCAAAATATAACTCTAAAGAATACATGCGCGGCGTTGGTGAGCAGTGGCGTAGTGGTTAGCGCGTTGCGCTATGAACACTGCAACCTGTGTTCGATTCCCGGGGACGACTAACAACAACCTGGGTCTATCAGGAATGCGCAGTATGCCGTACTAAAGTTCAATGCGATATCACCAGATCTTGGTACAAATCAATTCCTGCCACCTGACTACAAACGCCAATTGCCGGAAAGGTGCCAATCCGAGTCAGCGCGGGCGCTTTGAACCCATCAATCTGGGTTCGATGCCCGGTCACGGCTGATATCAGTGGCGAAGAATAATCTCTCATTAAAACTTAGGCTTTCGCGACCAACATAATCCATATTAAAGTATTTTTTGGGTTAAATTGCGTAAATATGCAGTGACATCGCTGGATACCACCATGTCGTAGGTGTAGTACCGGGCCTAGAGGGGCATGGTGTGCGCTGGATAATAGCGCTGGATGGCACCAGGCTGTAAGTGCAGTGCCGGCCCTACAGGACAGGGTGTGTGGGTGGCGACCGAAGGGTAAGGTTGTGTGAGGCCATGGCACTCTGGTTGACCTGGGAGGACACGTTGACAGAGGGGCCCCAAGAGGGGGCTAGGGGGGTCACGTGATTGGGACCCAGATCCTTGCCGAGAGTTCTGGAAGGTGGACGTGGCCAAGGACGGAGCCGGCCACGCCACAGAGAATATAGGCCGAGTCCCGAGAGGGAGCAGGGTTGTTCATCCCCGGAAAGAAACCCTTCGTCTACAATCTCCGTTCAACAAGTATTCCAACACGTCAACCGGGGCAGATGTTATTGGTCCTGGGTCTGCAGTAACAGTTACGTAGTAACTAGTGTAGTGAGCCAGGTGGTCTCCACCTTAGGTTGTTATTCTGTTAAGGGGAAGTTACTCCGTGTGTTGGAACTAAATAAAATGCGTTGCCTCCAATATCTACGTCTGTGACTCAGTTGAACCCATTACAACTGGCATCAAAAGTGGCCAAACGTTCTTTTGTCAAGAAGATAGGCCGAGTTAGGTTATGCTTAAGTGACACTGACTACATATCAGGACATTGTCGGACGACGAGGACGACGAAGTTGTTATTCCCCAGACAGCCCCGGGGATGGCGACCCTAGAAAAAGGGAGTGAGACGCCGCTGGCGGAGCAACGTGACGACCATCTTCGCGACAGCTCACCGCCGGCAGGGAGAGAGCACTGTACATTCCGCGCCCGCCTCGCTGAACACCTTAAGACCGTGGCCACAGTGGTCACTGAACTCGACCGGCCGTGGAGAGCCAGCGGTGGAGGAGAGAGCACCAGAGCTGCGCGGGTCGAGTCTTCCGTCGCTGTTTTCCACCACCGGGAAAGCTCCATGGCGCAGCCCACACACGCAGCCACCATTTTGTTCGTGGAGCGGGACGGAGAGCCCGCTAATTCTGAACGTCCGCCGAGTGTGCCTGTCGAGATTCCATCCCTTAGGTGATGTCTACCGTTTGTTAAAGAATTTTCAGCCACGGGAGGCGACTGGGTGGCCTTCAGGTGCCGTTTCCAAACAAACTGTGACTTGGCGGGATGGACAGAGGCAGAGGCGCTGAGAGCGCTACCCGCCGCGCAGGATGACAACGCCTTGGCGGCGGTTTGCACCATCCTGCCGTCAGAAAGGACCACGCATCATCAAGCCGTTGCCTAAATGGTGGCAATTTACGACCCACCATCAAATTTTCACCATAAGTTTGCTGCGCGGAGGAGGGGAGAGGTCGAGACGCCCCTCGCCTTCCGCAGCGCACTGTTCGCGCTAGCAAAGGCTGCCTTCCCAAAGATGGACCATGATGGAGTCAACTCGCTGGTCCATCGAAAGATTTCTGACGCTGGCGAAGGATCTCAAGATCGTCCTGCCAGCCATGGAGGAAGATGATTTATCTTCTCTGAAAGTTGCAAGGTGCATTCAGGCGCACCTGCTTTTGAAATGACATAAGAAGTTGGCAGCGTGTACCACGCCTCTTGAGACGCATGATACACCTGAAGACACGGAGCCCGTCCTTCGGCCCAAGGCGGAGGCTGGCGGGGGGACAGCATGGTGCGACGGGATGAACAACATCGACGGCGGAAGATCTTTCCTCGTCCTGGGAGCGGGCCCATCGTGTGCTACAACTGCGGCCTGCTGGGACACGTCTCGTCGGGTTGCTACGTGCCGCGATGATGCCTCCCCGGACCACCGCCGTAATCCGCCCGACCGTCCTCAACTCCACTATATCCCAAGGCGAGTCGCGACACACCACACACTCGGCCCTTGAATCCACCTCAATCATCGCGTTCTGATGGTTTTCATTCCAATCGTATGTGGTGGAGCATGAGGGTGCGGATTTTGCTCGGGCTGGCTGGCCACTCCAACCGGGTCAGTGGTCGGAGTTGGCCCATAGAGTCTTTGCTTGCGGCCGCGGTTTCATCCGCTGTTATCGGAATGATAGAGGGGGTTGAAATTAAAATGCTCGTCGAGACCGGTGCGTCCGTGACTAGAATTTCCGAGTTGATTTTTAACATTCTGCCCCGTAAATGTCATACCCTATGTCCCGTCGGGGTTCCGTGCTTTGCCGCAAACGGCGGCTCATTGGGCATCATTGGACAGATAACGGCAGAGGTGTGTATTGGAGATATCAAATTGATGGGACCAGTTCTTGTATCAACGTCCCTTGCTGTTCCTTGCTTGCTCGAGACTGACTTCCTGGGGAAGATGCTCCTGAAAATTGCAATAGACAAAGGTTGTCTCGAGTTGTCATTGAGCCGCCGCATGGCCTTTTTTCTTTCTCCCACTCGATTGCACATGGCCAATGCTACTGTACAAGCGCTTGCGAGTGAGACCGTAAAGATTCCCCCCGGCGCGCAAATATTGGTTCCCTTATGATTGCGGAAGCCGCTTGACCAGGAGGCGACTGCGGGTGGAATCCTTCTAGGACCCTCAAACAAAGTTATTCATAGGTTGACGTTAATGGTGGCCCAGACTCGGGTGTCCAATGACCAGGAACCGTTCATTCAGGTCCTCAATGTAAAGTTGGACATGTCTTTCATACAGCAGGACACCGTGCTAGCCCACGCGTCGCCCACACTCGTTGGTAGGGTGGGGGTCGTGTCGAATACAGAGCCGCAACAGTTTTCCGATGAAAAGTGAATGGATGCGCTTTGTTCTGATGACTGGTCAATGCACCACCTGTGCCCCCTATTGCGCCAATTTCCTGTGCTTTAGCCACCCGGCGCTCCGCTCGTTGTTGTGAGCATCGCTCGTCTGCACTCCGTTGTTGCTGGAAGACGATTGCCTCAAACTGCCCAATAGCAACTTTCACGAGCCTCCCTTAAAGAGGCCGATCTTGACACCGCTGGTACCAGTCATCGGAAAGTCCACTCAGCTCCACATCCTCCTGTACATCACTCCATCTCTTCTCTAGCCCGTGCCATGCCCGTTTAGCCCCCTCTATTCGGCCGAACAAAAGCTCTTTAGGCATGCGGTGGTTGGGCCTGCGGGCTACATGACCCAGCCAAAGCAGCCTTGCCTGCCGGAGGAGTTCACTGATAAATCTTTGTCCAGGCCTGACTGTGGCCGAGAAGACCTGAAGCTTCATGTCGAGCGACAGACCAGGTAGCTTCCACAGTGTTACACAACCGTGTTACGCAACTGTACAACACACATACATGCAGAAGAGACCCAGTTGCCCATCATTGTACGGAGAAGCAACCTCGGCACACACAACAGTGGGCCAGACTCAGTAGACCCAAGTGCTCTTTGTTGGAACATGTAGGCGAAGGAGCAGGTCCTGTGTATGTGAGGGAGCAGCACAATCGAGAGAGCCTTGCAGGTGAGGAGGAGGAGGTGGAGAAGAAGAATCTTGAACTTGACTCGAAACCGGACCAGCAGCCAGTGGAGAAATGCCAGCACAGGGGCCACGCGTCCAAGCGAGAGATTTCTGGCAGGTGCATTCTGCACGCCCCGGAGGCAACTTAACAGCGTAAGGGAGGATCCCAGCAAACAGTAAACTACAAAAGTCAATATGAGAGAACACGAACGCATAGACCAGTTGCTCAGTGTCCGACAGTGAAAGGATGGGGCGCAGCCTAGCTACATATCTAAGATGAAAAAAACTAATCCTTAGTGACGTTGTTAATGTGCACTTCAAAGGTGACCGAGGCATCAATGACAATGCCAAGACTGAGAACAGCTGCAGTAGCAGCACCGATATTGTGGCCATCGATTGTCAGAACGACCGAACCGGTCTGGGAAAGTTGGTGTGGGGACCCAACAAACAACAACTTCGTCTCGTCAACATTCAACTGAAGACAATTGGATTGCATCCAAGGTTGTTTAGCTGGACATGTACCCGATTGCCTTATCGTGAGCATGGACATGCATCTGATCGCCTTATCGTGAGACCTCCTTGTAGATGAGATGGAATGTAAAGTAAAACAGTCGGGGTGACTGATGATCCAGCACTCACTGAGTCACTCCACTCACTCGCCTCCTTGTCACTTATCTATCGCAAGCATTTTTGCCAGTGTTCCCGTGAACTGCACTCATTGTAACCTCCGCCCGTGTTGAGGACTCGGTTCTATTAGACACTGACTGTTTTGTTTCACCCACTCACCACACCGCAGGTCACCTCACCTTTCCCTCTGCTTCTTCCCACGCACTGGTCCACTCTGGAATCCCCTGCTCCCATCATCATCCCGCAACAACCTTGCTGAACTCAACACACGCGTTAACTCCGATATATTACAACTGCGATAGTGCTGACATGATAGTACCATCTGTTGCTGGCCGCTTGACGTTTTGGGCTTTTTGACCTGTGCTCAGCCACTACTTTCAACGAAAGTTACGCAATCTCCACACCTCTCAGCCGTGGCTCGTCGCATTTTCTCCCTGTTTGTTTAATCACGTTCGCTAAACACACCCCAGTGGCCCCAACCATACACCATAACAATCTCATACAGCACTTTGTCAGAGGTCCTCCTCTCGATATACCCGCCACCGCCATAGAAGCTGGCTCAGCAGGGCTGTAAACGAGAGATGAGCAACCGATGCATCGATGCTGATCTGAGCCAAGCAGGAAGTGATCGCTTTGACTTTCGGCTCAGGCGTCCGTAGACCGCAGGCTTGGAATTCCGTGCCAAGATAGGGGGCAAGCAACTTGGAGGTTTAGAAGAGCCAGCCGGGCGGTGAAAGTGCTGGATGCTTAGAGGAGGGTCGAGTTATGTTCCTGGGAATGTCAGCAGCAGCAGCAGGGGCAAAATGTTCAAGAGCTACATGCCAATGTTGAGGTCTGCTGGCTAAGACTTCAGCTGATAGAGAGCTGGTGTCGTTTTGCTGTTCCTCCTCCGTTGAAGGAGCGCAGACCACAGTGGGTTACTGTAAGGTCCATAGTGTGGGGTGCATGGCCACAGTTGCACTCCTGTGGCTTCCGAATTTAATTTATTTCTGGATGTATCTCGAACGGGTCTCTACGTACAGTATCTCCATGAGTCTCTATGAGTCTACATGGGCTTTACGTGCGGTCCATAGTGTGGTGTGCATGGCTACAATCGCACGACTACTCTGGATTGTTTTTGATTAATTTCCCACGTACAAAGGAGCTGTGTCCATCGGCCCGCTGACGTTTTTACGCTGTAGATGGTTACATGACGACCGCTTGTGTTGCGATCGAGACGTCGTAGTTTTTTGTTTTTTATTTTTTGTTATTTTCTTTGAATCCATCTACGTGACTTTACTGAAAGACTCAACGAATACAGCAGTGTCTTCGAGGTGGAAAAAATGTCAAAGCCAGCAGGTGTGCAGTGGATGTTGGGGTCTGAAAGGAGGAGGAAGATGTGTCATTCTGGACGCCCGACTGGGTAGCGAGCGCCGCGTGGCCGTGATGACGCGGCGTTGACCTCGGGGGATGACGTGCGGCGCGCGACCTTTCTCGGCGTAAAGGGGATTCCCGTGTTCCGGGCGTATTGTGAACCGTCAAGGGTGATCGCTCCGTCGCGCAGGGATTGCGCTTTCCGCTTTGCTGTATTCCGTGTGTAAGCGGCGGCGCAGTGATTAATCGCTACCGCGCTACGAATAGGGGCGTGCCGAATTCGATTTGGTCACTCACGGCCAAAATCAGTGGCGAATGTTTGTGCCGGTCCTGGATAAAATCAGCCTAAAACGAGTACCCCTGTGTGGTGTGTAATCAACACCCCTAGCCATGGAGATACAAAGGCGACCGGGCGTGGTTCTGGCCACACCACTCCCTCATAGGTGCTCGCCCCAACAGCCGGTGATGGTTACACAGGAATATTTTTTATTTGTACTGCATATTACTCACAAGCCATCGAAATCCCTCACAATCCTGCAATGTAACGATACAACGCTCCATCTGCATGGTGGAAGTCCGCTGGCAAGTGTATTGGTATCACCGTGTGACCTTGGCGTGCACAGCGAGGTCACCAGCGAAGTATGCTGCTGGCAAGATGCCACTGGGGCGATCGGAAGGCGCGCGTTCGAGACTCCACTTGCAAGCGTGAGCAAGTGGCATTGTCCCACAGCAAGAAGGTACCTGGGGTCCCAGATACCTTCGCTGTGTGTGGGGGGGGGGTTGTATATTCTCACCCTGTTCTGCAGAATGTGACTGCGAGAGTGAGTTTGTGAGAGAGTGCGAGCACTGTGGCAGTGTGGTGGTTAGCGCACTGCACTACTAACTCCGTGACCAGAGTTAAATTCCCGCTCACGACCAACAACGGTGACGATTGTCTGAACCGGACCCGGGCTTCCCCTAGGTCGGCTCAGCCTAACATGAGTATTCGTTGCAATGTGTAAACCTCGCCACGAGCGAGACAAAGGCGGCTGGGCGTAGTGCTGTTCCTGAGTGGGTGGTGAATGAACGAGTGAGTGAGGAAGTGCGCAAATCGATGAGTGGGTGGTGAGTGAGTTGTTTTGACCCGCAGTGTGGTGGTGGTGTTGGTGGTTGAGATGAAACAGTCGGAGTCTGGCAGAGGCCGAGTCCTTGGCACGAGTGGAGGACTCAAGGAGTGAAGATCACGGGAACAGGAACCGTGGCAGCAGTAGTAGCAGCGATAGAAGAGCGATAAGGAAGCAATAATGATGATGCATTTAATAAAAAAAAGCCGAACTAAAAAATAAATAACTCAGCAAAACTAAGCGTCCCCTCTCTCTCCGTGGGAGGGTTCCGCTGACTTCCCCTAAAGGTAAAGTGGTCGCTATACCGCTGCTAGCGACACAAAATTTATGTTGGTGAAACACTTTTTCATCCACGTGGTGTGGGCCGCGCGACTTGGCGGTTGGTTTTCGCAACGTGCTTTGGCTTGGCGCAGGTTTTGTATTTATGCTGCTTCGCCTCAATGTGCGCATCCGGAGTGTGGCAAGCGGGAGCTGCTAATGATGATGACGACGAAGATGATGATTATGATGATGATGCGACATTGAGCGTAACAGTTTCAGGCTGCTGACGATGATGTGCTGATGATGTGCTGATGATGTGCCGACGATGATGAGGATTATAATTAAGCTGATGATGGAATGCATTGACTATAGATGGACGAATGTATAATGATGAAAATTGTCAGGTTGATTGGAAAATAAATCAATATCATGATGATAATGATGAATGTGCAATTAATTGGATGATGGTGACGATGAATTGGATCTATAATGGGTAAATTATTATGTTTTGAAATTCGGAATAGAGCTGAGATTAGGAGTAAGGTTACAGATTGAGTTGGGGTTCGGGTTAGGGTTAGAGTTGGGGTTAGCGTTATGTATATAGTTGGGGTTAGGAGTAGGGTTAGGGGTAAAGTTGGGGTTCGGAGTACGGTTAGGGGTAGAGTTGGGGTGAAGATTGGGATTAAGGCTATAGTTTTTGTTAGGAGTAGGGTTAGGGATAGAGTTGGGGTTTAGGAGTAGGGGTAGAGTTGGGGTTAGGAGTAGGGTTGGGGATAGAGTTGTGGTTAGGAGTGGGGTTAAGGATCGAGTTGGGGTTAGGGATAGAGTTGTGGTTAGGAGTGGGGTTAAGGATAGAGTTGGGGTTAGGAGTGGGGTTAAGGATCGAGTTGGGGTTAAGGATAAAGTTGGGGTTAGGAGTGGGGTTAAGGATAGAGTTGGGGTTAGGAGTGGGGTTAGGGATAGAGTTGGGGTTAGGAGTGGGGTTAGGGATAGAGTTGGAGTTTAGGAGTCGGGTTATTGATAGAGTTGGGGTTAGGGATAGAGTTGGGGTTAGAAGTTTGGGTTCGGGATAGAGTTGGTGCTGGATCTAGGAGGCGGTTGGGAGTAGAGCTGCTATAGGAGGGGTTGAGGTATCGATTCATCACCCTCGCGCGGCACTATAAGTCGGAGCGGCGTTGCCGCGACTCGAATTCTGGAAGCACCGCGGAAGCTCGCACTGCCACCACCAACCACAGCGTGCTGTCCGCGTGCTGTCCGCGGGCTGTCCGCGAGCTGTCCGCGGGGCACACAGTAGTTCCCTCACGCCGTCCATTGTGATATCAGGTAAAGGAGCGGAATCATGCTGTTGCTATGATTCCGCTCCTTTACCCGGGGAAAGATCACCGAGTCTCAAGACTCTTGCGCAAGGAGGGTCCTGCTACAGCTGCTGCTGTGTGATCCAAAATGAGTAATTTTGCAGGTAAACTGTAACTATTGCGATGTTTACATACAGTTCCCCGCACCTCCGATTAGCAAGGCTGGCTACATACGGTGCGAAAGAAGTTCAACATACATAAATGTTAATAATTAATACGTACACACATATACAGCTGGGATACATAATTATTTAAATATTTCTGTATGTTGTGACTTGCATTCCCCACAACGACGCTCACAATTATTTCGTGTTAGGTATTTACTGTGCAGTTTTCCGTAGAACTAGGACCCATGTCTAATAGAGAGTCTCCGTGGCCTGTAAACATGGGGCAGTTCACCAGCATTCGATCAAGCGATCCTGAACTCTGCTCATGAGAAGCCGAATTTCAGAACCGGTCCAGAGTTGGCTTATATTGAACTGATGCTGCTAAGATGCACTCCCGGCATGCCGCACGACTGATGAGATAAGTAGCTGTCATGTGGTATGTGGAGGGACAGATCATGAGGCAGGATGGGCTTCGTGTGGATTCGTCGGTCTGATTGGCGACGCTTCTACCAAAGTTGGTCCTCAAATCATGAGTGGAGAGACGCGAGGTTCCACTCGGTACTTCCGGAGTCCTCACCTGCGCATAAGCGACTGTTGTTATAGCGAACACAAATAATTATTGGACTCGGTGTGGAGGACACAATTAACCTAATAAAATCCGCCTTCTCTTTCCCATATCGGTCCCTTCGTGTAAAACAATAAATAAAAAACGAGTATTTGTTTAACACATCCCATCAGCCGCACGGCGTTCTGCCAGTACATCACTTCAGCAAAATTGGTTGAATGCAAGCACAACTCTGGACCGGTTTCCACATTTGGTGTTTCATCAGCAGAGTCAGACTCGTTTGACCGAATGCTGGCGAAGTGTCTGATGTGTATCGGCAAAGGTCCTCTGTGCTCGATGTGGGTCTTAAGTTCCACGCTAAACTGTGCGACACACGACACGGACTAATCACGAATTAAGTGGCTGTAGTTGACACGATGCTGCCACCCCGTGGTGAGCTATATATATTTATATATTTTATGAAGGCGCTGTGGATTTTTTAATTCAGTCCCATTGTAAAGGAATTTTCCGGCCACTAATTTCCTCCCGCGTGCTGTTGCGTGCTCCGTAAAGCAATGGGCAATCAACTCAGACAAGACCCTCCTGATTCAGGAGTCCTGGGCTTTGTTCGGCACTTCCCGTGTGATAAAATCCTAGCCCAACACCAGCCCTAGCCTTAATCCCAAACCAAACTGATTCGCATCGCTCACTCATAGCCCATATTGTAGGTAGTGTAACCCTATAATACCCCAACGTAGCTCTAAACACTGACGCGAACACAACGATTGCACTAACCCCAGCTCTGAAACCCAAATCAATCCTTATTTTGTTTATGATTCCGCCAGTTTACCGAGGGAAACCTCACAGTCTCAAGACACTTTTCAGGCAGGTCCTGCCGGGTTTTTCACAAGATGGGGCGATGTAGCGCAATGCGCTAACCATTGTGCCACCGCTCCCCAATACAGAACACACACCGAACATGAGTGTAAATGTTTTAAGTAGTTGCTGAGCACAAGGCAAAATGGCCAAAACTTTGTCGGTCAGCAATAAACAGCACTCTTAAAGTTGCAATGGCTATGAGTGAAAACACGTTCCTTGCATGCAGCGATGCGATTTATTCTAAGAGCTTGGGAAAAAGAGACGACGACGATGATGAAGGGAGGAGGGAATTCCAGAGCAGAGCAGGGCGAGAGAAAGTGTGTCAGTGTAAGTGTTAGTGTGAGAGTGGCAGTGTGTGTCAGTGTGAGAGTGTGTGTCAGTGTGAGAGTGGCAGTGTGTGTCAGTGTGAGAGCGTGTGTCAGTGTGGGGAGCAGTAGTGTAGCGGTTAGCACGCTGCGCTATGAACCCAACGACCCGGGTTCGATTCCTGTTCTGGGCCTCCGCTAGGTCGACTTAGCCTTAAATGAGTACCTGGTGCGGTGTGTAAACATTGCCACTGGGGAGACAAAGGCCGTCGGGCGTGGTGCTGACCACCCACCCCCTCGTCTACCGTTGCGGCCTTCATAGGTGCTCGCTAACAGCACTTGCCCCTACAGTTTGTTAAGGCGAAACAGGGGATATTTGTTTGTTGTCAGTGTGAGAGTGTCAGTGTGAGAGTGTCAGTTTGAATGACAGTGTGAGTGTCAGTATGATTGCACTGGTCTACAGCCAAAATGCTTCCGAAATAAATGTAGTCCAACTTTACTAATTCTGGGTCACTGACAATGAAAATTGTGTTTTCAATTGTTGATTGACTCTTAGTTTCCAATATATGCTACTGGGTCAGTATATACGACCCTTGACTTGGGAATGGGGGAGGAAAAGTTAATTATAAAGGGAAGGCATCTTAATTTAAACCAGAAATTATTAAAATACATATTTTACTGGATCTATGAATACATCTATGACTGGGTTTGGACAATACTTGCTTTTTGATCAAAACAATGAATGATGCAATCTGAACCTGGTATTGCATCATATATGATATTAATTGCATCATGTTATTGCTAGAGGTCATGCATGATGCAATTGTAGTGGCGTGGTTGGCCACGATCGCCACTATTCATAGCCGGCAGTACTAGCTCAGGCCAGTAGAGAGCAGAAGGGAGGTCGGACCTACTCAAGAGTGATGATGGGCAGTTGGCCCGAGGCAATCCCTGGGGGGAAACATCGGGACCAACGGTTGGGACCCTAGGCCCCCGGAAGGGGGCTGGGGGATGAGGTCAATCTCCAGGGCCTTCGAGAAGGTTCTGGAAGGGAGGCGTGGCCAGGAGCGGAGTGAGCCGGGACCCTGTCTATAAGCCAGGGTCCTGAACGGCTCAGCTCAGTATCGTCCGGCTGAAGACTGAAGACCAACCTGGAGCCCTGAAGAGAAGAGGCCTGTGGGTCAAGCCGAAGCCCTGGCTAGGGTGAGGCTGGAGCTGTACCAGTGAAGCTCCGAGCTTATAACCAGTGAAGACGTTAGAGAAGACTCAAGCCCCCCGACAGGGTATCCATAGGGATAGCCAAGAGGCGAGCTAGCCGGCTACGTAGCACATCGGGTGAAGGGGCCGTTACCCCTTGAATTGCAGTTGCTAACTTTGTAATAAATGTGCTGCCTCAGAGAAAGCTTCCTCCTGTTTATTACCCACTACACAATCATAACTAGGCTAACATCCCTCTGCTGAACAAATTGCTATTTATCAGCTCTAGAAATCATACAGTGTCATGCTCTCTTATTTGTCAATGTTTGATTTTGCAACGGGACACATTCCTCTTCAGTCAAAGTGAGCAGAGATGCCTCGTACTTATGTGAACAAAGCAGATTACTTATGCTTTTTGTGGTGAAGTGACTTTTGCATCACAAAAGCGCAGTATAACCACTATGGTTAAGAAAGCCCATCCCCTTTATTTTGGCTGCAAAATTGGATATCAGGACAAGATGGGGGCCCCACACATATGCTGCAACATTTGTACAACAAATCTTCACCAGTGGTTGAACAGGAAAAGAAAATCTATGCTTTTTGCAGTGCCAATGATTTGGAGAGAGCCAACAGATCATATAATCAATTGTTACTTCTGCATGGCGCCTCCAGTTGGGAAAGGTGTGTCAAAGAAGAAAAAGTGGACTGTGCATTATCCAAACACTCCAGCAGCTATACGCCCAGTACCCCACGGAGAAGGACTGCCGGTTCCTGAGGCACCAGAATTATTCTCACTCGAGTCAGACGAGGAAGAGGATGGAACTTCTAGTCCTGAACCATCAAGGTCACATGACCCATATTTTCTCCCATTCTCCTCCTCTTAACCACACCCCATAACACAAGGTGAACTGAAAGACCTTGTCAGGGATTTGGAACTACTTAAGAGTAAGGCAGAGCTATTGGGCTCTAGACTGCAGCAGTATAATCTTCTGGCAGGTGATGTTAGGGTTTCCATATTCCGTGACCATCAAAAGGATCTTGTCCCATTCTTCTTCATGGAAGGTGATATTGTAGCCTGCAACAACATCGATGGTGTGATGGCAGCCCTCAACATCGTTCATGATACAGATGAGTGGAGACTGTTCATTGATTAATCGAAGATGAGTCTTAAGCTGTTTTGCTGCATAATGGAAATGTTTTGCCATCAATTCCAGTTGGCCATGCAGTCCATATGAAGAAAACCTATGACAACATGCAACAACTTTTGAGGTGCATAAACTATGACCAACATCATTGACAGGTTTGTGGCGATTTTAAGGTTGTTGCTCTCTTGTTTGGTCTGCAGACTGGATACACAAAGTACTGCTGCTTTCTCTGCGAATGAGATAGTCATGCGAGAGATTCCCCCTACATCAATACCGATTGGCCACTCCGACGGTCATTGGAGCCTGGGAAGAAACGTCTTCAGCATCCACCACTTGTTGAATCAAGAAATATTTTGTTCTCACCCTTACACATCAAGCTGGGTCTGATGAAGAACTTTGTCAAAGCCATGGACAAAACACAAGCAGCTTTCCGTGGAAAATGTCCAAGGTTAAGTGAAGCTAAGATCACTGGCGGAGCCAGTGGGGGGGGGGAGGGGGGCGCGTGCCCCCCAATTCGGCATTTTGCGACCCTTACTGCCACTGTGTAGCATATTATTATGTGCCAGGGACTCTATGAGATGATAGGACAATAGCCTGCGTCCATAATTGGCAATAAGTAACGGCAAAGTAGTTATAAGTTACTCACATAATCGTGCGCAGTTGCGTATACAGTACACGACTTCCCTGAATGCATTCACCTTCAGTGAGCGCGATGCCGATCACACAACGTGGTTCAAATTTGACCCTCAATCGATGGCTACGCCATCGCCGCACTCGCGTCGAAAAAAAAGCAAGGGACAAGTCCTCACTCACTAACAACTCCTCTATCATTTTTCATTGCTCCGCCATTGGCTAAGATAAAGGGAGGTGTCTTTGTTGGTCCTCAGATTCGTAAACTTATTCGAGATGATGCATTTGACAGTGCACTGCGTGGCAAGGAAAAGACGGCATGGAACACCTTCCAGGTAGTGGCAACACATTTTATCGGAGACAACAAGGCAGACAACTACAGGGAGTTGGTGGAAAACCTCCTCAAGGCAACATGTTACTAAAGATACATTTTTTGCACTCTCATCTAGATTTTGTCCCCCCAAACTGCGGAGCAGTGAGCGATGAGCATGGCGAGCGATATCACCAGGACATTGCAACAATGGAGAAACGCTATCAGGGCAAATGGAGCCCATCAATACTTGCTGACTATTGCTGGACAGTGACAAGAGATGCTCCATTTAATGCATAGAAGAGACATGCCAAGAAGCGCCGAGTAGACACTGAATAAGGACTAAGCTATGTACTTATATATACATAACTATGGCGCCCCCCAACAACATAGGCCACATACGCAGCCTGCAGCGCCCCCCAACAACCACAGCCTGCAGCGCACCCCAACAACCACAGCGTGCGGCGGCCCCAAACAACCACAGCGTCCGGCGCCCCACAACAACAGCGTACGGCGGCCCCCAACAACCACAGCCTGCGGCGCCCCACAACAACAACAGCGTGCGGCGGCCCCCAACAGACTGGTCAAGTAAATCCTTAGGATTGTGCGGTGGGCCTTTATCCAGCAGTGGATTTAAGCACAAAAAAACTCCAGTACTAATGTAATGGACAGAGCACGGCTCTCCCTCAGACCAGCAGTGGAAAGAGTGCGTCTGGCTCCCTCAGGGCAGCAGTGGAGATAGCGCGGCTATTTCTCAGGGCAGCAGTGGACAGAGCACGGCTCTCCCTCAGGGCAGCAGTAGATGGAGCACGGCTCTGCCTCACTGTCACTCACCCGTCTCCCTCAGGGCAGCAGCTGACCGAGCACGGCTCTGCCTCAGGGCAGCAGTGGAGAGAGCGCGTCTGGCTCCCTCACGGCAGCAGTGGAGATAGTGTGGCTCTCCCTCAGGGCAGCATTGGACAGAGCACAGCTCTCCCTCAGGGCAGCAGTGGATAGAGCACGGCTCTGCCTCAGGGCAGCAGTAGACAGAGCACGGCTCTGCCTCAGGGCAGCAGTAGACAGAGCTTGGCTCTGCCTCAGGGCAGCAGTGGACAGAGCACAGCTCTGCCTCACTCTCACTCAGCCGTCTCCTACGTCTCACTCACCCGGCTGCTTGCTCGAGGTCACGTGACGCACTTCAACTAATCCGAGGCCGTACATGTTTGGGAGGGGTGCAGTTCTGGTTGGCTGCTTGGTCCCGGTCACGTGACGCACTTCAACCAATCCATGCCACGTTAATCACACAATGACAGAGTCACAGATCTGGGCTATTATATGGAGTTATAGTTTTTTGCCTTTTGTTTTGTAATAAATTGTATTTATATAACCCTTATTCTGTTTTTTGAAGCGTTACATTAACAGGACAGGTGACATGATATCATGTAAAGCAACCATAGCCACATGAAAAACCTAGGTTTCCAATTTATGAGTAAAACTCTAGTATCTACACAATATACATACACGTTAAATGTAACAAAAACCTAAATATTTTGAGAACAGTAGTCAATCAGTTGTTTTAATTGTCATACTGGAATTCAGCCCATTAAATCCATAATAAACAGCACATTTCATCTCTGAAGCAGACGACGTCTAAAAATGTCGACCAGTGTTGCCAGTGTGTGAGTGTGTGCGTGGATGTGTCTGTGTGTTCGTGTGTGTCTTTATTTTGTGCGTGTCAAGTCTCAACAAGGCGTCTCATAGACGCTGGAGGACAAACGACTCCCTCTCTCTCCTCCTCACCTCAGCGTTTATATTTCATACAAATGAACGTTCCAATAAACCAATTAGCCAGTTAACAGGTGTGGTTCTTAATTACGAAGAGACGTTAATTAGGGCCCATTCAGTCACCCTGTGATAACCAACTGGTTATATCCCAGACGTGGCCGCGAGATGGCGGGACCACCTTACAGCCTGATCTAACGTCGTTACAGGGCCGCATTTAAACCTTCCCTCAATGCTTTTTCCACTCAGTCAACCCCCAGCTGTTCTGTGTGAGACGTGGGTCCCAGTTGCACATAAGACTCGACACAGAACGAGAGTCGTGGTGAAGATGATCAGCAAATTCGCCTCCTGCTGTCCCTCAACATAAAACAAAGACTGATCGCGTATTGTTTTACACATCCCGTCATCCACACGGCCTTCCTTCTGGGAGCGCATCTTACACGTCGCATTTATTCGACGTAAGCAGGACTCCGGACCGGCTTTGGCATTCGGTGTCTCATGGGCAGAGTCAGGGTCGCTTGAGCCAGAGCTGCCAGACGTCCATAGGCAAGGCCCTCTCTGGTTGATAGGGGTCCTCGTGAGGACGAGACAAACCGTCTGGCTCGTCCCTGATACAAGTGATTCCGTGGCCACAAGTGGTTTATCATTTGAGGTAAAAGTGGGAATTGTATTGCCACGTGAAAGTAATTGTCACAGTAAGTGTGCACTTTAACACGAAGACTTTCGGGGCCGATATCATCCATAATAGAGTTTTTGGGTTATATATAAATGTTTCGTTAAAATCCGCCACCACCCGACACAGCCAACGAGTAAGGGTTGTCACGTAAACAGAACGTGGCCAATTCGTCACTAGTACAGCACACCGGTGTGTTGGAGAGCCAAGCCACAACATTTGCAATCTGAGTACGACGTTTCGCCAATAATTACAATTAGCTCAATCAGGTGACAGCCAGATTTGTGGAGAAGTCTATCTGTTTCGTTTCTTATATAGAGGCATAGATGTGGTGACCACGCTTCTGCGCTCTTGTGCCACTGGGGGGGAGGGGGATTACTAAGGAAACGTACATTATGCATGTGCATTAAGCAATGGTTATTAAACTGACTGAGCGCACTGATAGTCTATAATATAGACTTATTCTGGATCTTTCAGTAATACAAATAAAATAAGAATAAAAATTAAATAACCAGGCTACAGTCTACATTATAGACTGACAGTACGCTCACCGACGAATTGGCACGTTCTGTTTACGTGACAACCCTTACTCGTTGGCTGTGTCGGGTGGTGGCGGGTTTTAACGACACATTTATATATTTACGCGATCTAACCCCAAAAACCTCTATTATGGAAGTGGGCACTTGCTGTACATGCCAAATTCACGCTAATTGCTGCCACAACCTGTGCTAATCGGGAGGTAATCTACGCCGCCTGTCGGCTGTCGCATGGCTGACCGCTAATTGCACAGCGTGCACTGAAGGCACAGCAGCAGCAAGCAGGACGCCTCGTGCTCACCGCAGCTCCATTCTCAAGCACGATGACAGCGGCGGCAACGTACAGGAGCTCAACGCCCATGTCGAGGTTTGCTGCTGGCTACGACGAGAAGAGAGCGCTTCAGGAGAGAGAGTCCGTGTCGTTTTACTGCGCAGCGCATTCCAAGATTGTCGCCGTGACCGTGCATCGTGAGGGCGCGGCGTGGCAAGTGCTGGGTGTGGATGCACCACACGCTGCCGAACTGGTGAAGCGTCAATCCCCGTTGTGTTCAGAGCAATCTGCTGCTGCTCAAATCGGCATCAGGGCATCAGAGCTCAACCTCCTCCTGTTGGCAGCCCTGCGGAGCCAGTGGTGGGAATTTTGTCTTCCTATCGTGGGGCCAGATAGGAACGACCTCTTGACTCGGCAGTTGGGAAAGGTTATTTTACTTGTAATTATACCTGTGGTGGAGTAGAGTGCATGTACGGCCACCGCTTCCAAGACGTCTGGAAGAGTAGACCAAATGGATATTCTCGAGGGTCTCTTTGAAGTGGAGGCGCTTGCGCCAGCGGTGAAGAAGCAATCGCCTTGACACACAACCTCGACCTTGATATCACACACAACTTTGACCTTGATATCACACACAACCTTGATATTACACACAACCTCGACCTTGCTATTACACACAGCCTCGACCCTGACACTACACACAGCCTTGATATTACACACAACCTCGACTTTGATATCACACACAACTTTGACCTTGATATCACACACAACATTGATATTACACACAACCTCGACCTTGCTATTACACACAGCCTCGACCCTGATACTACACACAGCCTTGATATTACACACAACCTCGACCTTGATATCACACACAACTTTGACCTTGATATCACACAACCTTGACCTTGATATCACACACAGCCTTGACCTTGATATCACACATAACCTCGACCTTGTTATTACCCACAACCTCGACCTTGATACTACACACAAACTTGATAATACACACAGCCTAGACTCAGCACATCTGAGGGCTTGTAGAGGCCTTAATTGGCTGAGGACGACTGTATACCGAAGGTGCATATACGTACACGTATCGAAGATATGTCGTGCAGCATACGTAGCCTGTTGGAGCAAGTGCCGTCAGCGGGCATCTATTAAGGTTAAACCAGCACACGAGGGGGTGGATTGGCCAGTACCACGCCCGACCGCCTTTATCTCCCCATTAGTGATGCTTATTACACACCGCACAATACACTCGTTTAAGACTGAGTCTACCTAGTGGAGGCCCAGGACCTATTGCAATATGTATCGCTGATGTTGGCCGTGAGCGGGAATCGATCTCGGGTCCTCGTGCTCCTAGCGCAGTGCGCTAATCACTGTGCCACCACTCTTCAAATGCGGTACATACCGTCACGCGCGTAACACGCACGCATATGCATATACATACATCCAAACGTGCAGAAACACACACAACACATTCCTGGTGACAATAACACACTGCACTGGGTACGCACTCAATTGAGGCTGAGTCGACCTCGGGGCGGGGAAGTTTGGCTGGTTTAGGGCCGACCAGTTCAGATATCACGCGGCGCCACTGATGTTATCCGTGACTTGGACTCAAACTCACGCCCCCAGCACGCACTCGCATAGCCTCGCCCAGGAGCAGATGCCACGTGTTTAACAGCAGCCAGGGGGTAAGTCGTTCTCATCATCAACTCACCTTTACAATTCGTGCAATTAACCACCCACCGGCTAATTAACACGCGCGCGCGACTCTTGCTTGATGTCTGGGTCAAGGTATTTTACGCCGCTGACGGGGAGCCCTGGGCGGGGGGGGGTCTCGGTTACCCGTGGGGTGTCGAGCGGACTCGCCACGCGCCGCTGGGACTTTGGGGGCTTCCCAGCAGCCGCCTTAATCGACAGCCATGTGTTGAGATGTAAATGTGGTCGACGTTAAAGAAAACAAGAGCTTATTTTCATCTGAAAAATGTTAGGGCCAAATCGGTCAATCCACTGCTGGATGAAGGCCTCCCCCAAGCCTCCGCAACCATTACCTCCCTCTTCTCGCGATGTTGCGATGTCGCAGTCCGCCTGGGACTTGTACTCTCATTACGCGCAGGGTATTTGACCATACTTCACCACGCTGGTCGATGCTCTTTTCTCAAAATGGGGTTAGCAGTTGTAGGGGGGGGGCGTCTAGAACCGGCTCAGATGTCCCCAGTTCGCCACTGATGTTAGCCGTGGCATGGAAATCGAACGCAGGCTCGCTAGGTCCGTGGCGGAGTGCGATAACCACTGCGCCACCGCCCAAACGACAGTCCAAGCCGTACTGAGAAAGAACCCCAGGTGATCGTCGGTGAGGAGTGTGGGGTCGTGGCGATGGTGATGATGATGTAAATTACATCTTTAAATAATATTCCGTGGTGTAAACTGCATGCAGAGGAAAAGCTCTCAGCCTTATCCAGACCATCAGCTCACAAGAACTGCACGCGTGGCCGTTTTGTCATTTAGTCCACCAAACGCAAAGAGATGACACAATGTGACCGTCCCGTGCAGTTCTCTCGAACTGGTGGTCTGGACAAGGCTGACGGCTCCTGTACGTGCGATGATGGATCACACCCGTGTGTGTGTTGGTGGGCGCACGTGGTGACATCTGAACTATCTCGCCTGCTATACAAGAGGTCGTGGGTTCGATCCCGACACTGATGCCTGCTGCTGTATATTTAGAGTTTGCGTGTCTCTCTCCCCATGGCCGCTGAGGTTTTTCTCCGGGTTCTCCGCATTTTCCCTCCACATTTAGAAACATGCGTTTGAGTATTTGGCTGCTACTATAAATTCTCACGTGACAAGCCACTTCGTTGAGTTATCATGTGTGGCCAGGTCGCTTATGAAAAGACCTGTACAGTTCAATGGGCCGTACCTGGTAAAATAAACAAAAAGTGTTTGTTTGTTTGTCTAGAATTTGCTTCAAGGCTGCACTCACGTTTATACTGTGATGAGTCTTCTCGTCATGTACAGATGTTGAACAAATACAAAATAGCCCAACACATTCGCCCATAACAGCGATACTGACGGGCGTGTCGAGTATTCGTTTCGTCTGCGCTTGTTTGTTGAACTTCTTCCGTACCGTACGTAACCAACCGTGCTAATCGGAGGTGCACCGGTGCCTACGCAGATGTAGCAGCATCACCACCAGATAGAATTCGTTCACATTTCGATGCACGTGTCGTTGTCGGACCAAGGACACACGACGATTGTGTCTGCTCGAGATGTCGCTCCGGGTTTGTCGTCGCGATCTCCCCGGGAGCGCTGCTCGGCGGAGTGCCTCGCAGCAGTGGGAACAGAGAGGCGGGCAGGGCGCAGCGCTCTAGCAAGGCTGTGCCTGACAATGAACATCGCCATTCCGATGATCCTCAAGGAGGAGGAAGCTGTTTTAATCAGTGCGCACTTTTGCCCGCCGTGGCACGCGGGTGGGAAGCGTGGATATTGTTAAAGAACGTGTAACGAAAGCCGAGAATTGCGCATAGAAGCGTGGGGAGAGAGGCCGAGCCTTTGAATTACGCCGAGAGGCACAGAGAAGCAGGCGGATGAGAGAACGCGCGCCGGTTGGAGTCATCGCATTGACCGTGAAGGGGAGTGAGTGGAGGAATCGACAGCAGGACGCGGCACGGAGAGGCAGCCGAGAGGGAGTCCACCGTGGAGACGGACCGATGACATCGGCTCGCGTGTAGGAGCAAGATGGATTGTGGAATCGCACGGCCGTGAGGGGAATGGGGATGCCTTCATCCAGCAGTTGATTGACCACGGCTCATGTTGATGATGATGTTTGCGTTAACCCAATGCCAACGCGAACAGAGCGAAGTAGGCATTGGAGAACCTGTTTATACACTTACCATGATAATCATTTATTAAGCACACGTTCATGTATATACGCTTAATAGTTAATATTCACTGACAAATAATCATCGCGTACGCCAACAATTTATTGTAAGAACGTTGGAAAATCGTCCTCGCCCGAGAAATACTAAATGTTGATGTAGTCCATCGGCCGAGCGGCCTTCGATATCAATACGATCCAGTTCGCCGGTTTAAGCACAACAACTGTGGGCCGGTTTCGATCCTCTGGGTCTCATCAGCAGTTAGTCAGCCTTGTTGAACAGATGCTGCTCAATTCCCAGATGTTATTAGTAAGAGCGCTTCGTATAAACCATGGGGCCCCATTCGACCTCGCAGCAAATTATTAAAGCTTTCCAAACGGCACATCGCTGCCCGACCAGTTTCCGAGATTTCCGAGGAGATCCGATGAGATCAGGTGAATTAGATTTTGTTGTTGTCATCGGCTAAACCATTGAAACTTTCGCGAAATTCATCATCGGCGTCGCAGCAGCCCCGTTCCGTTATTTCCACCGCGCTGCACAACGTGCCATAATTGTGTTATCATTTGCCACATACGCCTCATTCTGTTCCTTCCTCACAGACCCCCCCACCCCCCACAGATCCTCACGCTCGATAGCCGGGCCGGGCCTGACGCGCGCGCAAACAGCCCTGACGATAACGCCAGCCGCACTCCTCTGTGTGTGTGTGTGCGCGGGCACGTCACTGCTACTCACCATCATTATTCCTGTTCCACAATATAATTCATAATGTAAGAGGCAGGGCTTGGCAGCTCAGCGCCGTGGTGTCAGAAGAACAATTCTTATGCAATGAAAGCTCGTGATTTGATCTGCGCTGAAAGCGAGAATAATTGTCGCGGTAAGAGCTCGTACGGTACATCACGTGAGAGTGATTTGTTTGGCCTGACAACATAACTTGGAATGACAACATAACTTCGGCGAGATTCTTACGAGGCCTCACCTAAAAATCAATGATGAATCATAGTTCAAAAGTGTTATTTGGGGACGTTTCCGTGATGTTTGAGACATTGATTGTTGTGGCGTAAGGCGCTTTGAGTTTGTCGATGTTTTTCAAGTGCCGCATCAATACACAAATTCTGATGACTATCAATAATACTCATCAATACCAAAACAAATATTCATGAACGTCACCATTCCTTCCCGTGCAGATCGCTTAATCCAATCAGCCCTCGCTCACTTCGCCAAGCGCTCACTCTGGGTAGAGGACGTCTGAAGGGGGTTGATTGATCGCGATGAGATGGAGCCAGAACATTTGTGAAGCTTCTACTGGGCTAGGTGGCTTGTGAAGGACGGGAGAGAGCACAGCAAGTAGGTTGCGAATGGTGTCCTCAAAAGCTTTTGAGTGGGCTAAGTTTTCCGGGTTCCCCTCCACATATAAACCGTCTTTGCTCAAACAGCTGGGGCAAACCCCTCTTTAAATTGAGGTCTTGAGACTCAATAATAGTGTTACTGTCAACCGCACGCACAAATCCCACTCAGGAAACAGATAAACAAATAAACAAACAAATATGCTGTAAATAAAATGTTTCCCAGCAGAATTGGCTTAAGCAGAAAACTCTGGGCAGGTTTTATTTTTTTCTGAGCATCATCAGCGGGCGTGCGGCAAGTCGAATACACGCCTCTGTGCTGGCTGATGTTACAGGGCAACTGAACTTGCCCAACGTTTCGCGCAGCACCCTCTTGAAAATAAGCCTTGAAACTGGCCACGGCACTCGTTGCTACTGCTCCTGCCACAGTAACGCGCACATGCCCTTGGCGCTCATCCCACAGAGCATCATGCCCTTTAACCCCCTGAGTGGCAGCTGCTCAACAGCGGTATGCAGGAGGCAAGGGGAAGATGCAGCGGAGGATGTGGTGGTTGAGTTGATTGGTGCTGATGGCAGTCGAGGTGATTGGTGCTGGTGGTGTTGTTGTTGTGAGTGGTGTTGGTGGTTGAGATGTTGGTTGAGATCGTAATATTGGTGATTGAGGTGGTGCTGATGGTGTTGGCTCACCATCCCACCTCTGTGTGCTCACCACGCAGACGATGTCCACCGACACCGAGTCTCTATCCTACTACTATGGCTTCATCACTCGCAAGGAGGCCGAGCGCTTCCTCAAGCGGGGCCGCCGGGACGGCTGCTACCTCCTCAGGGCCAGCCGCAGCCACCTGGGCGGCTTCGTGCTGAGCGTGCGCTACCGGAGGGGCCAGTGCAAGCACTACCCCGTGGTGCGCACGGGAGGAGGCCGCTTCGCCATCGCGGGCGAGGCGGCCACCACGCTGGAGGAGGACGGCGTGGGCGCCGAGCACGCGAGCCCCTCCGATTTGTGCTCCTACCACTGCCTCGTGGCCGACCGCCTCTGCTGCGTGCTCACGGACGCCGTGCAGAGGCCGCCCGAATTCAAGCCCGGCTCCCCGCTTTTCGACGTCGTCAAGGAGAAGACGCTCCGCGCCTACGTGCGCGACAACTTAGGCCTGCAGGTGAGCGCTGTGGGGTGAGCGCTGTGGTGGGGCTGCTGTGGTGGGGCTGCTGTGGTGGGGGTGTTGTGGGGTGAGTGTTTTGGAGTGAGTGTTTTGTGGCGAGTGTTTTGAGGTGAGTGCTTTGGGGTGAGTGTTTTGGGGTGAGTGTTTTGGGGTGAGTGTTTTGGGGTGAATGCTGTGGTGAGTGTTTTGGGGTGAGTGTTTTGGGGTGAGTGTTTTGGGGTGAGTGTTTTGGGGTGAATGCTGTGGTGGGGGTGCTGTGGGGTGAGTGTTTTGGGGTGAGTGTTTTGGGGTGAATGCTGTGGTGAGTATAATAGTAGGTTTTTACCCTTTTAACTGGTACAAAACTGACACCTTTATTCAAGGCATCATGTTTGCAATGACCACAACACAAGTAGTCAAAAAAGCAAACAAAAAGAAGCAACTCTGATAAGGATGATAATATGCACTGTCCTTGAAGTTGATTGGCCCACACCCGAGACGGCTTTCTTTAGAGCCTAGTCCCCATTGGTGTAGGGCCAGATGACACCAGAAGGCGTACAACTCAAACACAGTGCAATATCAGAGTATTGAGAGCTCGGGGTAAGCATTTACACTATGAGATCTCTTTTACCAGTGGCAAAATATAATAGTAGGTTTTTACCCTTTTAACTGGTACAAAACTGACACCTTTATTCAAGGCATCATGTTTGCAATGACCACAACACAAGTAGTCAAAAAAGCAAACAAAAAGAAGCAACTCTGATAAGGATGATAATATGCACTGTCCTTGAAGTTGATTGGCCCACACCCGAGACGGCTTTCTTTAGAGCCTAGTCCCCATTGGTGTAGGGCCAGATGACACCAGAAGGCGTACAACTCAAACACAGTGCAATATCAGAGTATTGAGAGCTCGGGGTAAGCATTTACACTATGAGATCTCTTTTACCAGTGGCAAAATATAATAGTAGGTTTTTACCCTTTTAACTGGTACAAAACTGACACCTTTATTCAAGGCATCATGTTTGCAATGACCACAACACAAGTAGTCAAAAAAGCAAACAAAAAGAAGCAACTCTGATAAGGATGATAATATGCACTGTCCTTGAAGTTGATTGGCCCACACCCGAGACGGCTTTCTTTAGAGCCTAGTCCCCATTGGTGTAGGGCCAGATGACACCAGAAGGCGTACAACTCAAACACAGTGCAATATCAGAGTATTGAGAGCTCGGGGTAAGCATTTACACTATGAGATCTCTTTTACCAGTGGCAAAATATAATAGTAGGTTTTTACCCTTTTAACTGGTACAAAACTGACACCTTTATTCAAGGCATCATGTTTGCAATGACCACAACACAAGTAGTCAAAAAAGCAAACAAAAAGAAGCAACTCTGATAAGGATGATAATATGCACTGTCCTTGAAGTTGATTGGCCCACACCCGAGACGGCTTTCTTTAGAGCCTAGTCCCCATTGGTGTAGGGCCAGATGACACCAGAAGGCGTACAACTCAAACACAGTGCAATATCAGAGTATTGAGAGCTCGGGGTAAGCATTTACACTATGAGATCTCTTTTACCAGTGGCAAAATATAATAGTAGGTTTTTACCCTTTTAACTGGTACAAAACTGACACCTTTATTCAAGGCATCATGTTTGCAATGACCACAACACAAGTAGTCAAAAAAGCAAACAAAAAGAAGCAACTCTGATAAGGATGATAATATGCACTGTCCTTGAAGTTGATTGGCCCACACCCGAGACGGCTTTCTTTAGAGCCTAGTCCCCATTGGTGTAGGGCCAGATGACACCAGAAGGCGTACAACTCAAACACAGTGCAATATCAGAGTATTGAGAGCTCGGGGTAAGCATTTACACTATGAGATCTCTTTTACCAGTGGCAAAATATAATAGTAGGTTTTTACCCTTTTAACTGGTACAAAACTGACACCTTTATTCAAGGCATCATGTTTGCAATGACCACAACACAAGTAGTCAAAAAAGCAAACAAAAAGAAGCAACTCTGATAAGGATGATAATATGCACTGTCCTTGAAGTTGATTGGCCCACACCCGAGACGGCTTTCTTTAGAGCCTAGTCCCCATTGGTGTAGGGCCAGATGACACCAGAAGGCGTACAACTCAAACACAGTGCAATATCAGAGTATTGAGAGCTCGGGGTAAGCATTTACACTATGAGATCTCTTTTACCAGTGGCAAAATATAATAGTAGGTTTTTACCCTTTTAACTGGTACAAAACTGACACCTTTATTCAAGGCATCATGTTTGCAATGACCACAACACAAGTAGTCAAAAAAGCAAACAAAAAGAAGCAACTCTGATAAGGATGATAATATGCACTGTCCTTGAAGTTGATTGGCCCACACCCGAGACGGCTTTCTTTAGAGCCTAGTCCCCATTGGTGTAGGGCCAGATGACACCAGAAGGCGTACAACTCAATAAAGGTGTCAGTTTTGTACCAGTTAAAAGGGTAAAAACCTACTATTATATTTTGCCACTGGTAAAAGAGATCTCATAGTGTAAATGCTTACCCCGAGCTCTCAATACTCTGATATTGCACTGTGTTTGAGTTGTACGCCTTCTGGTGTCATCTGGCCCTACACCAATGGGGACTAGGCTCTAAAGAAAGCCGTCTCGGGTGTGGGCCAATCAACTTCAAGGACAGTGCATATTATCATCCTTATCAGAGTTGCTTCTTTTTGTTTGCTTTTTTGACTACTTGTGTTGTGGTCATTGCAAACATGATGCCTTGAATAAAGGTGTCAGTTTTGTACCAGTTAAAAGGGTAAAAACCTACTATTATATTTTGCCACTGGTAAAAGAGATCTCATAGTGTAAATGCTTACCCCGAGCTCTCAATACTCTGATATTGCACTGTGTTTGAGTTGTACGCCTTCTGGTGTCATCTGGCCCTACACCAATGGGGACTAGGCTCTAAAGAAAGCCGTCTCGGGTGTGGGCCAATCAACTTCAAGGACAGTGCATATTATCATCCTTATCAGAGTTGCTTCTTTTTGTTTGCTTTTTTGACTACTTGTGTTGTGGTCATTGCAAACATGATGCCTTGAATAAAGGTGTCAGTTTTGTACCAGTTAAAAGGGTAAAAACCTACTATTATATTTTGCCACTGGTAAAAGAGATCTCATAGTGTAAATGCTTACCCCGAGCTCTCAATACTCTGATATTGCACTGTGTTTGAGTTGTACGCCTTCTGGTGTCATCTGGCCCTACACCAATGGGGACTAGGCTCTAAAGAAAGCCGTCTCGGGTGTGGGCCAATCAACTTCAAGGACAGTGCATATTATCATCCTTATCAGAGTTGCTTCTTTTTGTTTGCTTTTTTGACTACTTGTGTTGTGGTCATTGCAAACATGATGCCTTGAATAAAGGTGTCAGTTTTGTACCAGTTAAAAGGGTAAAAACCTACTATTATATTTTGCCACTGGTAAAAGAGATCTCATAGTGTAAATGCTTACCCCGAGCTCTCAATACTCTGATATTGCACTGTGTTTGAGTTGTACGCCTTCTGGTGTCATCTGGCCCTACACCAATGGGGACTAGGCTCTAAAGAAAGCCGTCTCGGGTGTGGGCCAATCAACTTCAAGGACAGTGCATATTATCATCCTTATCAGAGTTGCTTCTTTTTGTTTGCTTTTTTGACTACTTGTGTTGTGGTCATTGCAAACATGATGCCTTGAATAAAGGTGTCAGTTTTGTACCAGTTAAAAGGGTAAAAACCTACTATTATATTTTGCCACTGGTAAAAGAGATCTCATAGTGCTGTGGTGAGTGTTTTGGGGTGAGTGTTTTGGGGTGAATGTTTTGGGGTGAGTGTTTTGGGGTGAGTGTTTTGGGGTGAATGCTGTGGTGAGTGTTTTGGGGTGAGTGTTTTGGGGTGAGTGTTTTGGAGTGAGTGTTTTGGGGTGAGTGTTTTGGGGTGAGTGTTTTGGGGTCAATGCTGTGGTGAGTGTTTTGGGGTGAGTGTTTTGGGGTGAGTGTTTTGGGGTGAGTGTTTTGGGGTGAATGCTGTGGTGAGTGTTTTGGGGTGAGTGTTTTGGGGTGAGTGTTTTGGGGTGAATGCTGTGGTGAGTGTTTTGGGGTGAGTGTTTTGGGGTGAGTGTTTTGGAGTGAGTGTTTTGGGGTGAGTGTTTTGGGGTGAGTGTTTTGGGGTCAATGCTGTGGTGAGTGTTTTTAGGTGAGTGTTTTGGGGTGAGTGTTTTGGGGTGAGTGTTTTGGGGTGAATGCTGTGGTGAGTGTTTTGGGGTGAGTGTTTTGGGGTGAGTGTTTTGGAGTGAGTGTTTTGGGGTGAGTGTTTTGGGGTGAGTGTTTTGGGGTCAATGCTGTGGTGAGTGTTTTGGGGTGAGTGTTTTGGGGTGAGTGTTTTGGAGTGAGTGTTTTGGGGTGAGTGTTTTGGGGTGAGTGTTTTGGGGTGAATGCTGTGGTGAGTGTTTTGGGGTGAGTGTTTTGGGGTGAGTGTTTTGGGATGAGTGTTTTGGGATGAGTGTTTTGGGGTGAATGCTGTGGTGAGTGTTTTGGGTGAGTGTTTTGGGGTGAGCGCTGTGGAATGGATGGATCAAGTCCGATGAAGATTATACTGATACACTAGACACGCGTCCTTGTCAATGTACACGCGAGTGCGATAATCGCACTGTCGAATAACACGGTTAACACGGTTAACACGGTGCGAAAGAAATTCAACATACATGTACATAATCATCCTAAATCTAACTTATTGTTTTATGAAACTTAATGTAACTGTGAAGGTTCTTTTAAAGTCTAATTTGTCCGCGCCGACTTTCAAAACAGGGAACTCATTTTATATAATGTTTATACTCTTTGGTTCTTTCGGTAAAGTCACGTAGGCAGAAAATAAAATAAATCACGACGTCCATCATCACGTGATGATGGACGCTTGTGTTGTGCCCGAAACGTCGTGATGCATTTTATTTTATAACTACGTGACTTTACCGACAGAACCAAAGAGTATGGATTCCTGCAGTCACGAAAGCTTCAAATCAATATAATTTTTGTTTGTGCAGAATTTTTTATTTCTCTTGCAAATGAAACTCTTTGTCCCTCGATACTCTCCTGGTTCAACAAAACACACTCGACACGTTTTGTTGTTGTTGCTGATATTGTTGATGTTGTTGATGTTGTTGTCAGGGCGAGGCGCTGGAGGAGTACCTGAGGACGCGGGGCCACGAGCTGGAGCCCATGGTGGTGTCGACGCTGCACGAGCAGATGGCGTGGTTCCACCGCAGGATCACGCGCAGGGAGGCCGAGGCCAGGCTGATGCGGGGCGGCCACGCCAGCAATGGCACCTTCCTGTAAGCCCCGACTCTAGCCCTACCCTATAACGTGAAGTGTGGAAGGTTGGCAGGAGGTCACGCTTGCAGTTGTCATTAGTTGAGTGACTGAGATGACTGCAGATGTAACACACGTGCCCCCATTGTGTCAAGTTGCACACAAAGGATACGCAAGCACAGACACACTCACACACAATCCCAACAGAAATGTATGTATACACATACACTCAACATTTACCTCCGTACAGCCTAAACAGACAGTACTGTTAGCGAGCACCTACGAAGGCCGGCACGGCACACGAGGGGTGGGTGGCCAATACCACGCCCGGCCGTCTTTGTCTCCCCAGTGGGGATGTTTACACACCGCACCAAGCACTCATCTGAGGTTGAATCTACCTAGGGGAGGCCCATAGCCAATTCAAATATTCTGTACTGTTTCGATTTAAAGCTTTCGTGACTGCAGGGATTCATCTTCTTGGTTGTTTCGGTAAAGTCACGTAGAAGGGAAATAATAAAATAATAAAAATAAAACATAATAAAATACAATTCTCACGACGTTTCGGCCACAACGCAAGCAGCCGTCCTCAGGTCAAGAACAGGTCTGTCGGAAAGACAGCGTCTGAATGAGCTTGCGTTGTGGCCGAAACGTCGTGAGAATTGTATTTTATTATGTTTCATTTTTTTATTTTATTATTTCCCTTCTACGTGACTTTACCGAAAGAACCAAGAAGGTTTTGTACTGTTATTTATTGTGCGCGGGAATCAAACTCGGGTGGTCGGGTTTGTGGCACAGCGCGCTAACCACTGCGCCACCGCCCCCCACACGTGGAGACACAAACATACTCACACACGCCCACGTACTCTCAAGATACTCAACCCAAGGGCATGACCAATCTCGCCAAAAATTACCCAATCTTCTAAAATTACCTCCGTGTATTCCTGCCCCCATCCACCCACCCACCCAGCCAGCCCCTCCCCTCCTTACACACACGTATGCAGAGTAGAGTCGTTAAGCAATGGGGTTTCTGTGTCACCAGTAACCGCTCACAATGATTATGCGGTATCATTACTGGTTCACCGCACATATACACGCCGCGTGTCTGGATGTTTGACTTAGCAACGAAGGCAGCTGCCACAGCGGTGTTGATGAGTTATTTCTAGATTTGAAGCTTTCGTGACTGCAAGGATTCATACTCTTAGGTTTTTTCGGTAAAGTCACGTAGGTAAAAAATAAAATTAAAATTAAAAAAGTAAAATAAAAATCACGACGTTTCGGAGGCAACACAAGCTTCCGTCTTCAGGTGGAACCGTCACAGCACGATTGCTGTATCAAGTAAGAGAAATTCTTACTTGATACGAGGTAGGCCTATCTCACCCACTCACTCACCCACTCACCTACTCACCCACTCACCCACTCGCGCACTCACCTACTCACCCACTCACTCACCTAGACACATACCTACTCACCCACTCACCTACTCACCCACTCACCTACTCACCCACTCACTCACCCACTCACCTACTCACCCACTCACCCACTCACGCACTCACCTACTCACCCACTCACTCACCTAGACACATACCTACTCACCCACTCACCTACTCACCCACTCACCTACTCACCCACTCACTTACCCACTCACCCACTCACCCACTCACTCACCCACTCACGCACTCACCACAGTGCAGGTCACCTCGCTTTTCTCACTGCCCCTTCCCTCGCCCCGCTCCACTCTGGAAGTCCTTCCTCTCATCGATAACCTCGCTCAATTCAAGAAGCGCGTGACACTATTTGTTCATTAGAACTGTGACAGTGCCGTGTGTTACTGGTCGCTTGAGGCTTTGGGCCTTTGGGCTTAGCAGATGTGTTACATTTTCAAAGCACACACATCCATGGCGAACTTAAACACATGTGCCCATTATGGTAATTAGTGCAATTATGGAGCAGAGCTGTGGTGAGGGAAGAACGGGGACACTGCGTCCGTCTCCACCTCTTGACGATGCACAGCACAAGGGAGCTCATCAGAGCATTGTTCCCTACACCACGAATAGAATCATCATCTCATCAGAGCAGAGTAAAGACCCACACAGGCAATGATCACCCACGCAGCCCGCAGGCTATTGTTGTGCCGTGAGTGAGCGCAAATGATGACCGGCGCATCGCGCGAATGGGGTGGGTTGTGAGCATCAACTACTGACCGCCTTTGAGTCGTCCACGCTGATGTTTTACACGCCGCGCCAGATCACAATTTAAGGCTGAGTCGACCGTGAGGAGGTCCACATGACTGTCATTGGCCGTGAGAGTTCCTCGCGGGGCGCGCTCACCCTGCTACACCACCGACATCATCTCAATCATCATCGTGTCAATCAGAGGAGAATAAAGATCCACACACACTCGGTGGGGGGGGGGGGGTGTGTTTAGCGAACCCCCCCCCTCGCCATGCCCCTGGATACAAAAAAACATAAAGTGCGCAGGGAAGCAGAGGAGGGAGAATCACGCGAGCAGTTACGCTGGGAGAGAAATAAGAATGCGTGGATTCGAAAAGACACGGAGATTGGAGACATCCAACGGTGGGGCAGACCACGATGATGATAAGAGCATGGAGAGAAGCATTGAGTTATATTGATCTCCATCCAGCAGTGGATATATCGTGGTGACGAACGCGTGGAGAGATGATTGCTCGCATTACATTGCGAGGCGGAGAGAAGAGCACGTGCACTAGAGAACGCACCCAGGTTAGAGACGTCACCCACCCCGTGCACGTGGAGTGGGTGGGGGTTGGACAGCAGGACGCGCCGCGGCCACGAGGGACGGTGATGGCCGATGGTCGAGAGCGTGCTGAGCTAACCGTGCTGAGTGAACCGTGCTGAGTGAACCGTGCTGAGTGGACCGTGCTGAGCGGACCGTGCTGAGTGAACCATGCTGAGTGAACCGTGCTGAGTGAACTGTGCTGAGTGAACCGTGCTGAGTGGACCGTGCTGAGTGAACCATGCTGAGTGAACCGTGCTGAGTGAACCGTGCTGAGTGAACCGTGCTGAGTGAACCGTGCTGAGTGGACCGTGCTGAGCGGACCGTGCTGAGTGAACTGTGCTGAGTGAACCGTGCTAAGTGGACCGTGATGAGTGAACCGTGCTGAGTGAACCGTGCTGAGTGAACCGTGCTGAGTAGACAGTGCTGAGTGAACCGTGCTGAGTAGACCGTGCTGAGTAGACTGTGCTAAGTGAACCGTGCTGAGTGAACCGTGCTGAGTGAATCGTGCTGAGTGAACCGTGCTGAGTAGACTGTGCTGAGTGAACTGTGCTGAGTGAACCGTGCTGAGTGAACCGTGCTGAGTGAACCATGCTGAGTGAACCGTGCTGAGTGAACCATGCTGAGTGAACCGTGCTGAGTGAACTGTGCTGAGTGAACCGTGCTGAGTGGACCGTGATGAGTGAACCGTGCTGAGTAGACAGTGCTGAGTGAACCGTGTTGAGTGGACCGTGCTGAGTGAACCGTGCTGAGTAGACAGTGCTGAGTGAACCGTGCTGAGCGAACCGTGCTGAGTAGACCGTGCTGAGCGAACCGTGCTGAGTAAACCGTGCTGAGCGAATCGTGCTGAGTGGACCGTGCTGAGCGGACCGTGCTGAGCGGACCGTGCTGAGTGAACTGTGCTGAGTGAACCGTGCTGAGTGGACCGTGCTGAGTGAACCGTGCTGAGTGAACTGTGCTGAGTGAACCGTGCTGAGTGGACCGTGCTGAGTGAACCGTGCTGAGTAGACCGTGCTGATTGAACCGTGCTGAGCGAACCGTGCTGAATAGACCGTGCTGAGCGAACCGTGCTGAGTGAACCATGCTGAGTGAACCGTGCTGAGTGAACTGTGCTGAGTGAACCGTGCTGAGTGAACCGTGCTGAGCGAACCGTGCTGAATAGACCGTGCTGAGCGAACCTTGCTGAGTGGACCGTCATGAGTGAACCGTGCTGAGTGAACCGTGCTGAATGGACCGTGCTGAGTGAACCGTGCTGAGTGAACCGTGCTGAGCGTACCGTGCTGAGTGGACCGTGCTGACTGTGCTGAGTGAACCGTGCTGAGTGAACCGTGCTGAGTGAACCGTGCTGAGCAGACCGTGCTGAGTGAACCGTGCTGAGTGGACCGTGCTGAGTGGACCGTGCTGAGTGAACCGTGCTGAGTGAACCGTGCTGAGTAGACCGTGCTGAGTAGACTGTGCTGAGTGAACCGTGCTGAGTGAACCGTGCTGAGTGAACCGTGCTGAGCGAGCCGTGCTGAGTGAACCGTGATGAGCGGACCGTGCTGAATGGACCGTGCTGAATGGACCGTGCTGAGTGAACCGTGCTGAGCGAACCGTGCTGAGCGGACCGTGCTGAGTGAACCGTGCTGACCGTGCTGAGTGAACCGTGCTGAGTGAACCGTGCTGAGTGGACCGTGCTGAGTGGACCGTGCTGAGTGAACCGTGCTGAGTAGACCGTGCTGAGTAGACTGTGCTGAGTGAACCGTGCTGAGTGAACCGTGCTGAGTGAATCGTGCTGAGTGAACCGTGCTGAGCGAACCGTGCTGAATGGACCGTGCTGAGTGGACCGTGCTGAGTGAACCGTGCTGAGTGAACCGTGCTGAGTGAACCGTGCTGAGCGAACCGTGCTGAGTGAACCGTGCTGAGTGAACCGTGCTGAGCGGACCGTGCTGAATGGACCGTGCTGAATGGACCGTGCTGAGTGAACCGTGCTGAGCGAACCGTGCTGAGTGAACCGTGCTGAGCGGACCGTGCTGAATGGACCGTGCTGAATGGACCGTGCTGAGTGAACCGTGCTGAGCGAACCGTGCTGAGCGGACCGTGCTGAGTGAACCGTGCTGACCGTGCTGAGTGAACCGTGCTGAGTGAACCGTGCTGAGCGGACCGTGCTGAGTGAACCGTGCTGAGCGGACCATGCTGAGTGAACCGTGCTGAGTGAACCGTGCTGAGTGAACCGTGCTGAGCGGACCGTGCTGTGTGCTGCAGGGTGCGCGAGCGCGACGCGGGGACGTACGCGGTGAGCGTGGTTCACAAGGGCCGCGTCATCCACTACGAGGTGACGCGCGATGCGGGCGGCCGCCTCCTCCTCGGCAAGTCCCAGTACGACACGCTGTGCCAGGTACCTCCACACGCGGCGTCAACCGACATGCGCTATCCACTGCATCGATATTTCCTCGTGCGGAGGTGTTACAATAACGACGAGTGACCGGTGCGTCATTTGGATGTGTCGCTCCCTCTCTCCTGGCGTCACCGTTATCAGCCAATTGCTGAGTGTTTACATGTGGGAGGAAACCGGAGCACACGGACAAACCCACGCACGTGGAGGGTGGAAACCCCGTATCGCGTACAGACAAAACCAGTGCAGTCCGCAGGGCTGCTGTGCTGCCTTCTCGCGGCGAGCCAGCGCTACGGCACCTCCTCGATGCCCACGGCAAGGGAGCTTCACAGCCCATCTGCGTGGTGATCCACCAACCCTCAACTCCCCAGCGCTGGATGGCAGCCCACGGGCAATGCCACGATCCGCGTTTGTATTTGGGTTTTATGCTAAAATTATTGTGGGCACCACCCCACGTGCAGATTGCCAGCACATTTACACCGATATCAACGTCCATACGCGCACGCCGATTCCCCCGATCAGAATCTAACCAATACAGCTCCACATCTCCTCCTCTTCTCTCCTCCCTCCTCTCCTCCTCATCTCCTCGCTGCGTCCGCTGGCCCGAGGCATTTCATGCCTGTGGGTTCGTGACAAGATATCTGGCGCAGAGCCGACCACGTGGCCTAACCCCAACCCCAATTATAGATCCGCATCATCAGCAGCAGCAGTTCTTCTTTTGCGAGGGCGACCTGGCTTCCATCAAACGCAGGGCGTTCTCGAATCCACGTGTTCCTCCTCTCGCCGTCTGCCAGTCGAACTCCTCACACGCATCGATCAATACGCTACTGGCGTTTGGTTGTCTCTGATGCGATCGATCGTTGTCGCTCCACGGCTGTATTTTATCGGATGTTATTGCTTTGGTCGTTGTGATGACCCGGGAGAGGGCCATCGCCTCTTGAGCCCTCGCCTCGTTAAACAAAGCGCACGTGACCCTCGCTTGACCCCCCCCCCCCCCACGTCCCTCCACGCGTCTCTCTGTCCCCGCGGTGCCAGCTGGTGGAGTTCTACAGCAAGAATTGTGGCGGCATCGCACGGACCCTGCGCAAGGCGTGTGCCGCGCCAGACTTGGGTGAGTGAGTGGAGGCGCAGTGGCAACGCCTGAGCCTCACAGCGACAAGGTCCTGGGTTCGATTCACGACCCGAGTGTGTGTACGCGAGATAAAGTGTAGAGTGTTCGGGTGTTCTCCCCCTGTTGTATGTGGGTTCTCTGGTTACCTCACACAGCTAAACTTACACACGCAGTGTAACCTGTATTGACTAAGCCAACCATCGCAATGTTAAAATGTTTACCTGCAAACCACTCCATTGGGATGACACAGCAGTCTTGAGACTCAGCGAGGCTTTCCCGGGTGAACAAGTACACTGCTCATAATAATACATACGGGGGAGAGAGAGCGAGTGAGGGGAGAGAGTCACCATAAACCTGACCCTCAATCCTAAACCCTAGCCCTGTCGCGAAAGCCTAAACCCAACCCTAACATCTTATACATGATCAATTAAACCCTAACGCCACTCTTGCAGAAGGTCACTTACTCCAAATACTAAACCCGAAACCTAACCTCTATTCACTAACCCCAACCCCCAACACGAACACCCAGTTATACGCAGAGGCACCTAAACCGTCAGCCCACAGAACCAAGGACCCTCACGCTGACACTAGGTGGCCACATAGGCCATGATAACGCCTGCAACAGCGGCAACATGACGCGTGGCCAAGTAGCCCAAACACTGCAAGCCAATGTGGCATTTTATCGAGAGGCAGCCCAGGACCGGTTGAGATTGCGCTCGCCACTGATGGGAACCTTGGTTGGGAATCGAACTCGGGAGGGCGAACTCATAGCACGGCGCGCTAACCACTGTGGCACCGCTACAGCTGCACGATGCACACGCAAACAAAGACAAAGATCTCCCGTACAGATTTTCACTGACTGTAGGGGCAAGTGCTGTTAGCGAGAACCTATGAAGGCCGGCACGGCACACGAGGGGGTGGGTGGCCAACACCACGCCCGGCCGCCTTTGTATCCCGAATGTCAATGTATACACACCACATCAGGTACTCATTTGAAGGTTTTGAGGCTGAGTCGACCTAGGGGGAGGCCCAGGAGCAGTTCAGATAATCGTCGCTGGTGTTGGCCGTGAGCAGCAATCGAACTCGGGTCACCGGTTTCGTAGCGCAGCGCGCTGACCACTACATTACCGCTTCCCACACACACAAACACACACACGCTCGTAAATTTGAAGGGAGCACACTTCACAGTAAATGCTCAATCGTTGCAGCAATTTTTTTACGGAAATCGCTTAAAAAATGTACCGAATAAACCTGACAAAAAACAGGCACGTGAATTTATTGACCAGAGTGAAAAACATTGTAGCGCAGAATTCACCCCACTTCACAAAACATGCCTTTCAATCGTTTATCCACTGGATGGACTTGCGCCCTGCCACGGGAACGGTAGTTAGCTCAGCGCCGCTCGTTTTTAGCACACACACGTACGCACAAAATGCGTGCGTACGTACGCACTCACACACGTGTACGTATGCCCACTTGACGGGGGGGGGGGGGGGGTCGGCGAGGTGCGGTGCGGGGCGACCACGGGGAGCGTTGTAGCGATTCTCAGCGGGATCCCAACGCGCTCGTCAACTCCCACGACCACGCGGAAACGGCGGCCACGGCGCTGGGGAGCGAGGCGTTGGGGGGTGGGGGCAACTCGATTCACGATTTCCACAGGAAAAGCTCAAAGTTCTGAGTGCAGGCGACGAAAATGCAGCGCCTCCGATTGGGGATGCGCAGCCCACGCGCACCGTGCCACAGCGGCGGCAGCGGTGCTGTCAAAAACCCTGGGGCCCTGAACACGATGAGAATATTTATTTATACTGGAGGAATCCGATGAGCTATAGAGCGAGTCAGAACGTTACAGTAACAAATAATACAACAATACAATAGGAGCACAAAGTGTAGGAAGAGTGAACAGATTACCTAAATATATAAATAAAACTAAACTACGTTTTATCTTACCAGAGTAAGGCCCAATGTGCTATTAGCTTGTTTTCAGACGCGACCTGTCCACTAATACACAAGTACAACACTGGCAACGTTTCTGGCCACGGCCCTTCTTTATGGCACGTCGATGGATAAGAGAGAGACGTTTTCAGGAGTGTTCTGGCAGGTTTCCACAGTCGAGGAGCGATGCTGCTGCTGCTGTATGACCCAAGCGAGCGATTTGTAGGGAGTGTTTCAGCATTGGGATGTTTTGGCCTCGACCAGTTGCACTGCATGTGTGTTATAAGCGACGGGAAGAAACCGACAAAAACCCGGAGGAGACTCGTGCAGAACAGGGGGAGATCGTGCAAACCCCGCTCGGCAGAGCTGCCGAGTCAGGGATCGAGCCCAGGCTCTCTTGTGGTTGCCATGCCGCTCTAGAGTCGTTGGGGTGTGCAGCATCGTCCACACCCTGCGCACCACGGGGCCCTGCAGGTATAGAGAGAGAGGGAGGAGTGGGTGACTAAACGTTGGGCCGCACTATGCACCCGTATATTGCATTGTGAGCAATATACGAATGTGTTGAGCGTTTTTCTCAAGTATATTTTCGTAAACTAACAGCAGCTTCCATCGGTTTGAAGACGAATACGACTCATCATACTATTCATCACTGTGTGTCTCTCAATGCACTGCTGGATGGAGGCCTTCCTCTCCACGCTGTGTTAGTCGTGGGAGTTGTTTGACCATACTTCACCCCGCTGGTCAGTGCGGGTGGGTAAAGTTTGACCGACTGCTCGGTTTTCGCTTGCGTTGGTCGTGGCTGGCAATTGAACTCGGGTCGCCGGGTTCGTAGTGCTACGCGCTAACCACTACACCCTAAGTGAGTTTTTTAAAATATATATTTTGGGGTTTTCCGATACAAAGAGAGTGCACATTGTGCCATAAGATGAAGACATTTTCATTTGGAACTTCTTGCAGTGAGCAGTGCACTCCATTGTAGCAGAGAATGGGCCTAAACAAGTAAAAATCAAGCAACAATTTATGCCATCGCACAAATAACATTCAATTCGTTGTATTGCGTAACCGGTAATCGCATGAATAATAAAACGGTAAACAAAAAAAAACCGGTTCCCGGTTTGCTATACATAGCTAGACACGGCGTTACACGCGGCCTGCGTTGCTGTTGTTAACCGGGAAACAGAGGCAGCTGCTGCTGCTGCTGCCACAACGGTGGCGTCACGGACAGCGGCGGCACGGGGCTCGCAAGGCGGAGGTCACCGGTTCGACTCCGTCTCGCGGCGTGCGGGAGTTGCTACAGCGGGGTCTTGCTTTATGACGGTGTCAATGTTTCCACGGAATCGGTTCCTGGCTGCTGACTTTTGGAAACCTCTCACCGATTTTGGAAAGGGTTACTGGTTTAGCGGCGACAGTTTAACTTCCTACGCTTGAACGTTAACTGTTTCATTCTCCGAGTGGGAATTTACTGAAATATAGTTACAAACCACATTTTACATCGTGGGGGTTTTTTGTTGTGCGCAGTCATTGGTGACCGGGCAGAGTCAACCACCTCGCCACGCACGACGACTTGGTTCCATCAACCCGGACTCAAACGCAGGATGGCAGTGTTTCTAACATGACCATTATGAACCCTTCTGAGAGAAGAGAGAGAGCGATGCACTCAGACCCAGGGCTCGAACCCAGGCCCTCAGTGCTGCTGGCGCAGTGTCTCTGACACGGCCATTACGAACCCCATTGCGAGAGGGAGAAAAACACCCGGACCTAGGGCTCGAACCCAGGCCCTAAGAGTGCGATGTGGGTTCAGTGTCTCTGACATGGCCATTAAGAACCCCACTGCGAGAGAGAGAAAAACACCCGGACCTAGGGCTCGAACCCAGGCCCTCACAGTGCGATGTGAGTTCAGTGTCTCTGACACGGCCATTAAGAACCCCCTGGTGGAGCGATTGTTGACGACGGATGGATTGTAACCACGTGACCCCCCCCCCGTGTCCCTCTCCCCGTGTTTGCGCTGCCACCCGGCTGCTGCTGCTGCTTCGGTGACAATGAACCCTCCTCCTCCTCCTCTCAAGGTCCAAGGCTGCCTGACAATGTAAGCCGAACAGCGCGCACACGCACACACACGCACAAGACAAAGCTCCCCCACGTAGCCTCCACAGACTGGGGGGTGCAAGTGCTGTTAGCGAGCATCTATCGAGGCATATAGACACACGCACTCATACACACGTGCTCATATGTGCAAACCCATATTCACATACACACATATACACACGCAACAATATATGCATAGATGCATACATACGACGAGCTAATCGTATTTACGCTGTATGTTGCATGTATGTATGTAGCCAACCACTTTAATCACGTACGTGCCTTATGTATTTACATGCAACCACACACACAAATGCACACAAAGAGGCACGTGCAATCACACAATATCCACACACATTCATATCACAAAACACACACAGTCTACACACGTTGGCCACAAACACACGCACACACACACGCCAAATCCTCAAAGTGACCAATGAGCAATGCACCTCGAGTGCTCAGTTTCGTGAGGGCTCCGAATCTAAGCAGAGGGTTTGAGTCTGGCTGGCACTTGACATGGGTGACCACCCAGAGAGCAGGGAGAGTGTCACTCGCGTGAGTGACCCGCGCCACCACGAGAACGCACGCACGCACGCGCAGCACAGAGCGAGAACACCCCACAGCAAGAGTATGATCACACACGCACACACAGTCACACATACACACTCGCAAACACTCGCACAGGCACACAGCCTCTCACACACCGATACCCCCCCACTCGCCACTAAGTGACGGTGATGTCACCACGGCGCCCGTCACAGGCCAGGTGCACTTTGAGACGATCTGAAGTGTCGAAGGCTCGCTGGCAGGAGCATCCTTCACGAGCCTCCTCCATAGAGGCCGCTCTACCGTTCATCAGCAAGTCCGATAAGCTCCACATCCTCCCGTACCGCATCAGTCCATCTCTTTAACCCGTTTAGCCCCCTCTATCCGGCCAAACAGAAGCTGCTTGGGCATGAGGATTATGTGACCCAGACAACGCAAACCTCTCACACACACATGCGCGCACACACACATACAGTACCCACAACCTCACCCGCATGCCACATGTTTAAACACACGCAGACACACCAATCCACTGTTACATCCACATCCTCACATTTACACAGATTCAGTTGTATTGTATCTGATGGTGATGACATGGACACAAATGACAGTGACCATCATCATACCACAATATACACACAGAGACAAAGGTCCTCCGTATAGCTTTTAATTTAGCAGAGAGTTGGGGCAAGTGCCGTTAGCGAGCACTTATTAAGGCCAGTATGGCACATAAAAGGGGTGGCTTTGTCAGTACCATGCCCGGCCGCCTTTGTATCCCTGGTGTTCATTTTGTACACACCAGGTACTCATTTGAGGCCGAGTCGACCAAGGGGAGGCCCAGGACCAGTTTAATATTCTCTATCATTGTTATTGGTCCTGAGAGGGAATCATAGCGAAGTGCACTACCCACCACACTACCGCTCCCCACACATCATGCAACGCACCATGCACGCAACGCACTCATTACACACAAACACGCACGCACACAACCTCCCCGACTCACACCCTCATTGATTGGTTGGCACCACCACCGCCACCGTCGCCACCGCCGCCGCGCTTGTGAGGTCTCTGGCCGCAGCACCGCCGCTCTTATCTCCCGCGCCACGCGTGCCCACGCGCGCCTGCACCCAGCCAGCCCGGCCACCTCGGGGCCCACGCCGAGGTCTCGCACCCCTCCCCCAATCCCCCACCGCTCAACGCCCCCCCCTGCCCCCCCACCCCTCCTCGCTCGCTCGCGACTTTCCGGGTAGCTGCTGGACCGAGTAGGTGGCACAATGACTCAGAGTGGCCGCAGTCCACAGGGACAGAGGCGGGGAGTGGGGGGGGGATTCTGGACGCGGTGTGCAGCCGGGTATGGAAATGTGTTTTTGAGTAAGTGGCAAGTGACGAGTAATCCTGGCCATAGCGAAAAGGGGGCATTCTGGATGTGGTGTGATAACAATGAAAACAACAATAATAGTTTGACGCGTGTGTTTATTATACACGTGGGAGGAACCGGAGCATCCGGAGAACACCCACAACCTTGAGGGGGAAACGCAGATGGCAAAGAGTCCGCTTGCTGTACCGCCTTCTTCTGGCGATCCCAGCAGCACACGGCTCCTCCTCGACACCAATGGGGAGGTCCACGACAATTGTCATCCGCCAGGTGTAGACTAAGTTCCGAGTCGCTGGTTCGGACTGTGGAGTAGGTGGCACCTCACTGGTAGGAGCCAGAGTCCAAAGCGAGACAAAGGTATTCTGGACGTGACGTGCTGGGTGCTTCAATAAAAATGTGAACACTTCTGGAATTTTCAACAATACCGCAAGAAACGTGCTGCCTCCCGGCTCTGGAGACCACCTGGACAAGATTCCAGGCATGCGTTGACAATGATGGCAAACGAGTAGGAGACTCTTTGACTTATTGAAGCTTATTAACATACATTTGTTATCACGTTACAATGTATTATACATTCTTTTTCCATTTGTAAATAATAGTCCCATATAAGTGTTAAACACATTTTGAAGCACCCTGGGATAATGCTTCACCTAAACATAACCACCGAGCCAACTAGCATTAGCTCTAACCCTCACCAACTCGCCAACCAGACACTAAGACCAGCTCTACCCTCACACTAACCAACTCTCCACTTGTACTAGGTCTACCGCTAACCCTCACCAACTTGCCACTCGTACTAGGTCTACCGCTAACCCTCACCAACTCACCACTTGTACTAGGTCTACCACTAACCCTCACCAACTCGCCACTAGTACTAGGTCTACCACTAACCCTCACCAACTCACCACTAGTACTAGATCTACCGCTAACACTCACCAACTGGCCACTAGTACTAGGTCTACCGCTAACCCTCACCAACTCGAAACTAGTACTAGGTCTACCGCTAACCCTCACCAACTCGCCACTAGTACTAGGTCTACTGCTAATCCTCACCAACTCGCCACTAGTACTAGGTCTACTGCTAACCCTCACCAACTCGCCACTAGTACTAGGTCTACTGCTAACCCTCACCAACTCGCCACTAGAATTGGTCTACCGTTAACAATCACCAACTCGCCACTAGTACTAGGTCTACTGCTAACCCTCACCAACTCGCCACTAGTACTAGATCTACCGCTAACCCTCACCAATTCGCCACTAGTACTAGATCTACCGCTAACACTAACCAACTCACCACTAGTACTAGATCGACCGCTAACCCTCACCAACTCACCACTAGTACAAGGTCTACCGCTAACCCTCACCAACTCGCCACTAGTACTAGGTTTACCGCTAACACTCACCAACTCGCCACTTGTACTAGGTCTACCGCTAACACTAACCAACTCGCCACTAGTACTAGGTCTACCGCTAACCCTCACCAACTCGCCACTAGTACTAGATCTACCGCTAACCCTCACCAACTCGCCACTAGTACTAGGTCTACCGCTAACCCTCACCAACTCGCCACTAGTACTAGATCTACCGCTAACCCTCACCAACTCGCCACTAGTACTAGATCTACCGCTAACACTCACCAACTCGCCACTAGTACTAGATCTACCGCTAACCCTCACCAACTGGCCACTAGTACGAGGTCTACTGCTAACCCTCACCAACTGGCCACTAGTACTAGGTCTACTGCTAACCCTCTCCAACTCGCCACTAGTACTAGGTCTACCGCTAACCCTCACCAACTCGCCACTAGTTCTAGGTCTACCGCTAACCCTCACCAACTCGCCACTAGAACTAGGTCTACCGCTAACCCTCACCAACTCGCCACTAGTACTAGATCTACCGCTAACACTCACCAACTCGGCACTAGTACTAGATCTACCGCTAACCCTCACCAACTCGCCCCTAGTACTAGGTTTACCGCTAACCCCCACCAACTCGCCACTAGTACTAGATCTACCGCTAACCCTCACCAACTCGCCACTAGTACTAGATCTACCGCTAACACTCACCAACTCGCCACTAGTACTAGATCTACCGCTAACCCTCACCAACTCGCCACTAGCACTAGGTCTACCGCTAACCCTCACCAACTCACCACTAGTACTTGGTCTACCGCTAACCCTCACCAACTCGCCACTAGCACTAGGTCTACCGCTAACCCTCACCAACTCACCACTAGTACTAGGTCTACCGCTAACACTCACCAACTCACCAGTAGCACTAGGTCTACCGCTAAACCTCACCAACTCACTACTAGTACTAGATCTACCGCTAACACTCACCAACTGGCCACTAGTACTAGGTCTACCGCTAATCCTCACCAACTCACCAATAGTACTAGATCTATCGCTAACCCTCACCAACTGGCCACTAGTACTAGGTCTACTGCTAACCCTCACCAACTGGCCACTAGTACTAGGTCTACTGCTAACCCTCACCAACTCGCCACTAGTACTAGGTCTACCACTAACCCTCACCAACTCGCCACTAGTTCTAGGTCTACCACTAACCCTCACCAACTCGCCACTAGTACAAGGTCTACCGCTAACCCTCACCAACTCGCCACTAGTACTAGATCTACAGCTAACACTCACCAACTCGCCACTAGTACTAGATCTACCGCTAACCCTCACTAACTCGCCACTAGTACTAGGTCTACCGCTAACCCTCACCAACTCGCCACTAGTACTAGATCTACCGCTAACACTCACCAACTCGCCACTAGTACTAGATCTACCGCTAACCCTCACCAACTCACCACTAGTACTAGGTCTACCGCTAACCCTCACCAGCTCACCACTTGCACTAGGTCTACCGCTAACACTCACCAACTCGCCACTAGTACTAGATCTACCGCTAACCCTCACCAACTCACCATTAGTAATAGGTCTACCGCTAAGCCTCACCAACTTGCCACTAGTACTAGGTCTACCGCTAACCCTCACCAATTCGCCACTAGCACTAGGTCTACCGCTAACCCTCACCAACTCACCACTAGTACTAGGTCTACCGCTAACCCTCACCAACTCGCCACTAGCACTAGGTCTACCGCTAACCCTCACCAACTCACCACTAGTACTAGGTCTACCGCTAACCCTCACCAACTCACCACTAGCACTAGGTCTACCGCTAACCCTCACCAACTCACCACTAGTACTAGATATACCGCTAACCCTCACCAACTCACCACTAGTACTAGATCTACCGCTAACACTCACCAACTGGCCACTAGTACTAGGTCTACCGCTAACCCTCACCAACTCACCACTAGTACTAGGTCTACCGCTAACCCTCACCAACTCACCACTAGTACTATATCTACTGCTAACACTCACCAACTGGCCACTAGAACTAGGTCTACCGCTAACCCTCACCAACTCGGCACTAGTACTAGATCTACCGCTAACCCTCACCAACTCGGCACTAGTACTAGGTCTACCGCTAACCCTTACCAACTCGCCACTAGTACTAGATCTACCGTTAACACTCACCAACTCGCCACTAGTACTTGATCTACCGCTAACCCTCACCAACTCGCAACTAGTACTAGGTCTACCGCTAACCCTCAGCAACTCGCCACTAGTACTAGATCTACCGCTAACACTCACCAACTCGCCACTAGTACTAGATCTACCGCTAACCCTCACCAACTCGCCACTAGTACTAGGTCTACCGCTAACCCTCACCAACTTGCCACTAGTACTAGGTCTACCGCTAACCCTCACCAACTCACCACTAGCACTAGGTCTACCGCTAACCCTCACCAACTCACCACTAGCACTAGGTCTACCGCTAACCCTCACCAACTCACCACTAGCACTAGGTCTACCGCTAACCCTCACCAACTCACCACTAGTACTAGATCTACCGCTAACACTCACCAACTGGCCACTAGTACTAGGTCTACCGCTAACCCTCACCAACTCACCACTAGTACTAGATCTACCGCTAACCCTCACCAACTCACCACTAGTACTAGATTTACCGCTAACACTCACCAACTGGCCACTAGTACTAGGTCTACCGCTAACCCTCACCAACTCACCACTAGTACTAGATCTACCGCTAACCCTCACCAACTCACCACTAGTACTAGATCTACCGCTAACACTCACCAACTGGCCACTAGTACTAGGTCTACCGCTAACCCTCACCAACTCACCACTAGTACTAGGTCTACCGCTAACCCTCACCAACTCACCACTAGTACTAGATCTACCGCTAACACTCACCAACTGGCCACTAGAACTAGGTCTACCGCTAACCCTCACCAACTCGGCACTAGTACTAGATCTACCGCTAACCCTCACCAACTCGGCACTAGTACTAGGTCTACCGCTAACCCTCACCAACTCACCACTAGTAATAGATCTACCGCTAACCCTCACCAACTCGGCACTAGTACTAGGTCTACCGCTAACCCTCACCAACTCACCACTAGTACTAGGTCTACCGCTAACCCTCACCAACTCGCCACTAGTACTAGATCTACCGCTAACACTCACCAACTCGCCACTAGTACTAGATCTACCGCTAACCCTCACCAACTCGCCACTAGTACTAGGTCTACCGCTAACCCTCACCATCTCGCCACTAGTACTGGATCTACCGCTAACACTCACCAACTCGCCACTAGTACTAGGTCTACCGCTAACCCTCACCAACTCGCCACTAGTACGAGGTCTACCGCTAACCCTCACCAACTTGCCACTAGTACTAGGTCTACCGCTAACCCTCACCAACTCACCACTAGTACTAGGTCTACCGCTAACCCTCACCAACTTGCCACTAGTACTAGGTCTACCGCTAACCCTCACCAACTCGCCACAAGCACTAGGTCTACCGCTAACCCTCACCAACTCACCACTAGTACTAGGTCTACCGCTAACCCTCACCAACTCGCCACTAGCACTAGGTCTACCGCTAACCCTCACCAACTCACCACTAGTACTAGGTCTACCGCTAACCCTCACCAGCTCACCACTAGTACTAGATCTACCGCTAACACTCACCAACTCGCCACTAGTACTAGGTCTACCGCTAACCCTCACCAACTCGCCACTAGTACTAGATCTACCGCTAATACTCACCAACTCGCCACTAGTACTAGATCTACCGCTAACACTCACCAACTCGCCACTAGTACTAGGTCTACCGCTAACCCTCACCAACTCGCCACTAGTACTAGATCTACCGCTAATACTCACCAACTCGCCACTAGTACTAGATCTACCGCTAACCCTCACCAACTCGCCACTAGTACTAGGTCTACCGCTAACCCTCACCAACTTGCCACTAGTACTAGGTCTACCGCTAACCCTCACCAACTCACCACTAGCACTAGGTCTACCGCTAACCCTCACCAACTCACCACTAGTAATAGGTCTACCGCTAACCCTCACCAACATGCCACTAGTACTAGGTCTACCGCTAACCCTCACCAATTCGCCACTAGCACTAGGTCTACCGCTAACCCTCACCAACTCACCACTAGTACTAGGTCTACCGCTAACCCTCACCAACTCGCCACTAGCACTAGGTCTACCGCTAACCCTCACCAACTCACCACTAGCACTAGGTCTACGGCTAACCCTCACCAACTCACCACTAGCACTAGGTCTACCGCTAACCCTCACCAACTCACCACTAGTACTAGATCTACCGCTAACACTCACCAACTGGCCACTAGTACTAGGTCTACCGCTAACCCTCACCAACTCACCACTAGTACTAGATCTACCGCTAACCCTCACCAACTCACCACTAGTACTAGATCTACCGCTAACACTCACCAACTGGCCACTAGTACTAGGTCTACCGCTAACCCTCACCAACTCACCACTAGTACTAGGTCTACTGCTAACCCTCACCAACTCACCACTAGTACTAGATCTACCGCTAACACTCACCAACTGGCCACTAGTACTAGGTCTACCGCTAACCCTCACCAACTCGGCACTAGTACTAGATCTACCGCTAACCCTCACCAACTCGGCACTAGTACTAGGTCTACCGCTAACCCTCACCAACTTGCCACTAGTACTAGGTCTACCGCTAACCCTCACCAATTCGCCACTAGCACTAGGTCTACCGCTAACCCTCACCAACTCACCACTAGTACTAGGTCTACCGCTAACCCTCACCAACTCGCCACTAGCACTAGGTCTACCGCTAATTCTCACCAACTCACCACTAGCACTAGGTCTACCGCTAACCCTCACCAACTCACCACTAGCACTAGGTCTACCGCTAACCCTCACCAACTCACCACTAGTACTAGATCTACCGCTAACACTCACCAACTGGCCACTAGTACTCGGTCTACCGCTAACCCTCACCAACTCACCACTAGTACTACATCTACCGCTAACCCTCACCAACTCACCACTAGTACAAGATCTACTGCTAACACTCACCAACTGGCCACTAGTACTAGGTCTACCGCTAACCCTCACCAACTCACCACTAGTACTAGGTCTACCGCTAACCCTCACCAACTCACCACTAGTACTAGATCTACCGCTAACACTCACCAACTGGCCACTAGTACTAGGTCTACCGCTAACCCTCACCAACTCGGCACTAGTACTAGATCTACCGCTAACCCTCACCAACTCGGCACTAGTACTAGGTCTACCGCTAACCCTCACCAACTCACCACTAGTACTAGGTCTACTGCTAACCCTCACCAACTCGCCACTAGCACTAGGTCTACCGCTAACCCTCACCAGCTCACCACTAGCACTAGATCTACCGCTAACTCTCACCAACTCGCCACTAGTACTAGGTCTACCGCTAACCCTCACCAACTCGCCACTAGTACTAGATCTACCGCTAACACTCATCAACTCGCCACTAGTACTAGATCTACCGCTAACCCTCACCAACTCGCCACTAGTACTAGGTCTACCGCTAACCCTCACCAACTTGCCACTAGTACTAGGTCTACCGCTAACCCTCACCAACTCACCACTAGCACTAGGTCTACCGCTAACCCTCACCAACTCACCACTAGTAATAGGTCTACCGCTAACCCTCACCAACTTGCCACTTGTACTAGGTCTACCGCTAGCCCTCACCAATTCGCCACTAGCACTAGGTCTACCGCTAACCCTCACCAACTCACCACTAGTACTAGGTCTACCGCTAACCCTCACCAACTCGCCACTAGCACTAGGTCTACCGCTAACCCTCACCAACTCACCACTAGTACTAGGTCTACCGCTAACCTTCACGAACTCACCACTAGCACTAGGTCTACCGCTAACCCTCGCCAACTCACCACTAGTACTAGATCTACCGCTAACACTCACCAACTGGCCACTAGTACTAGGTCTACCGCTAACCCTCACCAACTCACCACTAGTACTAGATCTACCGCTAACCCTCACCAACTCACCACTAGTACTAGATCTACCGCTAACACTCACCAACTGGCCACTAGTACTAGGTCTACCGCTAAACCTCACCAACTCGCCACTAGTACTAGGTCTACCGCTAACCCTCACCAACTCACCACTAGTACTAGATCTACCGCTAACACTCACCAACTGGCCACTAGTACTAGGTCTACCGCTAACCCTCACCAACTCGGCACTAGTACTAGATCTACCGCTAACCCTCACCAACTCGGCACTAGTACTACGTCTACCGCTAACCCTCACCAACTCACCACTAGTACTAGATCTACCGCTAACCCTCACCAACTCGGCACTAGTACTAGGTCTACCGCTAACCCTCACCAACTCGCCACTAGTACTAGGTCTACCGCTAACCCTCACCAACTCACCACTAGTACTAGGTCTACCGCTAACCCTCACCAACTCGCCACTAGTACTAGATCTACCGCTAACACTCACCCGCTCGCCACTAGTACTAGATCTACCGCTAACCCTCACCAACTCGCCACTAGTACTAGGTCTACTGCTAACCCTCACCAACTCGCCACTAGTACTGGATCTACCGCTAACACTCACCAACTCGCCACTAGTACTAGATCTACCGCTAACCCTCACCAAGTGGCCACTAGTACTACGTCTACCGCTAACCCTCACCAACTCACCACTAGTACTAGGTCTACCGCTAACCTTCACCAACTCGCCACTAGTACTAGATCTACCGCTAACACTCACCAACTCGCCACTAGTACTAGATCTACTGCTAACCCTCACCAACTGGCCACTAGTACTAGGTCTACTGCTAACCCTCACCAACTGGCCACTAGTACTATGTCTACTGCTAACCCTCACCAACTCGCCACTAGTACTAGATCCACCGCTAACCCTCACCAACTCGGCACTAGTACTAGGTCTACCGCTAACCCTCACCAACTCGCCACTAGTACTAGATCCACCGCTAACCCTCACCAACTCGCCACTAGTACTAGATCCACCGCTAACCCTCACCAATTCGCCACTAGCACTAGGTCTACCGCTAACCCTCACCAACTCACCACTAGTACTAGGTCTACCGCTAACCCTCACCAACTCACCACTAGTACTAGATCTACCGCTAACCCTCACCAACTCACCACTAGTACTAGATCTACCGCTAACACTCACCAACTGGCCACTAGTACTAGGTCTACCGCTAACCCTCACCAACTCGGCACTAGTACTAGATCTACCGCTAACCCTCACCAACTCGGCACTAGTACTACGTCTACCGCTAACCCTCACCAACTCACCACTAGTACTAGATCTACCGCTAACCCTCACCAACTCGGCACTAGTACTAGGTCTACCGCTAACCCTCACCAACTCGCCACTAGTACTAGGTCTACCGCTAACCCTCACCAACTCACCACTAGTACTAGGTCTACCGCTAACCCTCACCAACTCGCCACTAGTACTAGATCTACCGCTAACACTCACCCGCTCGCCACTAGTACTAGATCTACCGCTAACCCTCACCAACTCGCCACTAGTACTAGGTCTACTGCTAACCCTCACCAACTCGCCACTAGTACTGGATCTACCGCTAACACTCACCAACTCGCCACTAGTACTAGATCTACCGCTAACCCTCACCAAGTGGCCACTAGTACTACGTCTACCGCTAACCCTCACCAACTCACCACTAGTACTAGGTCTACCGCTAACCCTCACCAACTCGCCACTAGTACTAGATCTACCGCTAACACTCACCAACTGGCCACTAGTACTAGGTCTACCGCTAACCCTCACCAACTCACCACTAGTACTAGATCTACCGCTAACCCTCACCAACTGGCCACTAGTACTAGATCTACCGCTAACCCTCACCAACTCGCCACTAGTACTAGATCTACCGCTAACCCTCACCAACTGGCCACTAGTACTAGGTCTACCGCTAACCCTCACCAACTCACCACTAGTACTAGGTCTACCGCTAACCCTCACCAACTCACCACTAGTACTAGATCTACCGCTAACACTCACCAACTGGCCACTAGTACTAGGTCTACCGCTAACCCTCACCAACTCGGCACTAGTACTAGATCTACCGCTAACCCTCACCAACTCCGCACTAGTACTAGGTCTACCGCTAACCCTCACCAACTCACCACTAGTACTAGATCTACCGCTAACCCTCACCAACTCGGCACTAGTACTAGGTCTACCGCTAACCCTCACCAACTCGCCACTAGTACTAGGTCTACCGCTAACCCTCACCAACTCACCACTAGTACTAGGTCTACCGCTAACCCTCACCAATTCGCCACTAGTACTAGGTCTACCGCTAACCCTCACCAACTCGCCACTAGTACTGGATCTACCGCTAACACTCACCAACTCGCCACTAGTTCTAGATCTACCGCTAACCTTCACCAACTGGCCACTAGTACTAGGTCTACCGCTAACCCTCACCAACTCACCACTAGTACTAGGTCTACTGCTAACCCTCACCAACTCGCCACTAGTACTAGATCCACCGCTAACCCTCACCAACTCGCCACTAGCACTAGGTCTACCGCTAACCCTCACCAACTCGCCACTAGTCCTAGATCTACCGCTAACACTCACCAACTCGCCACTAGTACTAGATCTACCGCTAACCCTCACCAACTGGCCACTAGTACTAGGTCTACTGCTAACCCTCACCAACTGGCCACTAGTACTAGGTCTACTGCTAACCCTCACCAACTCGCCACTAGTACTAGATCCACCGCTAACCCTCACCAACTCGCCACTAGTACTAGGTCTACCGCTAACCCTCACCAACTCACCACTAGCACTAGGTCTACCGCTAACCCTCACCAACTCGGCACTAGTACTAGGTCTACCGCTAACCCTCACCAACTCGGCACTAGTACTAGGTTTACCGCTAACCCTCACCAACTCGCCACTAGTACTAGGTCTGCCGCTAACCCTCACCAACTCGCCACTAGTACTAGATCTACCGCCAACACTCACCAACTCGCCACTAGCACTAGGTCTACCGCTAACCCTCACCAACTGGCCACTAGTACTAGGTCTACCGCTAACCCTCACCAACTGGCCTGGGCCTCCTTGACTGGTTCGGATATCTGTAGCGTTCCTTGCACAGTGCGCCGACCACTGCGCTGCTGCTTCACCCACCCACCCACACAGACATACAGACGCACCCAGACAGACGGGAACAACCATCTGTCAAAATTTATTTCAATATTAAATATAGACCAACGGACAGATGTTTTGCCCCGATATTGAATGACCTCTTAATATGAACCCTTGTGTTCAGTAATTCCCGCGCGTGTAAGAGCAGGCAGGGTGAACACACAACAAGAGTCGTGAATTTAGAACAAAATAACTACGCAGGCAGTTCGCCTCTTCCTTCCCATATCTGCCCCTTCACATAAAACTAGATACAAGTACAATTTACACATCCCATCAGCCACGTGGCTTTATATGAGTGCATCGTTTCAACAGCATTGGTTGAATACAAGAAAACTCTAGACCAGATTCGGGACTCGAATGCTGATGAACTGCCATGTGTTTATAGGCAAGGGCCCTCTCTCTGTTAGATGTGGGTCTTAGGTTGACGTAAAAATATTTAATACACACCACATATGAATCTTAAACTTTCACAGAGACCCAGAGACTCACACAGACACCCAGAGAGACTCACACAGAGACCGAGAGACTCACACAGAGACCCAGAGACCCTCACACAGAGACCCAGAGCCACTCACACAGAGACCCAGAGACTCACACAGAGACCCAGAGAGACTCACACAGAGACCCAGAGACTCACACAGAGACACAGATACTCACACAGAGATCCAGAGACTCACACAGAGACCCAGAGACTCCCACAAAGACCCAAAGAGACTCACACAGAGACTGAGAGACTCACACAGAGGCCCAGAGAGACTCACACAGAGACCCAGAGAGACTCACACAGAGACCCAGAGACTCACACAGAGACCCAGAGACTCACACAGAGACCCAGAGACTCACACAGAGACTGAGAGACTCACACAGAGGCCCAGAGAGACTCACACAGAGACACTCACACAGAGACACAGAGAGGCTCACACAGAGACCCAGAGACTCACACAGAGACCCAGAGACTCACACACAGAGACTCTGAGACTCTCACACAGAGACTCTCACACAGAGACCCAGAGAGACTCACACAGAGACCCAGAGACTCACACAGAGACCCAGACAGACTCACACAGATACCCAGAGACTCACACAGAGGCCCAGAGACTCACACAGAGACCCAGATACTCTCAAACAGAGACTCTGAGACTCTCATACAGAGACTCTCACATAGAGACCCAGAGAGACTCACACAGAGACCCAGAGAGACTCACACAGAGACACTCACACAGAGACACAGAGAGACTCACACAGAGACCCAGAGACTCACATAGAGACCCAGAGACTCACACAGAGACCCAGAGACTCTCAAACAGAGACTCTGAGACTCTCATACAGAGACACTCACATAGAGACCCAGAGAGACTCACACAGAGACCCAGAGAGACTCACACAGAGACCCACACAGAGACCCACACAGAGACCCACACAGAGACCCACACAGAGACCCAGAGAGACTCACACAGAGACCCAGAGACTCACACAGAGACCCAGAGACTCTCACACAGAGACTCTCACACAGAGACCCAGAGACTCACACAGAGACCCAGAGACTCTCACACAGACCGAGAGACTCACACAGAGACCAAGAGAGACTCACACAGAGACCCAGATACTCACACAGAGACCCAGAGAGACTCACACAGAGACCGAGAGACTCACACAGAGACCCAGATACTCACACAGAGACCCAGAGAGACTCACACAGAGACCGAGAGACTCACACAGAGACCGAGAGACTCACACAGAGACCCAGAGACTCTCACACAGAGACCCAGAGACTCTCACACAGAGACCCAGAGACTCACACAGAGACCCAGAGACTCTCACACAGACCGAGAGACTCACACAGAGACCGAGAGAGACTCACACAGAGACCCAGATACTCACACAGAGACCCAGGGAGACTCACACAGAGACCGAGAGACTCACACAGAGACCGAGAGACTCACACAGAGACCCAGAGACTCTCACACAGAGACCCAGAGACTCACACAGAGACCCAGAGACTCACACAGAGACCCAGAGACTCACACAGAGACCCAGAGACTCACACAGAGACCCAGAGACTCAGAGAGATACACACAGAAACCCAAAGAGACTCACACAGATACGGAGACTCACACAGAGACCGAGAGACTCACACAGAGACCGAGAGACTCACACAGAGACCCAGAGACTCTCACACAGAGACCCAGAGACTCACACAGAGACCCAGAGACTCACACAGAGACCCAGAGACTCACACAGAGACCCAGAGACTCACACAGAGACCCAGAGACTCAGAGAGATACACACAGAAACCCAATGAGACTCACACAGATACGGAGACTCACACAGAGACCGAAAGACTCACACAGACACCCAGAGAGACGCACAAAGAGACCCATAGAGACTCACACAGAGACCCAGAAACTCGCACAGAGACCCATAGAGACTCACACACAGATACACACACAGACACACACACACGCACACACACACGCACACAGAGACACACACACGCACACAGACACACACACAGACACACACACACGCACACAGAGACACGCACACGCACTCGCATCGAACCAATGCTGGTGAATCGCCAGATGTTCATGGGCAAGGACCCTCTCGTTAGATATGGGTCAGGTACTGATGTGGATTTTGCAGAAGAAAGCGATGGATAGATGTTGGCTTCTAGTCAATGGATGTTAAAGATCCCGTGACGTCAATTGCAGGGCCATGTGTGACGGCATCACGGACCTAAAACATGTATATGGCCCCTTCTGCATTGCAGCGAGATAGAGGCCATGATGAGCGGTTAGTTCGAGCAAGGATCAGTTGTGAGCACACAGCGCTACGAAACTCAGCCACCCGAGTTGCATTCCCATGCACGGCTAGTATCAGTGGCGCGTGGCGTCCGAAGCGATTCGTCACCAATCCCTGGTGTTGCATTGTGGGCCAACGACACTCCGGGCTGACGCCGTGTGGGGAGGCCTTGATCCGACAGTGAATTTGGCAAGTGGCCTTGATTAATTTATGATTGTTCTTATTGCTATTCCTGCAGTTATTGCAGACAGCGACGTCCTTATATATGCAAAAAAAACAAACCACACAACGCACGGAGCCAATTTACATATTTTGTCGAAGGTCAGTGTCAAATTTTCATTTCCCGTGATGCAAACGAAACGCAATTTGAAAAAACATTTTATAAATAAACAAACGCGCCCTTCATCAACGCCGCTAAATGTCACGTACGACACGACGCCGCTGACGCCTCGCCGGGCTCGAGCGCCGATCGATGGGGTGGTGGGGGGTGGTAGGGAGTGGTGGGGGGTGGTAGGGGATGGTGGGGGGGGCTCAGGACTCTTGGACCCCCACGACAGACGGGGTGGGAAAAGGGGAAGATGAAAGCGGAGAGGCAGGAGAGGAGAGTGCGTGGAGGAGAGTGGAGTGAGATGAGAGGGGAGAGGTAGGAGAGTGCGTGGAGGGTAGTGGAGTGAGATGAGAGGGGAGAGGCAGGAGAGTGCGTGGAGGGGAGTGGAGTGAGATGAGAGGGGAGAGGCAGGAGAGTGCGTGGAGGGGAGTGGAGTGAGATGAGAGGGGAGAGGCAGGAGAGTGCGTGGAGGGGAATGGAGTGAGATGAGAGGGGAGAGGCAGGAGCGTGCGTGGAGGGGAGTGGAGTGAGATGAGAGGGACTCGCATTCAAATTCCAGTCTCAAAATACCCCCACAGCGTCGCACACGGCTACATTAGCGGGAGAAATGAATTCAAATCACCCAATTAATTTGACATATTCCGCGCTGTTCTGTGTGGCGCCCTTTGACCGCGGTGCCATAGCACAGAGGCCTCGCGAATGGGGGCCCAGTATGGGGATTATGCAAATGCGGCGTTTTTTTCTGCCCGGGGAACCGGTCCAATTAACGGCACTCTAATTGGGTATTTAACGTACAGACCTGGCGCATTTTCTCCCCCCAGCCCCCGGCCCCCATCAACGCCCGCGCCACACGTGGCTTCTTCGCTCGACCGCTCGCCACGGAGCTCGCGTTGAGCACCGCGACTCGGATGGGCGCTTTGTGTTGTGCATTTTATAACTGCGTTTGAATCACCTTCACCATCACCGCCATCATCATCGTCACCACCAACATCTGCATAATGTAATTTACAACTCTGCGTGTAGTTGATGATTCAACCCATCACCACCACCAATGCCGAAGCCTGTAGACACTAGAGATGTAATAGCACGCAGAGGTGTGGGTGAGTCGGTTGAGTGGGTGAGTGCGTGGGTGAGTGAGTGGTTGTGACCTGTGGTGGTGTTTGAACACAATGTGGATGGAACAATCAGAGTCGTGTAACCCGAGTCCAGAACGCTGGTGGAGGAATCAATGACTGAAATTCATGAGAACAGTAACCATGGCAGTAGCCATATTAGAGTGAGAAGGAGGCATCCGGCCGCCGATGAATCAGCGAGTTCAAGATCAACAATCACCACAACTGCCGCTTCACTCTGAATTCTAACCACTGCAACAGTATGGTGGGAACAGGGTGACAGCAGCAGCAGGGCTCTGCCTTTGTTCACGTGTAAGAGAGAGCGAAATTAACACGTTGGTTAGAGAACATACGCAGCTTCGTGACATCATCCAAACATGGAAGGGGAAGTGAATAGGGCTTGGGCAGCAGCACGCGTCTCGGCTGGTGAGGACGATGATGGCCGATGGTCGAGACTAAAAACGGAGTGGAAGTTGAGAGGGGTCAATCCACCGCGAAGACGGAGCGGTGAAATCAGCTCGTGGTGATGCGCAGAGCGGTTGCTGGGCAGATTGTCTGAAAGGTGGCAGCGGCTTGTGGAGGGAGGCCTTCATCCAGCAGTGGATTGATCCTGGCTGCTGCTGATGATGGTGGTGGTATTGTTTGTGCCGCGTGTCGTTCCCACGCAGCACCGCCACTCGGCGCCTCCATCCCCACAGCCGCGCCGATGGATGACGCATCTGCGCTACTCGCTTCCGCTGTTCCGGCGAGCACCGGCTCCGGTGAGTCTGCCCGTCGCCTCACCCACTCACCCAGCTACCCAGCCAGCCACCCAGCCACCCACTCAGCTACCCATCCACCCACCTAGCCAGCCACCCAGCCATCTACCCAACCACCCAGCCATTTACCTAGCCAGCCACCCACCCAGCCAGCCACCCAGCCAGCCACCCAGCTACCCATCCACCCACCTAGCCAGCCACCCAGCCATCTACCCAGCCACCCAGCCATCTACCGAGCCAGCCACCCAGCCAGCCACCCACCCAGCCAGCCACCCAGCCACCCAGCCATCTACCCAGCCAGCCACTCAGCTACCCATACACCCACCTAGCCAGCCACCCAGCCATCTACCCAGCCACCCAGCCAGCCACCCAGCCAGCCACTCAGCTACCCACCCAGCCATCTACCCAGCCACCCAGCCAACTACTCAGCCACCCAGCCATCTACCCACCCAGCTACCCAGCCAGCCACCCAGCCACCCAGCCAGCCACCCAGCTACCCATCCACCCACCTAGCCAGCCACCCAGCCATCTACCCAGCTACCCAGCCATCTACCGAGCAAGCCACCCAGCCAGCCACCCAGCCAGCCACCCAGCCACCCAGCCATCTACCCAGCCAGCCACTCAGCTACCCATACACCCACCTAGCCAGCCACCCAGCCATCTACCCAGCCACCCAGCCAGCCACCCAGCCACCCAGCCAGACACTCAGCTACCCACCCAGCCATCTACCCAGCCACCCAGCCAACTACTCAGCCACCCAGCCATCTACCCACCCAGCTACCCAGCCCGCCACCCAGCCAGCCACTCGGCTACCCAGCCAGCCACCTAGCCAGCCACCCAGCCATCTACCCAGCCACCCAGCCATCTACCCAGCCATCTACCCAGCCAGCTACCCAGCCAGCCACCCAGCCAGCCACCCAGCCACCCAGCCAGCCACTCAGCTACCCATCCACCCATCTACCCAGCCACCCACCCATATACCCACCCAGCCACCCAGCCATCTACCCACCCAGCCACCCAGCCATCTACCCAGCCACCCAGCCATCTACCCAGCCACCCAGCCAGATATCTCCCCACCCAGCTAGCCACTCACCCAGCAAGAAACGCAGCCATCCCACTCAGCCAGTCAGCGCGTGGCACGGCAGGGTGGCGCAGTGGGAACAGGAGAAGGCCTTCAGCAAAACATCGAGAAGCAACTGAAAATATCACAATGGGGCCACACACAGGAGTAACATTGCCTTGTTCAGCACTTTGGAATAACAACGACAACAACAACGCAATTGACCTTGGAAAGCTTCACGCTCCTCAATACTTTTGTCAAGAGGGTCCTGCAGCGTTGGGATGATTGTCCATTTCCATTCATGGCGAGTGTGTGACTGACTGCCTTTCTGTCCGCAAAAGATGTCCGTTGTGTCACTGCAGGTGAGATGTAAATGCCATGTGAATCTACAACGAATTGCATTGACCCACAGAGACCCAAAGACTCACAGAGACCTATAGACCCACACACGTGTGCGTACACACACGTGTCTCACTCTCACCTCCGCTTCGTCTCTCCGCAGGCAAGAGGTGGAGAATATGACTTCCAAGGTAACGACATTTAATTCCTCACCTCATTCATTCCTGACTCTTTCACCTATTCACTCCTCATTCCCTTGACATCCTGGACACACGAGATTTGTCTTACGAAGGAATCTCTGGGTAAAATATTTTAATTGATCAAATGTTTACTGGTTCATACATGTTTCATTTATAATTCCTGATTAATTCATTCTACATTAACAAATATGAATCGATCATTCATTATTCAATACATCCTCATTAATTCTCCATGTATTCCTCATTAATTCATTACTCATTCAAAATCTGAAAATGTAAGACTCAACTGCCGTGGTTTTAGCCGATGGCTACTTTGGCCGTCACCCCCTCCCGTGCCTCCCCCTTTACCCTATGCCCCCCCCCCCCCGCCACACCCCCGCATCGCCCTCGGCGCCACTCCACGAGAATTCCGAAGGGATTCTCCCATCGCGTGGCCACCGCCAGCACCACCACCGTGGTCGTATGAAGCCACCCGGCACTCCGGGAGACCTACCAGCGGATTCCTTACCACCATGCCAGGATGGCCACAGCGCGATTGGAATGCATGATTTTGACGGAACGTAACAAAAACTAACAGTAAGGAAATGGTTTGACGGCAACGTGCCGTGCTCACGGTTGTCGCGACGTGGTCACCGGGCAGACAACTGGCGGAACCTGTACGAGATCAACCGGCGCGCGCTGCCGCACGAAACGCCGGTGTACAACAGCCTGTACGAGGACCCCGAGGAGGTGCGAGGGCGCGGCATGTTCCTGCAGCGCGAGCGCCTCACCCTCGACTGCGGCAACCAGCTGGGCTCCGGCAACTTCGGCGCCGTCCTGCGCGGCATCTACAAGTTCCAGAAGTAGGGCCCTCGCGCACCCGCGCGGGCGTCAGTGTGGGCGTGCGAGTGGGCTTGCGAGCGCGTGCCTGTAGCCCTGGTGAGCGTGTGCGCGCGTGGAGTGGTGGCACGGCGGTTAGCGCACTGTGCTACGGACCCGGCCACCTGAGTTTGATTTTACCCTTATGGCCTCCCCCCAGGTTGACTGCAATGGTGCAGTGTGTAAATATCAGCACTGGGGAGACAAAGGCGGCCGGGCGTGGTGCTGGCCACAACCCCCCCCCCCCTTCGTATGCCGTGCGGGACTAAATAGGCGCTCGCTAACAGCACTTGCCCAAACAGTCTGTTAAGTCTATAATGGGGAAATCTTGATCTGTGTGTTTGTGCGGTGCGCGGGTCCCCGTGTCTCACACCTGCTCACCCTCTCGCGTGCCCTCCCCACGTCTCGCCACTTCTCCGGCGAGCAGGAAGGAGGTGCAGGTGGCCGTGAAGGTCCTCAAGCCCGTGGAGAACCAGGAGATGCTGAAGATCGAGCTGATGAAGGAGGCGGAGCTGATGCACCAGCTGGACCACCCGTACATCGTGAGGATGTTCGGGGTGTGCGAGGGAGAGGCGCTCATGCTCGTCATGGAGGTCGCCTACCTGGGCCCCCTCAACAAGTACCTCAAGGAGCATAAGTGCGTGGTGGGGCGCGGCGTGACGCGGCGTGACGCGGCGCGACTCGACAGCGTAGTCCGGGGGGTCCCGACGCGACGGCGCGACGACCCCGGCGGGGCGTCGCCGTTGGGCGGTTTCCCACGTTCGGGCCTCGGCGGCCACGGCTGCGTTCCGTGGGAGACGTTCAAACGATGAAAATCGGTGCACCACCCCTGGCACAGCAGGGTTCACAGAGGGCGAGTCGTGGCCAGATGGGGCCAGCCCCAGCCAGTGCCAGCCCCAGCCAGTGCCAGCACGCTGCGCCATCACCCACGTCGGTGGCCCCACTGCTGACGCCGTACGAACCACGTGGGCCACGCGTTCGGGATGCCAACTGTGCGCTGACCACAGGAGCCGTCTACGCCAGATGGCACGCCGGGGCACCTCGTGGTGCAACGCGAAGTGACTCGTCATTCGTCCTTCCTCCCCCTCCTCCCTGCCTCCCACCTTCATCCTCCATCTCATTGTTCTCCATGTCTTCCTCTTTTCTTCTCCTGCCTACTCCGTCCTCCCCCATCTCCCTCCATGTTCTTGTTCTACTCCTCCCTCCTCCTCAACCCTGTCCCGTCGCTCGGCAGAGAGACGATGTCATCGACTCACCTGGCGGAGCTGATGCACCAGGTGTCAGACGGCATGAAGTACCTGGAGGAGCGCAGCTTCGTGCACCGCGACCTGGCGGCGCGTAACGTGCTGCTGGTGAGCGAGCGCTACGCCAAGATCAGCGACTTCGGCCTCTCCAAGGCCCTGGCGGCCGGAGAGAGCTACTACAAGGTGAGCCGCGGCCAGCGCTGACCCCTCGTCGCTGGGTTATGTTGGGCTGTCGCCGTCGCTGGTGGCCCACCGTCTACTGCCCCTCCAGATGGCTCAACGGTGGAGCGAGTGGCTCGCAATAGGAAGGTCGAGAGGTCAAAGCCCCGTTGGGGGATTGAACTCAGTCCATCATCGTCAGCTCTCCAGGGTCGATAAAACAATGATTCTGCTTGTAAGCCCAGGAAGGCATCATTGAGTCTCAACCCTTGCGCCGGAGGGTCCTGCCAAGTTTTTTTAAGTAGGAGGCGACGGTTGCTGCTGCTGCTGCTGCTACTGCTGCTGCTACGTGTCATCCTAATTAAATTGACTTGCGGTGTCGTTTTTCCAATTTGCCACATTTTGGACCGTCACACTTGTCAGCGAAGGCCCAATCTTCTCACAGCATCTCGGGAACTCTGACGTCCACTGCGAGGGACGTAGGCCAATGCACGCGCCGCAGCCCTATTAACCGGGGGGGCGGCCAGCCCCGATTCCAACCGCAAACTCCCCGCAAGGAGCGGCGTGAGCGGCCGCGATCGCCGGTGACCTCCATCCAGCAGCGGATAGATGGCGGCGGGTGACGCGGGGCGCTCCGTGCGGTTGCAGGCAAAGGTGTCGGGCAAGTGGCCGCTCAAGTGGTATGCGCCCGAGTGCATCCAGCACTTCGAGTTCTCCAGCAAGGGCGACGTGTGGAGCTTCGGGGTCACCATGTGGGAGACCTTCACCTACGGGGACCGGCCCTACAAGGTGGGGGGCGCGTGTGTGTACGTGCGCGCGTACATGGGGAGCGGTCGCGCGGTGGTCAGCGGCGCTGCGCTATGAACCCGGCGATCCGAGTTCGATTCCCGCTCGCGGCCACCAACGCCTGCGACGATTGTCTGAACTGGACCTGGGGCCTCTCCTAGGTCGACTCAGCCTCAAATGAGTACCTTGTGTGTTGTGTAAACATCGCCACTAGGGAGACAAAGGTGGCCGGGCGTGGTGCTGGTCACTGCCCCCGCGCCCCTCCCCCCCCCCCACCTGTCACAACCACACAACCGTTGTGGCGGTGGTGTGGTTGTGACGAATGTTGTGGCGGTGGTGTGGTTGTGACGAATGTTGTGGCGGTGGTGTGGTTGTGACGAGTGTTGTGGCGGTGGTGTGGTTGTGACGAATGTTGTGGCGGTGGTGTGGTTGTGACGAATGTTGTGGCGGTGGTGTGGTTGTGACGAATGTTGTGGCGGTGGTGTGGTTGTGACGAATGTTGTGACGGTGGTGTGGTTGTGACGAATGTTGTGGCGGTGGTGTGGTTGTGACGAGTGTTGTGGCGGTGGTGTAGTTGTGACGAATGTTGTGGCGGTGGTGTGGTTGTGACGAAAGTTGTGGCGGTGGTGTGGGTTCTGACGAGTGTTGTGGCGGTGGTGTGGTTGTGACGAGTGTTGTGGCGGTGGTGTGGTTGTGACGAGTGTTGTGGCGGTGGTGTGGTTGTGACGAAAGTTGTGGCGGTGGTGTGGTTGTGACGAACGTTGTGGCGGTGGAGTGGTTGTGACGAATGTGTTCTGGCCTCTTGCTTGCAGGGCTTCAAGGCAGCCGATCTGGTGGTCTTCCTGAAGGCCGAGAAGAGGCTGGACAAGCCCCCGGGATGCCCTGATGCCATCTACGAGCTCATGCTCAAGACGTGGAACATCGAGTAAGCCGCATTCACTCCCGACGCCTGAGCCACCGTCGTGGAGGAGTAGGCCCATTACCCTCAAGCGGAGAGCGCACCTCCTTCACGACCGTCTCGCCACAGAGAGAATGCAGTCCGCTCATGTCTTACACAGCCCATTGGCCCCGCGGCCTTCCGGGAGTGCAACATTTCAGCAGCGTTGATGCAGCACAAGCAAGTGGTGGTGGATGAGACGAGTGTGATCGAACCGAGTCTTCAATACGGGCGGAGTAATCAATGAGTGAACCACCACCCACCAGCACAAAGATTAAGATCCCCCGTCCAACCTTAACAGACTGTTGAGGCAAGTGCTGTTGTCGGGGTAGCACCTATGAAGGCCGGAATGGTACATGACGGGGTGGGTGGCCAGCACCACGCCCTGGTGCCAGTCACCCTGGTGACGATGTTGACTACGCATCGGGTGCGAGGATAGAGCGTTGCCGCCTCACGCGAGTCGTGCGATTTCCTCTAGGTGGTCCGGTTTCCTCCCACGTATATGATAAACGCACTCATCACGAGTCGGCTGAAAATATCTTGCAACTAAAAAAAACAAATGCAGGTCCCTCTTGGAAAAGAGTCCTATGACTCAATGTGGCTTGTTTGGCTGAATAAGTAAAGTACGAATATTATTATTATACACTTGATTCGCAAACTATGGTGGACCGTGATGTCGGCGCAAGGTCGCACGGCGCAGAGAGTGGTGATGGCCGTGGTGGGGTTTGGTCTCGTGGGGTTGGTAACGCTGAGAACTGAGACGCAACGAGTCTGTCCCCGTCTGTGTCACTCGCAGCGCCAACGCTGCCGCCAGATGGAGAGAGGTTGGGTCATGACGACAGCCTCAGAGACGCGCGCGCGTGCGTGTGCGTGTATAAATGCGAGTTTCTGTGCGAGTTTCTGTGCGTATGCGTACGTGTTTGTGTGTGTACGGGCGTGTGTGAGTAAGGCCTTGTGCGCGTTTCAAAATCTGCGCGTGCGCGCGTGTTACATTGCGACTTCTTATCTCGCACTCCGGCACTTTAACCGCACAACCATTCAGCTCCCATTTCCCTCCCCCACTACCCCCCCACTACCCACCCTCCCCCCCCACTACCCCCCCCCACTACCCACCCACCCAACCGCGCTCCTCCTCACGATGCCCGAGTCCCAGTGCGCTGGCACCAATCGGTGCCCGGGTCCTCTCCGCTCACCGCCTGTGCCCACTCCAGCGCTCTAGAAGTCGCGCTCTCGTTATCGTGGCGCTGCTGCGTCGGCAGTGGTGCACACGAAGCACAAACAGCAACAACAACAACAGCAACAAACAGCAGCAGCAACAACGCGGGGCAATTACCCTTGTGCAATTGTGCCATAAAAAAACGGCCATTTCCGGAAACATTTCTGACTGCTGAGCGGCGGCGGCTGTGGCGGCTACGCTGCTGCTGAACGCGGCTGCCTGGAGTAGTGACACAGCGTTGTGTGGGGGCAGCAGCGAGGGTTGGTGGATCACACACAGATGGGCTGTGAAACTCCCTCTATCCATGGGCATCGATTAAGAGCCGTACCTTAGCTCGCCAGGATAAGGCGGTACAGCAAGTGGGCTAATCGCCATCTGTTGCCATCTGAACGTGGGGGTTAGAGCGTTGCCCCCTTGCACACGGCGTGGGTTTTCTCCGGGTGCTCCGGTGTCTTCCCACACGTGAATAATAATAATAAACGCACTCACCCACCCACCCACTCACTCGCCGTGGGTTAGGGTTAGGCAACATATCTCACAGCACATTGAGCAGCAATTGGATTCTGGACGCTCCACTTGAAACCGCGCCCGGCGTCTTCAGGACAAGACCCAGGAAGTGAGCCTGGATTCATGGATTTTCATTGACTGCGGGTGGTAGTGGCGGTGGAGGGTTTTACAACACAAACTTAGCCAGATCGTCGTGCGGCCTGGGCCAGCAATCGGGAATCTTGACGCTGGCTGTGAACCCTTAGCACGAGTGTGACATTCTCCCCACAGTGAGTACAACGAACCAGAGGTGATCCCTGAATTGAATCGCGGCCATGATTGACCCACAAGGAGGAGGCGAGTTGATCATTGCCTGAAATAAACAATCGACCGCTTACATGTCGTGAACATTGCAAAAACAACGATTTTTGTTTGAGACATCTCCTTTACCAGTGGCAAAATATAGTAGTAGGTTTTTACCCTTTCAACTGGTACAAAAACTGACACCTTTATACAAGGCATCATGTTTGCAATAACCACAACACAAGCAGTCAAAATGCAAACAAAAAGAAACAACTCAATACTCTGATAGTGCACTGTCTTTGAGTTGTACGCCTTTTGGCGTCATCTGGTCCAACACCAATGGAGACTGGGCTCTAAGAAAAGCTGTCTCGAGTGTGGACCAATCAACTTCAAGGGCAGTGCATATTATTATCATCAGAGTTGTTTATTTTTGTTTGAATTTTGACTGCTTGTGTTGTGGTTATTGCAAACATGATGCCTTGTATAAAGGTGTCAGTTTTTGTACCAGTTGAAAGGGTAAAAACCTACTACTAACGATTGTGTTTTTATCGGTGAAAGAACATACCGGAAACTCCCCAAAGGCTGCTCCGGCCACACTGCACGCATCACGATGCTGTTGCACGATGCTGTTGCACGATGCTGTTGCAACTCTTTCAGGCACATTGTGTCGCCGATAAGACGTCGTGCCAGCTCAACACACAGTACGTGATTGGTTGATTGAGCGATGACCCCATCTCATTGAAGCGGCGGTGGGCAGGAGGTGTCGGGGTCAGAGGGGACGATGATAGCCGACGGTCGAGGATGATAACGGAGCGGAGACCGAGGAAGGGATCGCGTTTCTAGAAGACGTGCGCCGTGGAGGAGATGGAACGGTGGAATCGGCTCCTCGACCGTACAGCAGGAGCTGGGCGGATCGTTACGTTGCATGGCTGGGAGAGGTGGTGGCGGCTTGGCGAGGACGTGGTACATCAGTGGATTGATGATGGCTGACGATGACGATGATGTTGGAGTTGATGCGACCTATTTTGTACCAATCATGTACAGCCAACGTGACGTCGTTTCAATCGATCGGATCGATCAGATTGTCGGGCGATGGATCGGCTGGTAACGTGGACATGCCATCGATTGCACACGTCTTTACAACTCGTGTCAAATTATCGGGACACTTGATAATTGATGCTCTCTTCACTTCTCCCTCTCCCCCCCCCCCCCTCTCCCTCGCTCCCTCCCTGCCTCCCTTTCTCTCTCTGCGTGCCCGTCCACCAGCACCAACCTGAGGCCGTCGTTCTCGGATATTGAGGACGCGCTGGGCAGGTACCTCGCCGGGAAGTGAACCCACGGGGTCATGGAGGAGACTCGTGGAGGAGTCTCACGGAGGACCACGAGTCCCGGAGAGACCCCGTGCGAGATCCCCACCGACGCAACTCCGCAGCCACGCACCTCGCACCTTCTCTCTCTCTCCTCCTCCTCCTCCTCCCGTATGTGACGAGCCGGGGCCGGCGCGGCTCGGGACGGTCCGGGACGCGTTTCCACTGCGTAAACCGAGCCGTGCCGTTTGCGTCGCACGCGACGACAGGCGAGTCGGGACGCGCGTCGGCAGCGCGGCCAATGACGTCGCACGTGGCCAACGAATCGCGAGCCGTCCCCGTGGCCCCGCTCGGCCCCCCGAGCCGGCGTAGCACGGTTTGGTTTCCGGCTCTACAAATAGGCAATGGGAAACCACCCGTGCCGCGAGTGCTCCCGGGCTGGCTCGGCTCTGATGTGCCGGTTTTAAAAGAGTGAGTCGCGGTCCGGTCGGCCAAAATCGAGGCTCGCTCGGCCGTCAGAAGAGTTGGGTCACGACGGCTTTGAGCCTGTCGCGCTCTGGGCTCTGCGCGGCAGCTTGTGACGTGGCCGTGGAGAGTCCGTCACGTGCCAAACTGAACGTTCGTGAATGTCAGGGCTGGAAAGTCATCGCAGTAAGGACACAACTCGAATGAGACGGAATCGTGTTGTTCACGTAGTCATTGGTGACCGGCTGATATAACCAACTCACTGCACTTCAGAACCCGGTTTAATCGCAGGTTGTTAATTGGATGGCATCATCAGCTATGGTCTCTCCACTGCTGGATAAATGCTTGTCTACAACATACAGCCTCCTCCACACACCACCCCGACATGCGCACATACACACACACACACGCAAAAATAACCCCCCCCCCCCCCCCCCGTAGAGCCTTCAGAGGCTGTTGGGGCAAGTGCTGTTAGCGAGCACTTATGAAGGCCGGCACAGTACACGAGGGGGTGGGTGGCAGCACCACGCCCGACCACCTTTGTCTTCCCAGTGGCGATGTTTACACCCCGCACCAGGTACTCGTTTGAGACTGAGCCGACCTAGGGGAGGCCCAGAACCGGTTCAGGTAATCGTCACTGGCGTTGGCCGTGAGCGGGAATCGAACTCGGGTCACCGGGTTCGTAGTGCAGCGTGCAAACCGCTCCACTACCGCTCCCCACAGACACACTCCAGACACACACTCACACCCTCCCCTGACCCTCCACTCTTGTCCCTCTTTACTCGAACACATTCACCGGCAGCTGGGACGCCGCTGTGTCACCCGCGAGGATTCGGCTCCACACACCGAATCAATCACCAGCACCGCTCATCCCACAGGATGTCCGATTCTGGTCCGTGTCACACAGATCCTCCTCCTGTGGAGTGGTGGACGTTGTTGTTGTTGTCGTGGCTATTCTTGGTTTTGTTATTGTATGCAGCACGGTTATTGTTGTTCTCATGTCGGTGGTTACGCTGCCGTAACGTAGCAACGGGTCGGTAAGCATCACCCGTTCACTCACCCACTCACCCACCCGCTCACTCACCCGCTCACCCACCCGCTCACTCACCCGCTCACCCACCCACTCACTCAACCGCTCACTCACCCCCTCACCCACCCGCTCACTCACCCCCTCACCCACCCGCTCACTCACCCCCTCACCCACCCGCTCACTCACCCACTCACCCACCCGCTCACTCACCAACTCACCCACCTGCTCATTCACCCACCCGCACACCCACCCGCTCACTCACCCGCTCACTCAGCCGCTCACCCACCCGCTCACTCAGCCGCTCGCTCAGCCGCTCACCCACCCGCTCACTCAGCCGCTCACCCACCCGCTCACTCAGCCGCTCACCCACCCGCTCACTCAGCCGCACACCCACCCGCTCACTCAGCCGCTCACCCACCCGCTCACTCACCCACCCGCTCACTCAGCCACTCACCCACCCGCTCACTCAGCCACTCACCCACCCGCTCACTCAGCCACTCACCCACCCGCTCACTCAGCCACTCACCCACCCGCTCACTCAGCCACTCACCCACTCGCTCACTCAGCCACTCACCCACCCACTCACCCCCTCACCCACCCGCTCACTCACCCACTCACCCACCCGCTTACTCACCAACTCACCCACCCGCTCACTAACCCACCCGCTCACTCACCCACTCACCCACCCGCTCACTCACACCCTCACCCACCTGCTCACTCACAACCTCACCCACCTGCTCACTCACACCCTCACCCACCCGCTCACTCACCCACTCACCCACCCACTCACCCACCCGCTCACTCACCCACTCACCCACTCACCCACCCGCTTACTCACCAACTCACCCACCCACTCACTCACCCGCTCACTCACCCACTCACCCACCCACTCACCCACCCGCTCACCCACTCACTCACCCGCTCACTCACCCCCTCACTCACCCGCTCACTCACCCACTCACCCACCCGCTCACTCACCCACTCACCCACCCGCTCACTCACCCAACCACACGCCCGCTCACTCATTCACTCAGTTACTTATTTTAGCTCACACAATACACTTAAAACGCGACCATGCCCCCCGCCCCCCCAATAAATGTGCCAAGGGCATCGTATGACCATACTTCCCCCGCACTGATCAGTGTAAGTTATCTGAACGTGTTCTGGGCGAGCTCAGGACGTTCAGATATCGATCTCGGCCCGTTGTGTTCGTAGCGCAGTGCGCTAACCGCTCCGCCACCGCTCCCCGTTACCCCGTAGATGTTACTTGGCGGCGTTCATGAGTAACTCTGTGATTTTTCAATCGTTGCCAACGTAGTTACATTTTTGTTATTCGATCTCTGCCACGGGTTTTATTTGTTTGTTTTGTGAACGTGTGCTCCGAGTTCATACAATGCAGGTATAACTTTGTCTGCTTTATATTTATTCGCTCAAAGAGGTATACGATTTTAACTTAACTCGTAGGTTTCCATAACCAGTAGAATCGTCCACATTTGTGTTGGGGTCAAGGCCACGTGTCAGGAATTTTATGCCAAAAACTGTCAGTGGCCCTCCACCATCCGACGAGATTGTCATCTTGACACAGACGAAATCAATTATTGACGCACACGCCGATGCATTGAGCAACTTCTGACCAATACAGCGCCGCCTCCCCCTTCTCCCCCTCCCCCCATCCTCACCCCCCCCCCCATCCTCACCCTCCCCCCCCCATCCTCATCCCCCTCCCCCCCTCATCCCCCTCCTGCCCCTCGGGACTGCCGTCTCGAGACGTCTGGCGACCGAGACGCGTGACGAAGTTTCGCCGATAGCGACGACGTCATCACGCGGCGGTCTTCCCGTCGGGTGGTGGAGGGCTTGACGGCGAAAATCTCGTCGCAAAAACCGCCACCGCGTTGGGCCTGACCCCCAAACAACCACCAATAGGGACCCGGTATAACATGCGTTACGTATGAGAGTGATGCTACGGCCCCATAGCAATACCCGCCCCCCCCTACCCTGATCCGTTCTCTGCTTTTACTGTCGCTCTCACCGGCGTCGCGTCCGATGTTTGTGTGCGGCCAGGAAGCTCTCCACTCTCCGATCACTGCCAATTACTCTGCTGGGATCATTTCCCGTCGTTCTCGTCCCCGATCGCACCGCCACCGGCGGCGTCACAGACACGGAAACGCCGCGTGGCAGCACGAACCTCTGCGTTGTTTTGAGTACGGCCCGCAGACGCGGACATTGCAGAGCCACATCTGAGATGCCCGCTTCTTCAGGTGACCTCTAGTCGACGTCGAGTGGACCCGTGGAAGTGGAAGTCGCTGAGCTGACTTTGAGATCCCCGCTTGTTCACGTGACCTCTGGCCCACACACAGTAGAGGGCAGCACTTCTCCACCCGCTCTGCCGTACGAGAGTAATGTTCTGTTGAGAACCGGTGTCTGGATTCGCAGTGTCCACGAACGTGATGAATCGCCGGTGGTAGCGCAAGCGTGGTTGTAAAGAATATGAAATAACAAAATAGCTGGGAAGACGATTCGTTTTCCTTCTTCCAATATCCTCCCCCAGCAAAAAAACATGTATTTTTACCCATCCCATCAGCCACACGCCTTTCCTTCTGGGAGGGCATATCTTGTGGGCGGCATTAGTTCAACACAAGCACAATTCTGGACCGGTTTCGCCATTCATTGTCTCATCAGCACTGCCAGATGGTTATGGGTAAGGGGTTAGATATAGGTGCTGCTTTGACTCAAAACTATATAAGACACGACACAATATAATGCTAACAAGGACATATATTTGTAAATGGTGTTTACTTTTTATAATGCTCTACTACTATTACGATATAAAATATATACTTTGTAAATCTTATAAAATGTTTTTTTGCAGAAATAAAATCCAGCGGTTACGATCTGCGGTGTTTTCGCGTCACGTGCCCGGAGAGTCGTCATCACCCTCCTAGCCTTGCCCCGCCCCTCGTGACTTGCCCCGCCCTCTCGTGCCTTGCCCCGCCCCCTCTGCCTTGCCCCGCCCCCTCTGCCTTGCCCCGCCCATCTAGCCGCCCTCATCTCCTTCCACGTCCCCTCTCGTTCTTTTCGTTCCCAATCTCCTCTCTGTCCCTCCTTCTCGGCCCTTCTCCCTCCTTGCACCCCTCCACTCGAATCAACTTCACCCCGTACGTGAAGCAGTCCCCCGGCTTAACCTCCTTCCGTTCCCCTCTTAAAGCTTCACCTCTTCTCCATTGCTCATTCCCCTTCCTCTTTTCTCCCTCGCGCCTCCACCCCTTCACGTCCCACCCCTCCTCTTTCGGTCCCCTCTATCGCTGTCACTCATTCCTCAATCATTGTAGCACACCCATGCCGAATACATCTTTCAAGACAGACAACAATCAAATAAATACACATCAGCACCGTCACTATTTAACATATACTGCATATATATATCGGTGATCTGCCATGTACATCATCTCGCAAGTCTATGTGAGCAGATATATCTTTTCTAATATTGGAAGAAAGAGCGTTCCAGACGGCTTGCAGAAGTGCATCTGAAAGCGCGCGATGCAGTTCCCTTGCGGTTGTGAGCAATCTCATGGGTGGGGAGGGGAGAGGCTGCGATTTGCTCTTTACCAGAAGAACACGGCAGGCAGGCAGCTCAGAGCAAGTTTGAGCCCAAAGTCCAAGAGGGAGCACCTATTATGGGCCCTACGACGCACGAGAGAGGGAATGTGGTGTGGTTATAACCACGCCCGACCACTTTTATCTCCCTTTGTGGCCATCACGCCACCACACGCGGCACTCGTGCCAGGCTAGGTGCACTATTTATTTTATCTACTCTGTGCGCACGCGCACACATGCGCTCGCGCCCACCCGCATGTACCCGACCACTTGAATCACTCGCTCGATTTTTCCCAAATCCAATTTCGTTTCTGCCTTGACGTCTGCTGAATGTGTCCCCTCCCCCTCCTCATTCTTTTCCATCTCGGAATCCCATCTCGGAAGAGCGTGGAAGCACGTTACGTGACCCGGACGCTGCATCACATTTCCGACATCAGGGCGAGAGAGTCCGTCGAGTCAATTAAAAAGCTATTTGCGAGCAGCTGAGATACAGTTCCAGCTGTTTCTTATCGCCGTGCTATCCTTCATCTACCCAGGATCTGTCATCAACCGGTGATGCACACGTGGACGTCGACTGCCTCTTTTGCAAGGGCGACCTGGGTCGCATCAATCGGCTGTGCTCTGAGGAAGGGCCGTTGCCCAAAACGTCGTCGCCCCATGAGACACTGTTCCTTCTTTCGGTAGCGTAGTGTTTGAACATAGTGCTGGGGTCACATTCGGCACAATGTAAGAGCGTCTTGTTTAAATAATTTAAATGTAACAAACGTAGACAAAATTTAACAATGAATTCACGCGATAAACAACGTGAATATGTCTGCCAGCCAGCGAAACTTTTTTTTATATATAAATATATAGTCAGTGTCGAGTATAACTGTAGGAGGAGAGAGTGGTTGGATTCGGCGAGGAGAGGGAACGGAGACAATTGCCACAAAACCCGGAGCGGAGTCGGTAAGAGCGGCTCCGGTCGCCATTCGGAGGGACGCTGACGGCCAGGGAGAGAGGCGCTGAGCGTTGTCGACCAACCCACATCGGAGAATTCACGCTGGGTGCGATGCGGTGCATGGGGTGGTCATCCAGCAGTGGATATACCATGGTTGTTGACGATGGAGCCAGTGTGAACGCATTTACCACGAACATCACCGTATCGTAACCATGGCAGATAATGTCAGCGTCGCGACACAGTGCACTTCGTGAAGTTGTGAACACGCAGCTAGGGCAAGAGACGAAAGAGGGTTTCTGAGTAGATGTGGCTTTAGGGGCAAGTTGTGTGCTGAACATATCGACACTGATAACAGCATCGTGAGTCATGATCATTCCACTGGTGGATGAAGGCCTCCTCCTCGAGCCACCATCACCGCCACTGCTCACGATCCTGCGGTTGCAACGTTCCACCCAGCGGCTGCTCGACACACCACGATCAGATTATAGGGACGACGGTGGTGGCCGATGGTCGACGATAATAACGGAGCAGCACCTAAGAAATGGAACGCGTCCGAGACGACTCGAGGAGACGGAGCGATGGAATCAGCTCGTGGGTAGAGCAGGCCCTGGGCGGTTCGTTGCATCGCAGGATCGTGGCGTCTGGGGGAGGCCTTCAACCAGCAGTGGCATTGACTGTGGCTGACGATGATGAAATCATCGAGTGGTGTTTTCTCCCCAACACAGCTCAAGGTTTGCTATTTCAGATGGGGTTTCAGACTGTGGCGGGTAACCCGATGCGCAATGACCAGACGACTCAATTGTCCGGCTCGTGTAGAATGAGTAATTCTGAGGGATTTTGGGATTGTGTGACAACACAAAATGTCAAGCAGGGGGAATGCGCGTGCGTGCGCACGCGCGTGCGCGTGTTTTTACTGTGCATGCTAATGACCACACGCGCGCCTTGTCTCTGGCTGGGCGCGCAGTCGCCAGTGACGGCGTCAATAATGCAGAGACACAACCATGACGGCGACGCGGCACAGCAGGCGTGCGTGGTTCCAGTCCGGTAGACCGCCCTGGTTATCCCTGCGAGTGTGGCGAGTGTACTCACCGTCACCATAACCACCCGCCCGTCTGCCTCGCTCACAGCAGATGCCAACGACTCCCTGGCGTCGTTCGGGAGGCATCCAATCCGTCGTGTGCCCGCGCCACCAAATAAAAAAAATAACACCTCCGAATGACTCAATTGGGATCACGCAAACAGCAACTTCGCCCCCTACTGTGAAGCTATTGCAGACAGTGTGTCTGAAATACAGCAGCAGCAGCGCCTTCCCTTATAATAATATCATCATTATAAGAGAGATATGTTAGTGAGATTCAAGAGGTTGGTTGGGTCACCATCAGCGACAATAATTTAATCAATTGCCTCCATCACCATCATTACAACGAATCATGCAATCGTCATTATGTATCATAACTCATCATCAATTATAACCATCAGAAACAATAATAGATTATTCCAATCTTGATAAATAATAATTCCATCAATGATCACCAATTCACAATAACTCAAACAATTGTCAACCATCAGCATCATCATTATTCTGGTGTCGGAAAAAATATGTACCACTTTGCGGGAAGTCAGTGGACCTTGTGGCCTGCTCCAAGCCATGGAAATGTGGAGTTTCCACCACCGGCTCGGGGTCACTAATGGAGACGAGCGCCACATCGCGGCTCGCTCGAGCAGAAAATACTTTTTCATTTCGCCCAGAAAATCGTCACGGAGTCTCAAGAGTGATCTTCAGGAGGGTCCCGCGACACTGGGATGTTTGGCCAATTCTTATGATTCACAACTCCCACGTGGCTTCCTCTCCAACCACCACGTCAAGATTTTACTTCAGTTGCAATACCCAGTCTCGTCCGCCAAGCGGAGCAGCTGCTACATGATATGTCAATTAAAGAGCATTACCCGTGACGTTACCTATTATATGCACTACATAATAGAAAATACTGTTTGATATCGTGAGGGGGAATATTCGTAAAACAACATCGGCAGGCAATTCGCCTCTTTCATGTGTGTCCGTCTACAAAATAAAATAACAAATTTGAACAAACCCCATCAACCACATGGCCTCTTGGGAATTAATTTTATTCGCAGAATTGATTCAACACAGGCAAACTCTGGACCGGTTTCGACATTTAGCGTCTCATCAGCAACGTCAGGCTTTGTTGGAACCAATGCTGGTGAACTGCCAGATGGTTATAGGCAATGACCCCTCTCTCTATGTTAGATATGGATCCTCAATCGATGTAAAACTCTACAACGGCTGTATGTTGAACTTCTTTTGCACCATTCGTAGCCAACCGCGCTAATCGTAGGTACGGGGGAAGGACAACAGAATAATAACCAAAAAGCAGTTCTAAAGAAAAGCTGACGCAGAATAATCATAGACTCGCACAGAGACCCACAGACTCACGCGAAGACCCAGAGATCCACACAGAGATGCACAGATCCACAGACTCGCATAAAAACAATGTCTGTGAACCACTCGACGATGGTAGGCAACCATCCTCTCAATTAGGCATAGAGGTGTATGTATATATGGTAGATGTATAGTGTATATATACAGTGAGGGAAAAAGTATTTGATCCCCTGCTGATTTTGTACGTTTGCCCACTGACAAAGAAATGATCAGTCTATAATTTTAATGGTAGGGTTATCTGAACAGTGAGAGACAGAATAACAGCAAAAAAATCCAGAAAAACGCATGTCAAAAATGTTATAATTTGATTTGCATTTTAATGAGGGAAATACGTATTTGACCCCCTCTCAATCAGAAAGATTTATGGCTCCCAGGTATCTTTTATACAGGTAACGAGCTGAGATTAGGAGCACACTCTTAAAGGGAGTGCTCCTAATTTCAGCTTGTCACCTGTATAAAAGACACCTGTTCATAGAAGCAATCAATCAATCAGATTCCAAACTCTCCACCATGGCCAAGACCAAAGAGCTCTCCAAGGATGTCAGGGACAAGATTGTAGACCTACACAAGGCTAGAATGGGCTACAAGACCATCGCCAAGCAGCTTGGTGAGAAGGTGACAACAGTTGGTGCGATTATTCGCAAATGGAAGAAACACAAAAGAACTGTCAATCTCCCTCGGTCTGGGGCTCCATGCAAGATCTCACCTCGTGGAGTTGCAATGATCATGAAAACGGTGAGGAATCAGCCCAGAACTACACGGGAGGATCTTGTCAATGATATCAAGGCAGCTGGGACCATAGTCACCAAGAAAACAGTTGGTAACACACTACGCCGTGAAGGAGGGAAAAAGTATTTGATCCCCTGCTGATTTTGTACGTTTGCCCACTGACAAAGAAATGATCAGTCTATAATTTTAATGGTAGGGTTATTTGAACAGTGAGAGACAGAATAACAGCAAAAAAATCCAGAAAAACGCATGTCAAAAATGTTATAAATTGATTTGCATTTTAATGAGGGAAATAAATATTTGACCCTTCTGCAAAACATGACTTAGTACTTGGTGGCAAAACTCTTGTTGGCAATCACAGAGGTCAGACGTTTCTTGTAGTTGGCCACCAGGTTTGCACACATCTCAGGAGGGATTTTGTCCCACTCCTCTTTGCAGATCTTCTCCAAGTCATTAAGGTTTCGAGGCTGACGTTTGGCAACTCTAACCTTCAGCTCCCTCCACAGATTTTCTATGGGATTAAGGTCTGGAAACTGGCTAGGCCACTCCAGGACCTTAATATGCTTCTTCTTGAGCCACTCCTTTGTTGCCTTGGCCGTGTGTATTGGGTCATTGTCATGCTGGAATACCCATCCACGACCCATTTTCAATGCCCTGGCTGAGGGAAGGAGGTTCTCACCCAAGATTTGATGGTACATGGCCCCGTCCATCGTCCCTTTGATGCGGTGAAGTTGGCCTGTCCCTTTAGCAGAAAAACACCCCCAAAGCATAATGTTTCCACCTCCATATTTGACTGTGGGGATGGTGTTCTTGGGGTCATAGGCAGCATTCCTCCTCCTCCAAACACGGCAAGTTGAGTTGATGCCAAAGAGCTCCATTTTGGTCTCATCTGACCACAACACTTTCACCCAGTTGTCCTCTGAATCAGTCAGATGTTCATTGGCAAACTTCAGACGGGCATATATATGTGCTTTCTTGAGCAGGGGGACCTTGCTGGTGCTGCAGGATTTCAGTCCTTCACGGCGTAGTGTGTTACCAACTGTTTTCTTGGTGACTATGGTCCCAGCTGCCTTGATATCATTGACAAGATCCTCCCGTGTAGTTCTGGGCTGATTCCTCACCGTTTTCATGATCATTGCAACTCCACGAGGTGAGATCTTGCATGGAGCCCCAGACCGAGGGAGATTGACAGTTCTTTTGTGTTTCTTCCATTTGCGAATAATCGCACCAACTGTTGTCACCTTCTCACCAAGCTGCTTGGCGATGGTCTTGTAGCCCATTCTAGCCTTGTGTAGGTCTACAATCTTGTCCCTGACATCCTTGGAGAGCTCTTTGGTCTTGGCCATGGTGGAGAGTTTGGAATCTGATTGATTGATTGCTTCTATGAACAGGTGTCTTTTATACAGGTGACAAGCTGAAATTAGGAGCACTCCCTTTAAGAGTGTGCTCCTAATCTCAGCTCGTTACCTGTATAAAAGATACCTGGGAGCCATAAATCTTTCTGATTGAGAGGGGGTCAAATACGTATTTCCCTCATTAAAATGCAAATCAAATTATAACATTTTTGACATGCGTTTTTCTGGATTTTGTTGTTGTTATTCTGTCTCTCACTGTTCAAATAAACCTACCATTAAAATTATAGACTGAGCATTTCTTTGTCAGTGGGCAAACGTACAAAATCAGCAGGAGATCAAATACTTTTTTCCCTCACTGTATAGACCCACGGATATTTCCTTTCGGACCACAGCGTTGTTGAGGAATGCCTTGAATTGTTGTCATTTGTGTTTAGTAATTCCAACGCAGGGTCACAAACAATTGCGTCCCATGGCAATTGCCGGATGACACTGCGCCTTTTGTGTTTTGACCCGAGCCAAGAGATTGCAGGTTGTGCCCATGACTCATCCACCCGGAACGTGTCCGGAGGGAGGCCTTAATCCAGCAGTGGATTGACCATGGCTGTTGGTGGTGGTGATGATGATGTGGAGACAGTCGGCGGTGTGACACCGTCATGCATGTCGTGCGACATTCTTGCCGTGTATGTAGGTCACTGTGTGCATATGCTGAGAGACGCGGAGAGAGCGAAAATTGCATTTCCCCCCCCTATAATTTGACACCAATGTCTTTAGATTTCCTTCAACGCTGTGACGTGCGCTATGCCACTTGACCGCCGACGTGGCCCAGAGCGAGAGGGTTCTGCCGCTTGTTGGAAGATGTTCACGGGTCGAGTCCCGCGGCCGCCCTAATTAATACTGCGGTGTGTATTGACCGTGAAAATGCCACGCGCCGTCTGCTTCACTCAAAGTGGACGTTACAGATCCCGTGCTGTCATTCGCAAGAGTGGGCCATTATGTGCCAGCCTCAAGGTCCAAATAAGCACATTTGGAAAATTAGAATTAATTGGGATCACAAACACAGAGTAGCAATCATCGCTCCCTGCTGCGAAAACCTGGCAGGGCCCTCCTGAAAACAAAGTGTCTTGAGACTCGATGAGGCTTTCCTGGGTAAACGAGCGGAATCACAAAAAACAACATTGAAAGCTGCTGCCAACTTCAGCACCCCCTCAGCGCTGTCGTGGCCGGGGGTAGACTCCTCTTCATAATTATCCCACTCTTCTTCATTTATGCACGGGCAAAATTGGTACCGCCATAGCAACGTGGAATATCCACCACTGGCTCCACAGGGCAGTAAGCAGCAGATACGCAACATACGAATGCCTGGGTGCTCGGTTCACGCGGAGAGCGACCGGGACTCGCGCCACGGCCGTGGTGAAGCACCCGCCTTGCTTCTTACTCACAAAGCCCTTTATCGACCGCAGCTTATTGAGCACAATTCCGTGCGCCTCTGTTAGGCAAAGGAGCAGCCGCCTCCTCTGCCGCCCTCGTGATTACGCACAGCGAGGGACCGCATTGACAGTCCGGCTAGACGCTGGTGGCGAGCGCTAATGAAGGTCACGGCATCGGTGCGCGTAGTTGAGTGGGGAGGTGGTAGTGCCGATGGTGGTGGTGTGGTTAACAACACCGCCCTTACCCAGCCTCCGTCCCCTACGTCCCCTACGTCGAAGTGTTGATATAATGCACTGGGTGAGTCCTGGTCTTTAGAAATGGGACAGTTCGCCAGCATTGGTTCAAGCGAGCCGGACTCGACTGATGTGACGCTGAACATTGAATCCCGACCACAGGTTTGCTTCTTATTCAACCAATGCTGCTGATGCGATGCCATCCCTGAAGTTCGTGGTGGTTGATGGGATGTGTTCAAACACTTGTTTAGTTTGCACGTGGAGAGACTGATATTAAAAAGGGCTATCTGCTTATTTATTTGAGTACCGGCCCCATACATTCACGGATGCATTTATTTGGGACATTGCATTTTCGGCACTTTTGGATAAATTGTAAATATCGAGACATGACGCTAACCCCCGTTTTAGCCGCGTACACGCTCAGGCAAGGGTCGGCAACGATCATAACAAGAATATACTTTTTTTTCGATTTTTTTTTCGAATTCGGGAAATCAACCTCAATATTTCCAGAGCCGAAGTGCATTGTGTGGTGAATACGAGACGGTGGTTGTTAGCAAGCGCCTGTGAAGGCCCCAGTGCCGATGTTTCACCGCACCAGTTACTCATTTAAGGCGAAGTCGACCTCGAGGAGGCCTATGACCTATTCAGATATTGGCCACTGTTGTTGGTCGTGAGCAGGAAATCGAACTGGGGTAGCCGGGTTCGTCGCCGTGAGCTCACCGCTACGCTACCGCTCCCGTACACACACACGGAGAGACATACAAAGACAAAGAATACCCGTATAGCCTTAACAGACTGTAGGGGCAAGTGCTGTTAGCGAGCACCTATGAAGGCCGAAACGGTACACGAGGGGGTGGGTGGGCCAGCACCACGCCCGACCGCCTTTGTCTCCCCAGTGGCGATGTTTACACACCGCACCAGGTACTCATTTAAGGCTGAGTCGACCTAGGGGAGGCCCAGGACCGGTTCAGATAATCGTCACTAGTGTTAGCCGTGAGCGGGAATCGAACCCGGGTCGCCAGGTTCATAGCGCAGCGCGCTAACCGCTACACTACCGCTCCCCACAGATACACACACACGGACACACACACACGTGGACGGGTCAAGGTCTTCCGCGTGTGATGCCGCATTTGTGGAGGCGAGGAATGCGAATCGGCCTTCAGTCGCTAAAGCCTCTCATGTAATTAACTACATCAAGGTTCTCCGGGAATAACTCGCATCACCACCACAACCACCACCACCACCACAACCACCACCACCACCACAACCACCACCACCACCACCACCTTCATTCACAGCCACACGCGTCTCAGGCACTCATCATCGCCGTCGCCATTATTACTATTATATCATCCAAACCATAATCAATATCCTCATCATCATCATCATCATATTGTGATCATTATCACTACCATTATCACACTCATCAACATCATCATCATCACCACTAACATCATCATCACGATCAATACCATCAATATCATTATAACCACCACAACCACTCTCATCATCATCATCTTTTGAAGCACCACAACTACAGTCATAATCATAACCATAACCATCACAACGACCACTGGCATCGTGCTTTTTATGACCAACAACATCATCAGCATCATCAACAACATCAGCATCAACAACAACAACAACATCATCAACAACAACAACATCATCAACAACAACAACAGCATCATCACCAACATCAGCTTCATCAACAACATCAGCATCATCACCAACAACATCAACAACAACACCATCAACAACATCATAAACAACATCATCAACAACATCAGCATCATCAACAACATCAGCATCATCAACAACATCAGCATCATCAACTCCATTTCTTACTCTTCCACGCTGTCTGGAAGTATTGGAATGCGTGGGGCGATCACCCACACTTTACCCCACCTATGTATACCAGATTCTTTATTTATCTTGGAGAAATCCGATAAGCTATGAAGCTCTTTTTCACAGATGTGTTCAGTAGGGGCGGGAACCGCTGGGGGGAGGGAGGGGTGGGACCGGGGAGAAGGGGCGAGGGGATCCAGGAGAGCTGTCGACCTCTGGATGATTGCAAGTCCGATGTGACAACCATCACGGCGCTGTGGCAGCGGACTGCTCTCCCGTCTCTCGTGACCAGAGTGAGAAGCCCAGCAGGGAGTCTCATTTGCAACAGCGACCAAATCTATTAAATCAAATTAAGTACAGCAATGAGATAGGCAGCAATCGGGAAAAAAAGAACACCACCTCACATGAGGAATCTCAACTCTTTACACAAACGCAAATCAGCGTTAACTCAAAGCTGGATATTAAATTCCTTGCAGCACAAATCGGCGGGGGCATATTTACCTCCAGATCGTAGCACGAGTAACAAAACCAATCTACACAGAGCATTGCACATTAAACAGATTTAAGCCGACTGTGTTACTAATATGGTACGAATATGTTAACAAAGAAGGGAATATTTCGAAAGTAATGTAAATCCGGGCATGCATCTCTCCACGCTGATTTAATTTTAAAAAATCACGTTGATTTAAATTGGCCAGGTCCCTGGGCACTGGATATTGAATAACCCTTTACAGACCGACCGAGCAGGCTGGATGTGTGTGTGTGGTTACACACTCAGCTGGTGCAGCTGGCCTGGAACAAGCGACGTGGTGACATCGCCGACACTTCGTAGCGAAAGGCGACTGTTGTTGATGTTGTTTTTGCCCACACTCACACACTCACACGTGCATGTGTGTGGTGGCCGAGTGGCCGAGTGGCCCACTCAGAAACCGTCACCCCGCTGACGTCCTGTGTGTCAATCCGGGTTCAGACGCCCAGCCGAAGCGATTACACGGGGGTCATATAGACTCACACAGCGTCCCGTAGAGTCTCACAGAGACCCAAATAATCACGGAGAGATGCTAAGACTCACGTCGACCCAGTCGTGATTAAACAGACTCGAAATCGAAAAGCAGAAAACCCCCATTATGTAAATTAGAGCAAGGAAAACTAAATATCAATCAGAGCAAAAAATGCGTTGCTGGAGAAAACGGTGCACGAACCTACATCGATGGGACACAATGCATTATTTGATGTTTAAACAGCAATGCACTTGCGCGAAAAACATGGGAATACGTGGGATGGCAGAACGTAGAGGGGGAAGTGCAGATGTTTAAGCGAAATGCTAAGAGAGGTATAGGCAAGGGTGGAGTGGAGATGGGATCACGGGAAAAAGATGGAGCGAGGGGGAAGGGGGAGTTCACGAGGCAGCGAGAGAGGGGGGCACGGGGAGGAGGAGCAGGCAGCAGGTGCATCGATGAAGGTGAGAGATGGGAAACAAGAGGAGACAAGGGGCTGTAGGGGGGGAGCGTGGGGGGGGGAGGGATAAGGTGGGGTGGTGAGAGAGACCCTGAGAGATTAGAAGGAGGGAGGGAGCTGGCGGGAGTGGGAGGGCGAATAAGAGAATGCGAGGAGGAGGAGGAGAGGAACTCTACGGGAGAGAGGGGAGGGAAAGAGAGGGCTGGAGAGGCTGGAGCGTGAGACGAGAGGACGCATCGCGACCCCAGAGTTCACTCAGCCAAGTTCGAGCCCCTCCACCTCCTCCTCCTCCACTACGATCGCTGCGGCTGCTGCTGCGGCTGCTGCGGGTTCCCCGGGAGCGCGGCTCAAGTCGCCACACGGAGAGTGCAATCGTCACCCTCGCGGAGCGCGTCTCGTGAGTACACGTGTGTGTGCGTGTGTGTGCGTGTGTGTGAGTACGCGTGTGTGTGTGTGAGTGCACGTGTGTGTGTGAGTACATGTGTGTGTGAGTACGCGTGTGTGTGCATGTGTGTGTGTGAGTACACGTGCGTGTGTACGTGTGTGTGCGTGTGTGTGAGTACGTGTGTGTGTGAGTACGCGTGTGTGTGTGAGTACGCGTGTGTGTGTGTACGTGTGTGTGTGTGTGTGTGAGTGAGTACGTGTCTGTGTGAGTACGCGTGCGTGTGTGCGTACACGTGCATGTGTGAGTACGCGTGTGTGTGTACGTGTGTGTGAGTGAGTACGCGTGTGTGTGAGTATGGGTGTGTGTGTGAGTACGCGTGTGTGTGTGAGTACGCGTGCGTGTGTGAGTACACGTGCGTGTGTACGTGTGTGTGTGAGTGAGTACGTGTCTGTGTGAGTACGCGTGCGTGTGTGAGTACACGTGCATGTGTGAGTACGCGTGTGTGTGTGTACGTGTGTGAGTGAGTACGCGTGTGTGTGAGTATGGGTGTGTGTGTGAGTACGCGTGCGTGTGTGAGTACACGTGCGTGTGTACGTGTGTGTGTGTGTGAGTGAGTACGTGTCTGTGTGAGTACGCGTGCGTGTGTGAGTACACGTGCATGTGTGAGTACGCGTGTGTGTGTACGTGTGTGTGAGTGAGTACGCGTGTGTGTGTGAGTACACGTGTGTGTGTGTACGCGTGTGTGAGTGAGTACGTGTGTGTGAGTGAGTACGTGTGTGTGTGTGAGTACGTGTGTGTGTGTGAGTACGTGAGTGTGTGTGTGAGTACGTGTGTGAGTGCACGTGCGTGTATGAGTACGAGTGTGTGAGTACGAGTGTGTGAATACGTGTGTGTGTGTAGGTGAATACGCGTGTGTGCGTGTGAGTACGTGTGTGTGTGTGAGTACGAGTGTGTGCGAGTACGCGTGTGTGTGTGAGTACGCGTATGTGTGAGCACGTGTGTGAATACGCGTGTGTGTACGTGTGTGTGTGTCAATGTGTCTTTGTAAATGGGGAGGGCGGTAGAGTAGCGGTTAGGGCGCTAAGCTCTGAACCCGTTGACTTGAGTTCGATTCCCGCTCACGGTTATCTGGGCCTCCACGATGCTCGACTCAGCCTCGAAATGAGTCCCTGGTGCCATGTGTAGACATCACCACGAGGAAGACCAGGGCGGCCGGGCGTGCTTCTACCAAAACCACCCCCTCAGTAATAAGCGCTCGCAAGCAGCGCTTTCCCCCACGGTCTGCGTGCAAGTACAGTATACCCAAGGTGCGTGTGTGTTTGTGTATCTACGTGTGCGTGTATGTCTTTGATTACAACGGCATATACACGGATTGGAAAGGCCTTCATCCAGCAGTGGACAGATCCTAGGTCACAGTGGGAGACGATGCGATGGAGAACCTGCCATGGGCTCGTGTGCGCTCTGTGTATTCACGACAGACATCCTGATGAGACACTGAATATCGGAACCGGTCCAGAGTTTGCTTGTGCTGAACCAACGCTCCTGAGATCATGCGCTTCCAGGAGGGAGGCCGTTTGGCTGATGGGATGCGTACACATTTACATTGTACATGGTGTGGAGAGAAGGGTGTGGGAAGGAATTGCATCGTCTGTTGGCGTGATTTTGCTGCCTTCGTGTCGAGTTGGGAATTGAAGGACCGCTCCGGGACGTTGTCCAATCAAGGACTGCCGCCGTCTCGTCTTCACATCGCATTGCGCCTCTTCAAGTGTTGAGTTTTGTATCGAATTCGATAACAAGAAGAAGTCTCTTCTTGTTATTTTCGCTGTCGACCCTGGCGCTGCGCGATACCGCTACAGTCTACAGGACTGTAGCGGCACGACAGTACACAGCTACCTCGACTGCTAATGAATGAGACGCACAACCACGTGGCCACACAGTTATGTGTTGCCATGCCAACTCAAAGTTATGTGTTGCCATGACATCTGAAAGCTGCGCGTTTCCAGGACAACGCGAATCATTAATCTAAGAAGTTACTCGACTTGTAACCCTAACAACAGAATGGCGAATTAATCAGAACGATCGTGAATCGTTTTCAACACTTGCCTCATCATCATCGGCCGTGCTCAATCCACTGCTGGATGAAGGCCTCCTGCCGACCACCGCCGCTCTGCGCACCCCGCGTGCTCACGGCTCACCGCTGTGCATGACGATGTCTCTAACGAGGGTGCCGTTCTCTCATCCACGTTGTTCCCATATCACTCTCTCCCAGTGCAATTATGAGTCGCTCCATCGCCATCGCTACTAGTATTGTTGTTCTTCTTGGTTCTTTCGGTAAAGTCACGTAGAAGGGAAATAATAAAATAATAAAAATAAAACATAAGAAAATACAATTCTCACGACGTTTCGGCCACAACGCAAGCAGCCGTCCTCAGGTGAAGAACAGGTCTGACCTGTTCTTCAGACCTGTTCTTCACCTGAGGACGGCTGCTTGCGTTGTGGCCGAAACGTCGTGAGAATTGTATTTTCTTATGTTTTATTTTTATTATTTTATTATTTCCCTTCTACGTGACTTTACCGAAAGAACCAAGAAGATGAATCCCTGCAGTCACGAAAGCTTTAAATCGAAATGTATTTTTGTTGTTTTTGTTATGGTTGTTGTTGTTGTTATGGTTGTTGTTATTCTAACTCTGCCCGTTCACCCAGGAGAGACGCACCGAGTCTCAACTCTTTATTCGGGAGGCTCCTGCCAAGTTCTCACAGGGAGGGGGGGGGCGATGTTCTTGCTGCTGCTGCTACTCTGTGATCCCAATTGAGTCAATTGCTGGTAGTGCTTCAGCAGTGTGAGGATGTTTGGCCAACAGCAGTTGCATTGTGTGGCTTATGGGAGGGTACCAGAAAAGCCGGAGAAACCCCATGCAGAACTGTGTTGAGGAAGCACGCACGCACGCAAAAAGGCGCCCGAAACGGGAATCAAATCCTTGCGGTTTTCGCTGCGAGCCTCCGTTCCCGCCTTAAAATAAGCGTACAAAACTGCTATTGTGTCTTTGAAAAAGATAATAAATGATAGCTCTGCCGAATGAAAGCCTCTCCAATCCCGTTATAGTCATGGGAGTTGTTCGACCATACTTCACCACGCTGATCATTGCGGGTTTCCTTAAGAGGACGGGCGCCAAGGACGGTTCCCATATCGCTCGCCATGGATGTTACCCCGAGTCAGCAATCGAAAGACAAAGATTCCCCGTATAGCCTTCACAGACTGTTGGGGCAAGCACTATGAGCGAACAACTTTGAAGGCCGGCACAGCGCACGAGGGGTGGGTGGCCATCACCACGCCTGGCCGCCTTTGTCTCCCTCGTGCCGATGTTTACACATCACACAGAGGCGTTATTTGAGGCCAAGTCGACCTAGGGGAGGCCCAGGACCAGCTCAGATAATCTTCATTGGTATTGGCCGTGAGAAGGAATACAACTCGGGTCGCAGGGTTCGTAGCGCAGACACACAGACACACAGACACACAGGCACACAGACACACAGACACACACACGCAGAAACACAGACACACACACACACACGCAAACACACAGACAGACACACGCAGACACACAGACACACGCAGACACACACAGACACGCACACACACACGCAGACACACAGACACGCAGACACACATTCACGCAGCGACACAAACACACAGACACGCAGACACGCACACACAGACACACAGACACACAGACACACACACGCAGACACAGAGACACACACACAGACACACACACAGAGACACACACACACAGACACACAGGCACGCAGACACACAAACACGCAGACACACAGGCACGCAGACACACAAACACGCAGGCACACAGACACACATACACGCACGCAGGCGAACTATATTTGTGAGTGAAGTCACGATGGGAAGCTCACGGATTCAAGGTCTCAGAGACACCGTCATCCACACAGGTGACGGGGAACGAGAGAGCGCTTGCGTGGACAAGCAGGACGCGTCGTGGTCACGAGGGACAGTGACGGTCGAGACGAATAGCGGAGCGGCAGCCGAGGAACGCAACGCGTACTGTGAGGACGTCCCGCGTGGAGACGGAGCGATGATGGGATCGGCGCGGGGTGTGCAGAGCGGTGGCGGCCGCGTTGGGGGGGAGGCCTTCATCCAGCAGTGGATTGAGTGTGGTGGAAAATGATGATGATGATGATGAGACAAGTGTTGAAAACGATTCACGATCGCTCGCCGTGCTGTTGTTCGGGTTACAAGTCGAGTAACTTCTTCGATTACCGACTCGCGCTCACCTCCCCACAAATCAATTCCGAACTCACCGGGTTCCGAAGCAGCGCCCATTGTACGGGTGTCCAACCCGGGTCTTCTTCATAAACTCCGCGGCCTGCAGCTGAGCCATGACGGCCCGAGTCCCGCCTGCATCCATTCGAGTTGGTTCCTCAGGTTCGCTGCTGCCATCGTCTCAACTACAACTCTGCCATTGTGTTACCTTTACCCCCTCTCTTATTCCCCTCCCATTCTATTGTTCTCTGGCTCCGCCCACTCCATCTCACCCTATTGTTCTCAGGCTCCGAGCACCCAGGTGTGTCTGGTGCCAGGTCACCTGATTTGTCGCACGGACCATCCCGTCCAGCCAGTTTCCCGGCTATTCGAAACGGGAGGTCCGTGGTGCGTGAGCACAGCGGTGACAGCAACTTAAACAAAAACTTTCATACAACTCGAGTCACAGTGTGGGTGCAGTACCGGCCCGAGAGGGGCCCGGTGAGCGCTGAATGACAGCGCGAGATGGCACCACGCTTGGCGTGCAGTGCCAGCCCCTACAGGACAGGGTGTGTGGGTGTCGCCGAGGGACGAGGTTACTCGAGGCCATGGCACTCTGGTTGACCCGGGAGGACACGTGACCAGTTAAGTCTACAAAGGGGCCCCAAGTGGGGGGCTAGGGGTGGTCACGTGGTTGGGACCGAGATTCTTACCGAGGATTCTGGAAGGTGGGCATGGCCAAGGGCGGAGCCGGCCACGCCGCAGAGAATATCACCGGGTTCATACTCTTAGTTTTTTCGGTAAAGTCACGTAGGTAAAAAATGAAATTAAAATTAATAAAAATAAAATAATAAAAATCACGACGTTTCGGAGGCAACACAAGTCTCCGTCATCAGGTGGGACCGTCACAGCCAGATTTGCTGTATCAAGTGAGGCAGGGATTCAAAGATGCAAGTTATTAGTGTGAAAGCGATGGGTATTACCTTGTTATCGCGGCATCTCTTGAGGAAGATAGGTGAAATTCCTCCCCGTAGAGGGTATTAATTCTAGATTTGACGCTTTCGTAACTGCAAGGATTCATACTCTTAGTTTTTTCGGTAAAGTCACGTAGGTAAAAAACTGAAATAAAAATTAATAAAAATTAAATAATAAAATTAAAATAAAATAATAATAAACTAAGAGTATGAATCCTTGCAGTCACGAAAGCTTCAAATCTATAAATATCAGCCGGGTCCCAAGAGGGACCAGGGTGGTTGTTCATCCTGGAAGAAACCTTCGTCTACGTTCTCCGTTCAACGAGTCTCCAACACGTGGACCTGGACTCAAGCTGTTGGTCCCGGTCCGTAGTAGCAGTTACGTTGTAACCAGTGGCGTTAGCCTGGTGGTCACCACCTGGGTAACTACACCAGTCACGTGGTAACTAGTGTAGTTAGCCTGGTGGTCACCATCTGGCTAACTACACCAGTCACGTGGTAACTAGTGTAGTTAGCCTGGTGGTCACCATCTGGGTAACTACACCAGTCACGTGGTAACTAGTGTAGTAGCCTGGTGGTCACCACCTGGCTAACTACACCAGTCACGTGGTAACTAGTGTAGTAGCCTGGTGGTCACCACCTGGGTAACTACACCAGTCACGTGGTAACTAGTGTAGTAGCCTGGTGGTCACCACCTGGCTAACTACACCAGTCACGTGGTAACTAGTGTAGTTAGCCTGGTGGTCACCACCTTGGTAACTACATCAGTCACGTGGTAACTAGTGTAGTTAGCCTGGTGGTCACCACCTGGGTAACTACACCAGTCACGTGGTAACTAGTGTAGTAGCCTGGTGGTCACCACCTGGGTAACTACACCAGTCACGTGGTAACTAGTGTAGTTAGGCTGGTGGTCACCACCTGGGTAACTACACCAGTCACGTGATAACTAGTGTAGTTAGGCTGGTGGTCACCACCTGGGTAACTACACCAGTCACGTGGTAACTAGTGTAGTAGCCTGGTGGTCACCACCTGGGTAACTACACCAGTCACGTGGTAACTAGTGTAGTTAGGCTGGTGGTTGTTGTTATGCTGAGTTCGCTCGTTTTCCCACGAGACTCCTTGGCAGGAGGGTTCTGACAACGTGTTTCGCAGTAGTCGACGCGGTTGCTGTGGGTTTTCTAGATTCACGTGCGTTGCTGATCTACACATAACCACCATTTGTATCACGACCACCAACCATCACCACTCGATACCACCTCCAGAACCACCAGCAGCCTCCCACACTCTTCCAACCACCACCATAACCATTCAATTCTCCCTCTGCCACCGCTACCACCTCCACCACCACCGCCACGTTCCAGACCTGGTTGCACGCAGGAGGCGGTGATGGGGGAGTGCGGGCGAGGGGAGCTGTGTGGGGGGTACGTGAGCGCCCGGGGTCTCCCCGTGGACCCCTTCATGTGTCCCCGCGAAGGGGATGAGCCGGGCCACGTGCACTGCTGCGGGTTCGCGGACTTAAAGTACTGCTGTGGTGACCCGATCAGCTACTACGAGTACGACTACACCTACATGCGCGCGCTCAGGTGAGGACGGTGGCAAGGGTGAGTGGGTGGTGACTTGGTCACATCAGAGGTGGTGAAGGGTGACAAGCGGGTCGTGAGTGTCTCTGCTGTGGCGCCTCCCGCAGCATCGGCCTGCTGCTCGCGCTGAGCGTGGTGGCGCTCACCCTCATGGCGTTCGTGGTGAGCGTCTGCGCCCTCTGCTTCCTCTTCCACTGCACAAAGCCCAAGGCGGCGCTGCGCAACGGCCTGGCACTCGAGGCTGGTGAGCCGCTAACCTCAATCGCAACGCGCTCACCCACAACGCGCTCACCCACAACGCGCTCACCCACAACGCGCTCACCCACAACGCGCTCACCCACAACGCGCTCACCAAGCAATCGTCCACTCTGCTCACTCGCTCGCTAATACGCTCACCTATTCCCTGACCGACACGCTCACCAAAAAGCTCACACACTTTCTACTCACCTATACACTCACGCACCCACTCAACTCATCCACCTCCAAGACAAAGTTCCCCTGTGTAGCCTCAACAGACTGTTGTGGCAAGCGCTGATAGCGAGCACCTATGAAGGCCGGGAAGCACACGAGCGGATGGGTGGCCCGCCTTTGTATCCCTAGTGACGATATTTACACACCGCACTATGAACTCATTTCGGGCTAAGTCGACCTAGGGGAGGCCCAGGGCCGGTTCTGATAATCGTGAACTGGTGTTGGCCGTGAGCGGTAATCAACCTCGTGTCACCGGGTTCATAGTGCAACGCGCTAAACTCTGCACTACCGCTCCCCACAAACACACACCCACATATACGAGTGTAATGGGCTCAACTAAGTCGCATGAACACCAACCCTGGTCCCTCTCGGGACCCGGCTTATATTCTCTGTGGCGTGACCGGCTCCGCCCTTGGCCACGCCCACCTTCCAGAATCCTCGGGAAGGATCTGGGTCCCAGTCACGTGACACCCCCTAGCCCCCTCTTGGGGCCCCTCTGTCAACTTAACTGGTCACGTGTCCTCCCGGGTCAACCAGAGTGTCATGGCCTCACACGACCCCATCCTTCGGTCGGCACCCATATCCTGTCCTGTAGGGTCAGCACTGCACTCACAGCCTGGTGCCATCCAGCGCTATCATTCAGCGCACACCGGGCCCCTCTAAGGCCGGTACTGCACCCACAGGCTGTTGACATCCAGCGTTGTCACTACACAAGTATATACTCACTGTGATGATGAAAAGGATGCTGCTGATGTTGATGCTGACGATGTTGATGCCGACGATGTTGATGACGATTCTGATGAGGATGCTGATTGCGTGCAGGAACCCGCGAGGGGGGCAGCATCAACCCGGCCCCCCACGGCCCGCTGGGATCTCCGCTGTTCATGCGCAGCACTCGCAATCAGCCCAGGGGCCCCCCAATCGGGGTCACCCGATGCAAGCCCCCCAGCAACAACAACGCCAACAACAATAACACGAGCCCTAACAACACGAACCCCAACATCCACCCGAACCCCATCAGCAACATCCCTTACACTAACCCCAACCCTAATCATAACCCCAGCAATATTCAGAACCCGAATATCACTAACACTAACAACACCAACAACCCCAACGCCAACATTCAACAGCATCTACCGTAACCCCAACAAGCATTAACCCATCAAACACCCTCACGTCGACAACGCGACACTTACTCCATCGATGATCCTCACTCGCACGCGTCCCGCTCGCTCTATCTCAGTGTCATTCCACGTGGCCGTGCGCACTGTTCAGTTTGCGTTACACGGCCATCGTCAGTGTCCACGTTCTGATCCGCACGTCACGGCGGGTCCGTGGCAGAGCGCACGGAGTGAAAACTCTCTCCTTTGAGGCCCTTCGCTCTGTCGCTTCCCATTGTGGAGCTCGGCTCCACCAAACCTCTCCACCACGCGGCTCTCGGCCGCTTTGATCCCGGGCACCCTTCAGTATCTGCCCTGGGTACACACACACACGTACTGCTCTGCTTACAGTCGTGTCTCTCCAACGATTTAACTTTGGCCACCAAAATCGCCCCTTACCACGTCTCACGCTGCCACCAGGCGATCTGAGACGGTGACACGCGCCATGGGTATTGAGCCTTGTCTCCGGGTTGTATTCTAAGAGGCGTGCTTGCTCTCCCTGTTTTTTTGATGGCAAAGTTTGGGCAGTGCATTATATTCGTATGACTATTTTTTACGTGTGTATTATAATCCGGTGTGTGTGTGTTTGTATGCGAGTACAGATCTGTAAAACTGCATTGGCACCGACACTGGTTGCAGATGTGGGGTGCGTCTTACTTTCGGGAGCGTCGTATAATTCGGACAGTACGATACATTTTCAGCATTGGGATGTTGCTTTGGCCAATAGTAGTTCTACTGTGTGTGTGTGGGGGGGCGGATTTAGCTATGGGAGGAGGAAACCGTGGCCAATAGTAGTTCCACTGTGTGTGGGGGTTTTGCTATAGGAGGAGGAAATCGGAGATCCCGGACGAAACCCACGCAGAACAGGGGGAGAACAGAGAAACTCAACAGCGAAAGTGACCCGATTCGGGAATCGAACCCAGGCTCTTGTTGCCGTGAGGCTCCAGAGTCACCACTGCGCAGCCACCCTGCCGCATGAGGCTAAAGTGAGTCTCAAGACTCTTTGGCAAGAGGGTCATGCCGGCTTGGAATGTTTGAGGGAATTATTTCTTTGGAGGGTGAAATTAAGTCGTTGCTGTTAAATTATTATGATTGTTGTGGTTGTCATTGTTGGTGCGAATTGAATGTCTGTAATACAATTGTTTATCTCGTTTAAAAACTCGAGTGCCTGAGTTAATCACCATCGTCCTCATTACAATCGCCTTGAGAAAGAGCTCTGGATGATCACGATCCGAATCGTCAGAATCTCTCGTGAACATCATCTCCATAAAGCCCCGACAACAACAATGAGACAAATGTCAACAGTGTAACAACAGGAAACCTAAAGCCAGGTAGATGGTCGTGGTGACGAGAATTAAACAGAGAGGGATGATGATGAAGATCTACTCCAGGCCGCTATAGCATTGAGAGAGGTGGTGAAGTGGACAGCAGCTTTCAATGTCATTGTCGGGATTCCGCGTGTTTACCCAGGAAAGCCTTGGTGAGTCTCAAGACTCTGTTTCAGGAGGGTCCCGTCCAGTTTTCACAGTAGGAGGGGCGATGTTGCTGTTGTATGTGTGATCCCAATTGAGTAATTTGCGGTGCAATTTTTAATTTGTTAAATGTGGACCATAACGCTGGCACATGGTGGCCTCCTCCTGCGAGTGACACAACGGGATCTTTAACGTCTACTGTGGGTGAAGCAGACGGCGCGTGGTACCATCACGGTGAATACACAACTGCATTATTAACCAGGGCGGCGACTGCAATAGAACCGCAAACCTCTGCAGCAGAGCGGCACCCGCGCACCGTGTACAGCAATACGTCCAACGCTAAACGTGAAACTTCACTTTTTATTGTATGTGCTTATTTGAAAAGTTATATTTTTAACGAGTAACATTTGCAGTTGTATAAAAAAAACTGCAAAGATTAATAAAAACAAAAAACAAACACGTATTTGCGGTCTTAAATACTTAAAGGTAACACGTCTCAAACCCAAACACTGTCAAAGTTTGATTCCAAAACCAAGTCACATGCAAGCCTTTTAGTTCAAATCTCTAAATGACGAGAATAAGGGGAAATGGCGTGAACGACACGTGGAGGTGTGCAGCATCGCATTCTAACTCTCAGCCTTGTCTAGACCACTAGCTCAGAAGTGAATGAGTGGCTACGTTGTCTTTTGGACCACCAATTCTCAACTGTTTGCGATTGTGTTTCTTTGACGACAAAATGGCCCCGCATTCAGTTTGTGGTCTGAATAAGGCTGAGACGTGTCAGTTGCAAGTGACACCACTCTGCCATTTAGGAAGTTACAACGTATCAATGTTTTCCTGCTTAAATGTATCTTTAGCAGGCAATTTTTGCCTATTTACAGCTCAGGCTGTGTTGGAGATTCCAATGTAAAGGACAGGATACAACAACATGGCTGAATGAAGAAAGAATAGTCCAGTGCTAGATTAAGGCCTTTCAAACGCCATGCCAGTCTTGGGGGTTATTTTGTCATACTTTACCTCGCTGGTCGGTACAGATTGGTGAAGGTGACAGAAGGCAAAGATCGGTTCAGATATCACCCGCTACTGATGTTAGCCGAAGTTTGGAATCGAACTTAGGTTTCCAGGTTCATAGCGCAGTGTGCTCACCGCTACACCACCGCTCCACCCCATGTTTTACATTTGTGTGTATAAAACAACCAACAATGGCTATCAGCTTAAAAGTCACACTTATCCGAAAAGTATAGAAAACATAGCATTGTACAGTACGACACCACTACCGCCTTGCAAGTATCCTAGGTCTAGGCGGATACGTAAATTGGTGGGATAAGTGAGAATCTACGGAGGATGACAGTCGTTACACCGTTACCGACAGGGATGGAGAAAAAGCAGAATGAACGCCGCAGGGCAACGCTTCGCCGGACTCTCCAGCCAACGTTCGCGCGGTCAGGTGCTCACTAATGCTGCGTGTGACTAACTCGGATTCGTGAACGTCTGGAGCAAATGACAGGAAATTAAGCCGTGTACCAGTCCTGCACTGCATGTGGGCGCTTAATTGGTCGGGGCGGATAAGCGACGGGCTGCGTTACATTTCACCGCCGTACAAAACTGCCGGGTGCCAACGGGCATAGGCACTGGATACAAATACAAACGAGTGCAACAGCAGCAGAATAAAACTTAGCCCCCAGTCCAGGGAGGTAAAAAAACCAGGAATGTCAGCTTCATGGTTTTACAATCTTAACGCCATATTTCAATAAAGCATTATCTTAAAAAGTCAGCATACCAGCTTTTGTAGGCATGTGTTCAAATAGCAAAGTTAAAGAATTATCCCCAGATTTTGGGTTTCCCCAAAAAGTTTACAGTTTTGAATCTCCCCCCTCCCCCCATGTTACTATATTCTCCGGATCGTTGCATGATCCGGAAAGTGAGAGACACCCAACACTTGTGCCCAATATCAATAAAATTATACAGATCTGGTCACAAACACACAGCCACCCGATTATGCTGCTGTTGGTTACTGAGTTATATGCGAAACAACGGACAAACTTGTGAACACATCAGTAGTAGCATGAATATTACGATCTAGCATTTTCAAGCCTTTAACAACACCAATACCAAGCTCCGCCATTCGCCACTCCGTGACGGTGACGTCACCAAAGCGCCTGTGCCAGGCTAGGTGCACTTTGAAGCCACGTGAAGTGTCGAAGGCTCGCTGACAGGAGGAGGTTTCGGGACAGACCCAGCAGGTGTTATGGGTTAGCTAACTGAGATGACCGGTATATGCAATACCAGCTGCACCCCCTGCAATGCCAACTTTCATAATTTTAAACGCCCGGCGCTCCGCTCATTGTTGTGAGCGTCGCTCCTCTGCCCTCAGTTGTTGTTGAAGGGCGACTGCCTCCAACTGCCCAGTAGCGTCCTTCACGAGCCTCATCCGCACTTACACAAACAAACAAAGATCCCCTGTATAGCCTTAACAGACCGTTGGGGCAAGTGCTGTTAGCGAGCACCTATGAAGGCCGGCACGGTACACGAGGGGGTGGGTGGCCAACACCACGCCCGACCACCTTTGTCTCCCCAGTGGCGATGTTTTTAAACACCGCACCAGGTACTCATTTGAGGCTGAGTCGACCTAGGGGAAGCCCAGGACCGGTTCAGATAATCGTCACTGGTGTTGACTGTGAGCAGGAATCGAACTCGGGTCGCAGGGTTCATAGCGCAGCACGCTAATTGCTACACTACCGCTCTCCTCTGCACTTACACACACACACGTGGACATTTAAATATATCCGTGCATCTTGTACTTCACAAGTAAAAAAAGATTAGCACGGCCGGCTACGTACGGTGCGAAAGAAGGTCAACATACATACAAGTAAAAGCTTCTCCCTGTCCATTCAAGCAATGCAACTGTGGTGGAAATTCCACATTCCCATGACCAGGGTCATTCTATCAATGATGATGAATGACGATTATCAATGATAAGGTTGTCTGTGAGTGCAATCAGCATGCATAGAATAAGTTATATCTGTGCGGGCGAGGCCTGCATGAGAAGGAGAGTGTGTGGCATGGCCTGTGGTGGAGTAGATGCCTGGTTTGTATGAATGGAGTAGAGGTTGTATGAATGGAGGAGATGCCCTGGCTGTATGAATGGAGTAGAGGCCTCGCTGTATGAATGAGGCCTTGCATTAAAATAAGAGACTCTGGGTGAGGCCTGCATGGAGAGGATAGATTAAATGTGCGTGGGTGAAGATTGCATGTGAGTAGATGCCTCTGTGTATGCATGAGGCCTGTAAAGAAGGAAGAAGCTTTGCACACGACGAATCTCTGTGGGATGAAGGTTGCATGCGGGGAAGAGTGAGGCCTACATGGGTAGAGGCTGCGTGGGCGAGGCCTGCGATGGGCAGGAGAGTGAGGCCTGCATGAAGAGAGCCCCCTCTGTGGCCACCCTCATGGCCTGGCGGTGCTCCTCCGTGACGGCATTTTGGGCGGCAGGGTGTCCTTGCCGAGGTTCAGTGTCTCGTTCTTCAAAGATTCCAGCTGCATGTCGATCTCCTGAAACATCGGCCTCGCGTCCGGACTGCGGGTGGCATGGGGCAGACACGGAGACGCGGAGGTGAGGGTCGCACGGGGAGGGGAGACACGATGCTGGTGGATGATGGAGGTGGTGGATGATGGAGGTGGTGGATGATGGAGGTGGTGGTTTGTGGAGGTGGTGGTTTATGGAGTTGGTGGATGATGGAGGTGGTGGATGATGGAGGTGGTGGATGATGGAGGTGGTGGATGATGGAGGTGGTGGATGATGGAGGTGGAATTGTTGTGTGGGAGACACAAAGGTGGGAGGGAGCGCCTCACCTCAGGTTCCAGGCCGCGAGCATGATTTGGTAGACGGGGTCTGGGCAATGTTCCGGTTTGTCCAGACGCATCCCCCTCTCGAGGAACACCAGCACCTCGTGGCCTTTCATCTTCTACACACGCGCGCACACGCAGAGACAAAGATCCCCTGTATAGCCTTTTACAGACCGTTGGGGCAAGTGCTGTTAGCGAGCACCTTTGCAGGCTGGCATGTCAGCCTGCAAAGGGACTGGGTAGCCAGCACCGCGCCAGGCCCCACCTTCGTTTTCTCAGCCTGATGTTCGCCCACCGCACCGGGTATTCATGGACCCATGACCGGTTCAGATATTCGTCACCGATGTTGGCTGTGAGCTTGAATCGAAATCGGGTCGCCGTAGTGCAGTGCGCTAACCACTACGCTACCGCTCGCCCTACACTCAGAGATAATCCAACTCTCATTCTGCAGAACAGGGGGAGAACTTACAAACTCAACACAGAGAGGGGTCCGAGTTGGGAATCGAACCCAGGCACTCGTGGCTGCAAGGCGCGAGCGTCACCGCTGTGCTGCCTACTCCTCGCCACTGACTCCATCCTGCCGCCTATGTATCCTCACCCTGCCTGCGAACTCCCCCCCCCCGCCCCCCCCCCCCTCCCGTCACTCACCGGGTAGGGCTTGCTGCCGAAGGAGAAGGCCTCCCACATGGTCACCCCGAAGCTCCACACGTCGCCCTTGCTGGTGAAGCGCCGGTAGTTTATGCACTCGGGCGCGTACCACTTTATGGGCCAGCGGCCCACGTTCGAGGCCTGGGGCACAGCGGGGAATGGGGGGGGCACAAGACTTGCGGGGTCAGGCTGAGGACTGCTGCCCGTTGGGACGGCCACATTGCCGACAACCTTTTTGAGTAGGCGATCTTAACAACAACATGGCCACACGTGCAGTTCTTTGGAGCTGGTGGTCTGGATAAGGCTGAGAGCTTTTTGTAGGTGCAGTGATGCACACCTATTGTGCGTTGTTAAACCTGAGTGGTTATCACATGGTTAGACTTGCCCCTACAAAAAGAATGCGGAATTTCCACCACTGGCTGTGGCTAGTCCATCGGCGACGCAGAAAATAGCGGCGCACAGCACGCCACATCCAGTGTAGCCTCCCGCAGTCAGCATCTTAGCCACACCAGGACACATCTCCACCACATCGACCATCGGCACACTCCAGGCAAGCACCTTGTAGTACTCGTCGCTGGCGAGGCACTTGGAGAGGCCGAAGTCGCTGATCTTGGCGTAGCGCTCGTTCACCAGCAGCACGTTGCGTGCCGCCAGGTCGCGGTGCACGAAGTTGCGCTCCTCCAGGTACTTCATGCCGGCCGACACCTGGTGCATCAGCTCCAGGATGTTTTCCACCGGCATCGTGCCGCTGTACCTCCGCCAACAACCACCGTCGCCACGGCGATGTATTATTATTATGATGGTGACGGTGACGATGATGGTGAGGGTGATGGTAAGGATGATGGTGAGGGTGATGGTGAGCATGATGGTGACGATGATGGTGAGGGTGATGGTGAGGGTGATGGTGAGAATGATGGTAAGGATGAGGATGCTCGTTGACCCAGGAGGCTTCACCGAGTCTCAAAACTATTTTTCGCAGGATGGTGTTGTTACTGAGTGTGATGCCAGTTGAGTAATTTGCAGGTGATTACTCAGGATGGAGATGTTTTTCCAACACCGGTTCCACTGCGTGTGTGTGTTTGTTAAGTTACGGGATGAAGCAGGAGAACCCAGAGCAAACCTGCACCTTGTGTGAGGGGGCAACACTCTATCCCACACCTACAGATGGGAACAGATGTCGATTAGCCCACTTGCTGTACCGCCTTCTACTGGCGAGTCAGGGTACGGCGCCTCTTGGACTCCCATGGGAAGGGAGTTTCTAAACATCTGTGTGTGATCCACCAACCCCTCGCTACTGCCTCCACAGCTCTGGGTCACAGCAGCCATATGCAGTGGAGTAGCGACCACCACGGTGATGGTGGTGACATCACGCACCGGTGCGGTGACGTCGCCGCACCGGTGCGGTGACGTCGCGTACCGGTGCTCGCGGAGGTACTTGTTGAGGGCCCCAAGTGGGGCCATCTCCATGACGAGCATGAGCGCCTCTCCCTCGCACACCCCGAACATCTTCACGATGAACGGGTGGTCCAGCTGGTGCATCAGCTTTGCCTCCTCCATCAGGTCTTTCTTCAGAATCTCCTGGTTCTCCACGGGCTTGAGGACCTTCACGGCCACCTGCACCTGCTTCCTGCTCGCCAGAGAGGTGGTGGTGGTGTGTATTGGTGGTAGAGATGGTGGTGATCGAGGTGGTTATGGTGGTGGTGGTGGAGATGGTGGAGATGGGGACACGTGGGGGGCAAACATCGAAAGACTGTTCGGTCACGCCTGCAAATGACACTGCCACTCCCTGGCCTTTTGAGGGTCCCGCCTGGTTCCACAGAACAACAACCCCAGAGACCCGAACTGCAAGCCCCCGCACGGTACCCGTCACGACGCGAGTTCCGTGTCCGCACCGGGGCGATCGCGAGCCCCCCACTCCGCCGTACCCCGCCAAGGTGTAGGTCCCCTTCTGCACGGTGCCGAAGTTTCCCGAGCCCAGCTCCGTGTTGTGCTGCAGCTGCAGGAGGTTGCGGTTGAGGTAGATGCCGCGGAGGTCGCTGAGGTCGCTGTACACACCCTCCCCTTCCGCGTCGCTCACCGCAGCTCCGGGCAGCGGCGGCTTCGAGTAGTACACGTTATTCTGGACCGGGCCTAGGGACACGGGGGGGGGGGGACACGGGGGGACAAGGGGGAGACACGGGGAGGATACGGGAGGGATGCAGAGTTAGAGGAATACGGTGGGGCACGGTCTCACTCAGGCAGGCATGTCGGCGGGGTTGCCCGCAAGGGTGGTGCAGGTCGTTACCTGGGTTCTCGATGGGTGGCTCCGGACTGGAGAATCCATTGGTGATGGCCTGTGAATAGACGTGAGTTCCAGTCACCATCACCGCCATCATCATCATCATCACTACCACCACCACCATCAACATCCTCCATTACCATCATTATCACCAGCCTCATAAAAATTCTCACCATCGTTACAATCATCATTACAACAGTCATCAACATTTGTACCATCATTATTACCGCCATTATCACCGCCATCATCACCACCACCATCATCATTGACATCACCTTCACAAAAAGCACAACCATCATCATCACCATCAAAACCACAACCATCATCACCACCACCATTGATCATTGTCATCATCAGCCATGATCAATCCACTGCTGAATGAAGGCCACCCCAAGCTGCCATACAGACTCACAAAGACAATCCTCCCCGAGGGGGTGGTGTGGCCGGGATAAATGCACGGCCACCTTTGTCTCCCCAACGCGGATGTTTACGAGCCAATCTCGTGACTCAGTTCGGGCTGGGTCAGATGGAACTCCCTCCATTCGTGTCCAATGATGGCACTGGGTTCATGGCGCAGTCTACCGAGCAATAGGTTTGCATACAAAGACAAAGATCCCCCGTATAGCCTACATCGGGGAGAAAGTGTCACACAGTCACGCAAAGACAAATACATAGACACACGCACACTCTTACACACACACATACATAGACACACGCACACTCTTACACACACACGTAAAAAGACAGACGCATGCACTGACACGCGTGTACACACAATCACATCCACCTACTCATTCATGGCATGGACACCATCATGACCCCCCCCCTCCCCACCGTGTTAGCTACAATGGGAATCCACAACAACAGCAGCCTCCTAATGGGTGTCCCTGCTTCGTGGATAAGGGATGGAGCCCATTAGCTAGACGCTGAGTCGAGTGAGGTCGATGTTCTGCTCATCTCATCATTAAAACAGCGGTGCTCGCCTGCTGTTTACCAGCCGCTTACCAGCCACGCGGAGCCAGCAATGTAAATTACACATTTCTATGGCAGGGGCGAGTCTGTCCACAGGATACCCGCTGCTGATGCTTCCCCACAAAGTGGTGCTTAATTGTATCGACCCCGGAGGGAGAGATGATGGGCCGAGTGAACAACACCCCACAACCAGGATTCTTAACTCGCGACCCTCCGATCGCGAGCCGCTCGCTCCACCGTTGAGCCACACGGCCGCATACGAAGTGACGCTAAACGTTGTTTGTTTACCATTCTCCTGATGAAGGCCAGAGAGCTGAAACGTCGATATTTAGAATGTGTTTTCTTCGCTAAGATTAAAAACAGTTGTATTTTAATTTCAACAAAATTGTATGGTATAGGTGGCAATGTTGGGCGTGTGGATGAGTAGGTGGGTAAGTGGTGGGTAAGTGGTGGGTAAGGAAAGTGTATGGTTGAGCAGGCAGATAGGTGGATGACTACATAGGTGGGTAGTGAGTAGGTAAGTCTTGGGTGATGAGAAAGGTAGGTGGGTAGGTAAGTGGGTCGATAGGTGGGTGGGTATGTGAGTAAATATATAGGTAGGTGGCTGAGTAGGTAGGTGAGTGGGTAGGTTGGTAGGGCAGGCAGGTAAGTAGGTGTGAAGGCAGGTAGACAGACATGCAGGTGAGACAGAAAGTCTCTTTGCTAAGGGAGATATTTGACATCATTACTTTAGCCATAACCAAACACTGCAGTTAGATTTAACAACACACAGAGGTGTGCAACACTGCACCTACAAAAGCTCTCAGCCTTGCCCAGACCACGGGCACAAAATGACTGCACGTGCGACCACGTTGTCGTTTAGAACCCCCAACTCAAAAGGGAAAATGTGGCCGTCCCAACGGCGGACAGCCGCGGTGGGACAATGTGCTTCCCTAAAACGATCACCGCGACATCGCCGGGAGCGCGACCGTGGCGAAGTTCCGAGCTGCCTACCGCGTCAGCGGCGAACGTGCCATGCACGCAGCGCCAGATCCACGCAGCCACCGCTGCTGCTGCTGCTACCGCTGCCTCCGTGGTATTGGTTATAAATAAACTACGTAGCGTTCGACTCAAACGCGCATCGCAGAGGCAAGAAGTCGAGACCGTATTCTTTGGGTCTTTCGGCAAAGTCACGTAGATAGGTCAAAATTGTTATTTTCTTTCAACCTATCTACGTGACTTTACCAAAAGACCCAAATAATATGAATTCCTGCAGTCACGGAAGCTTTAAGTGAAGATTTCAGTCGAGACCAGTTCCGTCCTAGCTAGGTCTCATCAGTACGGCACAGTCGTCCATGTTCGCCGCCGTCATCTGCCTCGTATGTGGAGAGGGATTAAGTTTACACCGTGGGCACGCCATTAGCATTCGAACTGGAGGCAACGGCCCATCCAGACGTGTCCATGACGAGGGAGGCCCGATCCCAACAGACGGAGACTTCCTCGACCGCGGCGCCACGATTGATGGTCGGACAGCGCCATCTGCGGCTCGCACGGAGTAGCCACTGCAGCTTTGGCTCGGCCATTCGACCGACGGGTTGATTTTGGTTTTTGGTTAACAAAGTGGCTTTAACACACAACGTCAAGCGGTCAGCAACAAAGAGCACCATCAAAGTTTTGAAGAGATAAGGATTAAGTTATTCTTAAATTGATCATTCACGGGGACCAATGGCCTATGATTGATGATGAATCGTCACGTTTGGTTGTAGATCGAGCGTCGTCATGTTTGGTAGCAAATTGCGTCTCTCAGATTCAGAAGAACCACAAACACGAGCTGGATGGCAGCAGCAGCCAGGCGGCGGCGGTGGTGGTGCTGGTGATAAGACAGCGCTACCGACGATTTCCCAAGCTCTACGGTCCTCCACACGGGGGTGGGGGGGGAGTGGATCTTTCCCTTCGTAGGTGACCTACCGGGATGAGGTTTTTCAGCCGCAGGGCGCTGGGGAAGGATGAAGAAAACCAATTCTTGCGCGTGGGTTCGTGAGTGCTCGCCTGCTGCGGGGTGGGATGGACACAGACAGCGCAGGATGCATCCCCTTGTGTCGCGTAGGGACAGCTGCCACTAGGGGGGGGGGTCCCTAGGTTGGACGGCAGTGCGTTGTGTTTGTGTATGTGTGTGTATCTGTGCGCACCTCTCCGTATGTCTGTGTGCTTGTGTTTATAATTATTCTTACGTGTGTGTGTGTAACTACGTGTGTGTGTGTGTGTAACTACGTGTGTGTGTAACTACGTGTGTGTTCATCGGTGCTCGCTAACAGCACTTGCCCCATCAGTCTGTTAAGGCTACAAGGGAGATATTTGTACATGTGTACACGTGTGTGTGTGTACAGTATGTGTGCCTGAGTGCGTAAAGTTACTGTGTTGTGTGTTTACTTGCATTGGTGTGTCATTTGATGCGTTTTCATTTGATTTTAATTCAAAGGTTTAACTCACATCCACGTAGTTTCCATACAGATCTGAAAAAAACCGCACACACACGAGGGCATCACACACCACTCCAGCTCTCACATCCACCTCAACTATTACCAACTAACCACCACCACCTCCACCATCCCTACTACCACACCTACACCATGATCTCCATCTGCACCACAACATCCTTCACCATCACTACTGCCACACCTCCACCACCACCATGATCTCCATCTGCACCACAACATCCTCCACCATCACTACTGCCACACCTCCACCACCACCATGATCTCCATCTGCACCACAACATCCTCCACCATCACTACTACCACACCTCCATCACCACCATGATCTCCATCTGCACCACAACATCCTTCACCATCACTACTGCCACACCTCCACCACCACCATGCTCTCCATCTGCACCACCTCCTCCACCATCACTACTGCCACACCTCTACCACCACCATGATCTCCATCTGCACCACAACATCCTCCACCATCACTACTGCCACACCTCCACCACCACCATGATCTCCATCTGCACCACAACATCCTCCACCATCAACCAAACTACCACCTCCACCACCACCATGATCTCCATCGGCACCACAACATCCTCCACCATCACTACTGCCACACCTCCACCACCACCATGATCTCCATCGGCACCACAACATCCTCCACCATCAACTAAACCACCACCTCCACCACCACCATGATCTCCATCGGCACCACAACATCCTTCACCATCACTACTGCCACACCACCACCATGATCTCCATCTGCACCACAACATCCTCCACCATCACTACTACCACACCTCCACCACCACCATAATCTCCATCTGCACCACCTCCTCCACCATCACTGCTGCCACACCTCCACCACCACCATGATCTCCATCGGCACCACAACATCCCCCACCATTACTACTGCCACACCTCCACCACCACCATGATCTCCATCTGCACCACATCCTCCACCATCACTACTGCCACACCTCCACCACCACCATGATCTCCATCTGCACCACATCATCCTCCACCATCACTACTGCCACACCTCCACCACCACCATGATCTCCATCTGCACCACAACATCCTCCACCATCACTGCTGCCACACCTCCACCACCACCATGATCTCCATCTGCACCACAACATCCTCCACCATAAACTAAACCACCACCTCCACCATGGCCGTGACCTCCCCCATCGGCAGCAGCACGTGCAGTACGGGTGAGCGTGGAGACCGTCGACTCACCGTGTACTCACCGTGCACTCACCGTGTACTCACCATACACTCACCATACACTCACCGTGTACTCCCCCACGTATCGTGCACAGACCCACGTGATGTGTACTCCCCCACGTATCGTGCACAGACCCACGTGATGTGTACTCACCCACGTACTCCGGGCAGATGCACGCCTCCCCGAGCGCGCACATGAGTCCATCCTCCTTCATACTGTAATGCTCCACCATCTACGGGGACACGGGGACACGGGGAGAAGGAATCAGACGCAAGGGACACGAAGACACCCCGAGCAGTCATCGCGACGTTCCTCTGCAACTCGAGGCAACTTTGTTCCAAGCGTGTTACAAGTTGCTGCGACTGTTGCACAAACAAGAGCTGCGATTGGCTGAGTCAGGCTGACATGCCCATCATGGATTAACGTGGCCAAATTTGTTGTCGTGAAACCCTCCACCACCCGACATAGCCAAACAAATTAAATTGTCCGAGCCCATAAAAAGCTCAATTTCAGCATCGTCACATTGGTTGCGACAACGTGGGCGTTGTCTCCGTAGCTTACAAATGTTTTACAAAGCGGAAGAGCGGAGGAACTTGCGGTATTTGACAAGAGGATGTTGAGCAAGGGCGCTTAAAACGCAACTGGGCTTGTGAGAAACAACGCTGCTGGCCTGTCTACCCCGAGCCTCGGTTCCTTACCGCTCGCATCGCCACCAACATCGAGCTGGTCGTCGTCGTCATCCCCACTGCGTTATCAATGTTACTGTAAACACGCTCGCGTCAAAAAATTTGAACGTCTACAATCTTCTTGGTTCTTTCGGTAAAGTCACGTAGAAGGGAAATAATAAAATAATAAAAATACTACATAATAAAATAATTCTCACGACGTTTCGGCCACAACGCAAGCAGCCGTCCTCAGGTGAAGAACAGGTCTGTCGGAAAGCTCATTTAGACGCTGTCTTTCCGACAGACCTGTTCTTCACCTGAGGACGGCTGCTTGCGTTGTGGCCGAAACGTCGTGAGAATTATTTTATTGGTTTATTTTTATTATTTTATTATTTCCCTTCGACGTGACTTTACCGAAAGAACCAAGAAGATGAATCCCTGCAGACTCGTCTACAATCTGTTGTTGCCTTTCATGGCGAAGCGATTTCCTGCTCAAACAAGCATCGAGGCGGTGGTGCTCGTCTCCTGTTGACAGCCCTGCAGGGCCGGTGGTGGGAATTCCACGTGTTTATGGATCCCGCTTACTTGGTGTGGCTTACTGTGTATGGCTTACTGTGTATGGCTTACTGAATAACCCCAACTCTTATGTCTACTTCTCCCAACTCATAGCAAGTCTGTATCTGGGCACGACTCACTGATGAATCCGAATGATGATGATGATGATGAAGCCCCATACACCCCTCTGGTCAATCATTTGCAAGCTGCAACCTGAGTTTGACTCACCCACGACCCCCGCAATTTCAAATGCCCAACACGACAACGCCGTGGGTTCTCAATGAACAAACAAAACCCCTCCGTCGCTTCACCGTCGTGTGTGTGTGCGGGGTGACCCCCTTGAGCGGCAACCCAACCTGCCACAGGGCGTCAAACTTGCGGCCCTCGGGGATGGACAACTTGGTGGACTTGTCGGTGTCCACCACGTAGTGGAACACCTTCTTCTTGAACACCAGGCTGATGGCGAATGAGCCCGCCGTGTTCCGCTGGCGGATCCTGCACGCGGGTTTGTGGATGTCAACGACGTTTGACTCTTCAGCCGGTTCACACGTTTCACCACCCCGAGACGTCGAAGTCGAACCCTGACGAGTGTACGTGCACACACGCACGTACTCACACACTCACACAATCACACCCACACACTCACACACTCCGACTGATGCTCCTGCTGTTGTGGAGTGACTCATGCAGCCAGCTATGGCTGCAGAGTTTGGTAGTACATGTTGTTTACGTCGTTTATTGTGAAAATTCGGTCACAGTTCCTATGATCAGTTTTTCATTGCTTATGGCTTTATTTGGTTAATTTTCGAAAAGTTTTTGCTTTGGCCATGTTTGTTGTAGTACAGAGTTAGACTGATGGCCTTAATCTAAGTTGTCTTGTGGTTGTTGTTGTTTGACTTGAATCCCACTGGGAGTTTTGCGCAGTGTTGGTGTACGGTGCTTTTTCTGCAATATTTTGCTGTCTTTTCTTGGATTTTCTGTTTGCACATAAGTCACTTTAAGATGTTTTCTTGTTCATGTTTTTGTTTTTTGTTTGTTGCGGTTGCACCCGATTCAAGAGCCGAATGGCTCACAGTGCTATACCTAATAAATGAAACTTGAAACTTGAACTCACCCACACACTCGTACACTCATACACTCACACACTCACACACCCACACTCACACACTCGCACACACTCACACTCGTACACTCACACTCACACACACTCACACTCGCACATACTCGCACCCTCGCGTATACAAGGCAAGGATTCCCCGTGCAACCTGAAGAGACCGTCGGGGCAAGTTCTGTAAGCGAGCACCTTTGAAGGCCGGCACGTCACACGAGTGGGTGGGTGGCCAACACCACACACGCACACACACACAGCACACACGCATTGACACACATACGCACATTCTAAATCGATAACCTACACGGGATGCGGGTAAACAACGACTATCAAGCCCAGTTCCACACACTGGGCACTGCTGCCAAAGGATTTCGTTACAAATTCACGAAGGCGGTGATGATGGTGGTGGTTGGTCGTGGTGATGTAGGTTGTGTTTGTGGTCGTGACGGTAGTGGTGATGTTGACGATGGTGGTTGTGTTACTTCACCTACAGATTCAATAACCCAGCAACTTAACAAGTCACTCATTTAAGCAGCTAAAGGGGGCCACGTGTCTTGATGGGATCGGGGTGATCATTGTTACAGGAGCTGTGCGCCTGTGTGGTATGGGAGGGGGGTGGTCTCTGTATATGTAGGTGTGTGTATGATCGTGTATATAGTATGTATAGTGTAGCGCGCTACGCTACGAATCCGCCTACCCGAGTTCGAATCCAGCCCACAGCCAACACCAGTGGCGATTATCTCAACCAGTTGCGGGCCTCCCCTAGGTCGACTCAGCCTCAAATGAGTACCTTGGGCGGTGTGTAAAAACATAGCCGATGGGGAGACAGCAGAGGTCGAGCGTGAGACAGGGAAGAAGAGTATATGGGGTCCATTCCTAAACCTTAGAACAGTCTTAAATACCTGAGCCCGGAGTGGCAGCAATGACCTGGCCAACCCCCCCTCCCTCCCCCAAGGAAAATTCCTCCCCCCCCCCCGCCCTGATGAGGCCAGTGTGCCTGATACCATCGGTGCGACTGGTAACGCTGTCCATATTGTCAGGATGTTGCAATGTGATGATGTGAGGATGTGGAAAACTAAATATTATATATATACAAAATATTGTTTGGGTCTTTCGGTAAAGCCACGTAGATAGAAAAATAATAAAATTATCACGTTTCGATCGCAACACAAGCAATCGTCATCAGGTGAATAAATACAGTGGGAGAGCTGCTGAGACACGAAGTGATATGGGCTGGAGATGGGCTCAGCCCAAGGGTAAGTGGGCGGGGCTAGAGGTGGAATTTGCATGTCAATGATCGGTGATGTACCTCCACGACGACGACGCAGCTATGGAGGTGGCCATTCTATTGCGAGAGATTAGCGTGTCAATGTAAACGAGCCACCGCACCGGCGGCAGTGCTAGTGAGACATCCAGCTCGTTACAAAAAACGAGGGACAACACCACATCGAGGAAAAGGATCAACGGTGGCTGTGTTAGTGAGACATTTAGCGTGAATGTCACTCAGAGACACGGAAATAACTGCTGGCATCGGCAGGTAGGATGGAGACATCAGAGCCAGTTATGACTTAACCTGGTTAATAACTATAATAACGTCCTTCCAATGATTGCTCAATTTGCATCCATCTTCTCGGTTGAAATTGTGTCTGTGTCTATATATCTGGATGGCTTCATGAATTAATCTTTGTTGATAGCCAGTGGGCTTGCAGAGTACCTTCGTCTTGGGAAAATCAATTTCGTGTGTGCCCACAGCGTTGAAACAATGGTCAACCACGGCCGAGGTATTGGTCCTACCGCGTTTTAGATCTGCCTTGTGTTCACGAACACGGTCCGAGACATGTCGCTTAGTTTCCCCAATGTAACTACTGCCGCAGCCGAAGCTTAGTTTGTAGACGCCGGGGTATTGCATGTCAGGGATCCTTCACAGATGGAAGGACGTTAGTGACGAGCGAGTACCTGGCACGGTGTGTATAAAACACAGCACTGGGTGGTAGTGGTGGTGCTGTGCTACACCACCCCCTCGTGTGCCGTGCCGGCCTTCACCGGTGCTACTCGCTGCCGGCCCCAACAGCGTGCTCGAGGCTACGCGGGGACCTTTGTCCTTGTGTGCCTGGCTACAGAGGGGCCCATTGTGTGCGCACAGTGGAGGAGCGCTTGATGGCCGCGGTGCCGGGGTTTTCGTGGCGTCTCTACGAAGCCGGGGAAGGGGTAGGAGGAGGGTAGTTTGAGTTCTCCAGGAAGTGGTAGCCGCAAGCGGAACTCGAGCACAGCAGTATCAGCAGCGCAAATGTCAGCTCCGGGGTTGGTGGATCACACGTCTGATCCCGAGACCAACACCCCCCCCCCGAAACCGGTCCTGGTCTTTCCTTCACCTAGCTGCATTGACCAGCATGGTGAAGTATGTTCAAACAACCCCCTATGATCGACACGACGGTTGGGGGGGGGGGGCTTCATCTGGCAGTGGACTGCCGGCTGTGAGTTGTTCCCTTCAGAGTGTTCGACTTCGCTGTGTGCCTCTGGCGCTCACGGGAACGAGCCGAGTAGGTTTCGTCGTCCATGCTGGATTCGCGACTCGTTGTGACGGGAAGGCCCCCCCCCCATGGGTGTCGAGGGCGAGCCGTGGACAATGAACGGCCCCTTTGCTCGGGCATAGAGACGACCGCGAGGGAACATTTTGCCACCACGCAGAATCCGCAAAGTTCCGCATTGCGTTCTTCATTTGCGCTCGTTTTTACACCACCGAGTCTCAGGACCCTCTTGTCAGGAGGGCCATGCCAAGTTTCCGTGGTAAGGGTCGATGTTGGTGCTGCTGCTGCTGCGATCACGATGCAGCCAAACGACGTTTGGCCATCAGCGGCCCCGTGGTGTGGAGCGATTTCAAGCTCTAGTACGAGGAGGAAGAGGAGGAAGCCGGAGGACCCAGAGGAAGCCCGCGTGAATCAGAGGGGAGAGACAGAGAGAGAGAGAGGCACCAGCGGCACCACGGCGCCGCCAGCCCCTGCCGTGTTGGCTTGGTGGTGGAGGCCGAAGCCAGGCCGCACCAAGACGAGGCCCTCTTGTAAGCGAGTCGACGGACTCGTGATGCCACTGGGCGGACGCTATGGAAGCAGCAGCATCAGCTGGGAGCCGTGGCGATTTGCTGAAGCAAACAGCAATGGTAACACCCCAAACCACCAATACACTTCCTCAATCTTGTATGTAAAAATAAAAAAACTATAATTATTTATTAAGCGAAAGATCCCCTTTTGTTGGGTCTGAACTGATTCACGCATATCCACGTGAGCACATACACTGTATGTACAACTACACAATCATACACAGAGGTGTGTGTTTGTCTATACAGGTGTGAGTAAATGCGAGTACAGGTGAGTGAGTGCATGTGGAGGTGAGGGCGTGCGTGTCCAGGTGAGAGATTATATACAGGTGAGTGACGCAGATGAGTGTGTGTACAGGTGAGCGATTGTGTACAGGTGAGTGGCACAGGTGAGTGGCACAGGTGAGTGGCACAGGTGAGTGGCACAGGTGAGTGGCACAGGTGAGCGCGTGCGAGTACACACAGGAAGCGGCCGTTGGGCACTTGGCGCTGCGACAGGAGTCGCTCCTCGGACGTCTTGCGGGAGATGGAGCCGTGGAACCACGGCAGCTTCTCGTGCAGAGACGACGCCACCTCCTTCTCCAGGTCGGGCCTCTGCCTCGCGATCAGGGCGTCCGCCTCCGCACCCTGCACGCAACCGCACCCCATGCACCACACGCACCACACCGCACGCACCACACCACACCGCACGCACCGTGCCACACCGCACGCACCACACCACGCCACACCGCACGCACCGCACCACACCGCACGCACCGCACCACACACATCGTGCCACACCGCACGCACCACACCACGCCACACCGCACGCACCGCACCACACCGCACGCACCGCAACCACACCGCACGCATCGTGCCACACCGCACGCACCACACCACACCGCACTCACCGTGCCACACCGCACGTACCACACCACACCGCACGCGGGGAGAGGGCCAGGGAGGGGTGCAGTTTAGCGGCGTGCACAGAGGTGCATTGACTGAGCAGAAGCTCTCAGCCTTATGTACATCACCAGTTCAGAAGAACTGTACCGTGGTCATTGTTGCGTCAGGCCCAACTGCGTGGCCCGGGTTGGTTCTCGAGCCACGTTTGTTTTTGGGTCCGGTGCCATGCGGCGGTCGTTATGGGCCCAGAATTCCTGCCATGAGCCCTCCACCACCCGACGGGACCGTCACGCTGGCCACCGGCACCCGTGAGCGTGCGCGTGCCTCTCTGCCGCGTGGAGTCTGACTGAGAGAACTCCTCCTGCTCGTGGCTCGGCAAGCACCCACGGGTTCAGGTCGTCAATGGGGACTCGTCTGTTTGGTCTCCGGCCTGCACTCATGTCTCTGTTGTGACGTGGGCCCTAAAGATGATCCAAATAACTACCGACCTATCTCAATTTTGTCCCCGTTGATGAACATTTTTGATAAATTATTTAACTACCAAATTAGCAGTTTCCTGTCCGCCAACAATCTATTACATCTAAAACAATCTGGGCTCCGAAAAGAATACAGCACCACATCTGCTGCATTAGACTCTCTGAATCACATTTACAGTAGCCTTGATAATAAGCAGTACTGCGCCTGTCTTTTTCTTGACTTGTCCAAAGCGTTTGATACAGTACACCACAACATCCTGCTTAGTAAAATAAGTTGCCTCGGTTTTTCCGAAAACACAGTAAAATGGTAAAAAAATTACCTCTTTTCTCGCACCCAAACTGTATTCACAGATGGTTGGAGGTCAAACAGTGTTAAGATAACAAAAGGGGTTCCACAGGGTTCCATTATCGGCCCCTCTTGTTCTCTCTTTATGTAAATGACTTGGGCACTGAACTGGATTATTCCAGGGTAAATCTTTTTGCAGATGACACGGTACTGATTACTGCTGGCCGCTCTCCGGATGACGTGATTGCTAAGCTCCAGAGTAATTTCAACAAACTACAACATCAGCTAGTTGCTCTTAAACTAGTCCTAAATCCTGCCAAAACCAAGGTGCTATGCTTCTCACCAGGACTAAAGCAGGAAGTTATTTTCCCCCAATTACATTCCTTAAATAATGATCAAATAGAGCAAGTCAAGATCTGTAAGTATCTTGGGGTCATCCTGGATTCAAAACTGAATTTTGAAGATCACATTGCTTATATTGGGGAAAAGACACAAATTTAAATTGGTTTTCTGTATCGACACAAGCACTGCTTCCCCCCTATGTTCCGTTTGGAATTGATAAAAGCTACCGTACTGCCTCTACTTGATTAGTGTGACATCGTGTATACATCAGCCCCCAGTACTGTACTGAAGAAGCTTGACTCAATGTATCACTCGGCCTTAAGATTTGCATTGAACTGCCCATATAGGACTCACCACTGTGATCCCTACATTGGGTCAAACTTAACATCTCTGAATGTTCGACGGCTTGTGCACCAGATCTTATTTATTCATGATGTACTTACAAAAAAATCCGCAGATTACCTGCTGGATCTCCTCTCTGTTTCAAAGAACAAATTTGACCTAAGGTCTACACTCATTTACCAGCTTCATATTCCCGATTGCCGTACATATACTGGAGAAAGGGCCTTTGCTATTGATGCCCCCAGGGTCTGGAATGCTGTTGCCAAAAAATCACTCAAAACTGCTCTAGAGGAGTTGTATACCCCTAGCTGCCAGTGCTATTCAGTGGCCTAAAATAAAATGTTTCGCTCCGGATGATCGCTGCAATGTACGACCTGTGTTTTTATTTAGTGTGCTGATCTTAAAGGTGCATTGAAAAATTATAATACTCCGATTGATGCTCCTGCTGTTGTGGAGTGACTCATGCAGCCAGCTATGGCTGCAGGGTTTTGATAGTACATGTTGTTTATGTCATTTATTGTGAAAATTCCGTCACAGTTCCTATGATCACTGTTTCATTGCTTTCATGGCTTTATTTAGGTGATTTGGAAAAGTGTATTGGTTTGGCCATGTTTGTTTGTTGTAGTATGGAGTAAGACTGATGGCCTTAATATAAGTTGTCTTGTGGTTGTTGTTGTTGTTTGACTTGCATCCCACTGGGATTTTTGCACACAGCGTTGGTGTGCGGTGTTTTTTCTGCAATATTTTGCTGTCTTTTCTTAGATTTTCTGTTTGCACTTAGTCACATATTCACTTTAAGATGTTTTCTTGTTCATGTTTTTGTTTTTTGTTTGTTGCGGTTGCACCCGATTCAAGAGCCGAATGGCTCACAGGGCTATACCTAATAAATTAACTTGAACTTGATGTAGTGGTGACGTGGTGGTGGTGCTGGTGGTAACAGGTGTGGCGTAGTGGTGGTGTGGTGGTGATGGTGGTAACAGGCGTGGCGTAGTGATAGTGTGGTGGTGATGGTGGTAACAGGCGTGGTGTAGTGGTGACGTGGTGGTGGTGGTGGTAACATGCGTGGCGTAGTGGTGACGTGGTGGTGGTGTGGTGGTGATGGTGGTAACAGGTGTGGCGTAGTGGTGGTGTGCCCCGCCCCCCCGTCACCTCCACGTGGTACTTCTTGTGCACGTAGTCTCGGATCGTCTGGTCCTTGACGTCCTCGAAGTATCCGCTGCGCGGGGGGGTCCCGTCGGGACGGTGGCAGGGCGCCGCGAGGGGACAGCACAGTCCGTCGGCGCCGTGCTCGTGGTGCGCGCACAGCTCCGCGGGACCCGCGTGCGTGCGGCCCCCGTCGATCCCGCACCCGCGCCCTTCCAGACCTGCGCCACCAACCCCACCAAAAACATCACCACCATTGAGCGCGCAATCGTGGTGGTGTTTTTGGTGGTGGTGTTGGTGGTGGTGGAGGTGTATGTGTATCTGCTGTGTACGTACCTCTCTAAATCTGTGTACCCGTGCGCGTGTGCCCGTGCGCTTGTGCCCGTGCGTGTGCCCGTGCGCTTGTGCCCGTGCGTGTGCCCGTGTGTGTGTACCCGTGCGTGCGCGCGTGTACCCGTGCGTGCGCGCGTGTACCCGTGCGTGCGAGCGTGTACCCGTGCGTGCGCGCGTGTACCCGTGTGCGTGTACCCGTGTGCGTGTACCCGTGTGCGTGTACCCGTGCGCGTGTACCCGTGCGCGTGTACCCGTGCGCGTGTACCCGTGCGCGTGTACCCGTGCGCGTGTACCCGTGCGCGTGTACCCGTGCGCGTGTACCCGTGCGCGTGTACCCGTGCGCGTGTACCCGTGCGCGTGTACCCGTGCGCGTGTACCCGTGCGCGTGTACCCGTGCGCGTGTACCCGTGTGCGTGTACCCGTGTGCGCGCGTGTACCCGTGCGTGCGCCCAGCGTGCCGCGCGTTACCTGGACCCGTGTCGTGGGGGCGCGGCTCCACCTCGTAGTGGTGCACGCGGCCCCTGCACACGACGGACAGCACCAGGCCACCCACGGTGCTCGTGCTCTTGCGCAACAGGAAGAGGCCCTCGACGAAGCCGGCGGCGCGCAGGTGGCCCTCGGCCTCGTCGCGGCCCACGTGGCCAAAGTAGTAGGGCAGCGGCTCCCCGCTCGCGTCCATGGCTCCCACCCGCTAGCGAGCGAGTGACACCGTCACCCCCCTCCCCCCGCCCGTGTAGGGCGTTCTCTGTGCGTGTGCGCTCCGTGTCCCAGTGGCGGAGAGTCGGAATTGTCGGAGTCCCTCTCACAAGTTGCCTTTGCCCTTAGAGCCTCCTTGTCTCTCGCACCCGAGTCTCGGAATCTTCTTGTCGATGAGTCTGTGATGTCTTGGTCTCGACGGTGCTGTCTGTCTCCCCTGTTCCCGAGTCTCTTGGCGTCAGCCGAGTCTGCGTGTGTCTCCACTCATCACCGTCCTCTCCTGCTCCTCCACCTCCCTCTCTTCTCTCTAATCGAGTCGTTCTCCGTGGGACACCGAAGAGGTTGGGCGATTCCCGTGGTCACGATTCATTCCAAGCAGACACAGGCATCTGCACAAGCAGAGCAGTGTCACCATGATCATCAGCAGCAGCAGTAGCAATACATCCATCATGAATAGCAGCATCATCATCAGCAGCAATATTATCATCTTCGACATCAGCATCATCACCATCACCACCGGAAGCAATAGCATCAGCAACATTGTCATCAGCATCATCAACAGCAGCAGAAGTAGCATTATTATCATCATCAGAACAAACTTCGTCTAGACCATCGGCCATCACTGTCCCTCCTGGCCGCGATGCCCGTCCTGCTGCCCAAGCCCCTCTCAGTCCCCGTCACGGCGTCGACGATGCCTCGAACCTGCGGTGCGTTCCCTAGCGCCCGTGTCTCCTCTCTTTCCGACTCTCTCTCCGACAAGCGCGCGTCTCTCCGTGCTTCGCGGCGCACTTCTCTCCATCGTTCGTTCCCTCGAGTGGCCGCGCTGTTCCCGAGCCTCGTCGCTGCGGCTCCTCGAACCTCGTCGCTGCGGCAGGGCCACGCGTCGGCGGTGGCCGTGGTTTTTAATCTTCAGGCCAAAATTCCAAGTCATGAACCCTCCACCACCCGACGTGGTTATCATGCTTACACCCACGATGTCGATTGCTTTTTACTATTTGTATTTGACCAGGTAAGGCCCACTGAGCTATTATCGCTCTTTATCAGAAGCGACCTGGCCACAAATGAGAGCTCAACGAAGTGGCTTGTCGTCACGTGGACATTTATAGCAGCCCAATACTCTAAAACGCGTGTTTCTAAATGTGGAGGGGAAAAAACGGAGGACACGGAGAAAAATCCACACGGCCACAGGGAGAGAAAACGCAAACACCAAATATACAACAGACATCAAGGTCGGGATCGAAGCCACGAACTCCCTGCACACCAGGCGAGGGAGTTAACATCTCACCACATCGCCGATGCGCCTACCCAATTCTCCGCGTGGCCTCGCACCTCGTCGCGGACTGAATTAAACATCGACCGCGCTTCTCTCTCAGTCTGCCGCGAGCTGCTCCCAGACACCCAGAGCCGCGATGGTGGTGGTGTTGGTGGTGAGAGTTCCCCTAGGAACCTAAGATTCTAAATCTCGACTGCCTGGCCTGGTCCTGGACCGCCTGAGGAAAGTTGCACGTTTAACACTTAAGGCTTTCGCGACCAAGATTATCCATAAAAGTTGGGAGCGAGCGATAGAATGCGATCGTGGCTTGCGGCTGGGGTTGGCGTTTACACCCCCACCGCCTCGCCCTGATGTCGAAAGGGGAAATGGTCGAATTTTAGGACCTCGGCTCACGCAGCTGCAATGGCTGCATCGGGAACGCAGTCGAGAAGTCTCCAGAACCCCCGGTTGACAGACGAGGTGTCCCAGCGAGCTGAGACAGTGCCGGGCTCTCCCTCTCTCGCTTTCTCTCGCTCTCTCCGTCTGGAACGTTCCCACCACAGCTCCACGTTGCGAGGGTTTCATGTCTCGCTGCGCATTCCGCTGGGTGTCTGCGAGACCGGAGTGAGTGGCACGCGACGCGTAGCCACAGCCATCGTGAGAGGAGGTAGTGTGGAAATGGCATGCGCTCACCACTATCACCCATCCCACCTTACCACCACCCTCACCACACCATGATCACCCCACCTCCTCACCACTACCACCCTCCCTCCTCACAACCACCCTCCCTCCTCACAACCACCCTCACCAGGACGACCCACCTCACCACCAACCTCACCACTACGACCGACCTCACCACCACCACCCTCACCACTACCACCCTTCCCCTTCACCACAAGCCCATCTTATCGCCTCCCTTGTGTCACATGGTGCCGTGAAAGGAAGCAGATGTCCATACTTCCGTGAAGCTAACCACGGGCTCACCTTGCAGCCCAGCTGCCTAACCCCATAGCTAACAGGGCCCCATAGCTAGCACAGATGTCCAACCCAACAACAGAAACTTCTGCGCAATCCAAAAAACACATCTCTAGTCCAAAACCAAACCAGACCTCAGTACCAAACCAAACCAGATCCCCAGACCAAACCAGATCTCAGTACCAAACCAAACCAGATCTCAGTACCAAACCAGATCTCAGTACCAAACCAGATCTCAGTGCCAAACCAAACCAGATCCCCAGACCAAACCAGATCTCAGTACCAAACCAAACCAGATCTCAGTACCAAACCAAACCAGATCTCAGTACCAAACCAGATCTCAGTCCTAAACCAGATCTCAGTACCAAACCAAACCAGATCCCCAGACCAAACCAGATCTCTGGCACAAACCAAACCAGATCTGAGTACCAAACCAAACCAGATCCCCAGACCAAACCAGATCTCTGGCACAAACCAAACCAGATCTCAGTACCAAACCAAACCAGATCTCTGGACTAAACCAGATCTCAGTCCCAAACCAAACCCGATCTCAGTACCAAACCAAACCAGATCCCCAAACTAAACCAAACCAGATATCAGTCCCAAAGCAGATCTCTGGCACAAACCAAACCAGATCTCTGGACCAAACCAAAGCAGATCTCTGGCACAAACCAAACCAGAGTTAAACCGATTGAGAGCCACACAGACTACAATTATCTTCAAAGGAGACCCTGGGTGTTTAGAAAGTCTCACAGGCTTCCATGGAGACCCAGAGACTTGCATATAATCACATAGAGACCCACATATTTATGCAGAGACCTATAGATACACACGAAGATCCATAGATTTACATAACCCAAATACTTACAGAGAGCCATAGACTTACAGGGATATCTATAGGCGTACCTATAATAAGTGATCTGTCGAGTATATAAATGACAATTACAAGTCGTAGTCATTATGAATAGAAGAGCGAACGTAATTTAAACGTAAGCTAAAACACAAAGTGCAAAAACAACAAAAAACTCAACAGCTACACGGAAAACGAGATTAAATTCAACCAAAGTGTAATGGAAATTAAATAAGTAGAGCGGTGATGCAGCGGTTTGTAGCGCACTGTGCTACAAACCGAGCACCCAGAGTTTGACTCGCGGCCATGGGCAGTGGCGTTCTATCCGAAACAGACATGTCGCCTCCCTCGAGGACACCAACCCGCACTAACCAGCGTACTGAAGCATGGCCAAATGATCACCAGGACCGGCTGGGCGCAATCACACGTGCGCATGGTTTGGACTCCATCTGTGCCTTCTGTACTGGGATAGAGTGTTGTCCCCTCGCACGCGTGAGTTGTCTCCCCCGACACGTATAATGGGAATAATAAACACTCGTCATCGATTGGCTGAAAACTCCTCGTTCTGTGGACGCCTTTGCGAGCTGCGTGTTGCGCAGCGCGTGTGAAACGGGGTTCGCACGAACGCGGCGAGTTCACAACCCGCTATTATTGCTGCACACGGGGGGGCGAGTTACCGAAATCAGTCGACAGCTTGCGGAGGCATTCCCCACGCCGTAGCCAGACCATGGTTCTCTGACCGCTCTTCTATCGCCGCTGCTGCTACGACTACTGCTGCCACGGTTCCTGTTCCCGTGAGCCTCACTCCTTGATTCCTCCAGCCGTATCGAGGACTCGGCTTCTGCCAGACTCAGACTGTCGGCTTCTGCCAGACTCAGACTGTTTCGTCTCATCCTCCGTCACTGCTCCGCTTTTGGGAATTACCTCTCCCATCACCGTCGACGTCTCTTTTTTTTACCAAAGCTCGTGCAATCATCACCTCGCTCAACTCGATAAACGCGTTTCGTACCCCTTGCTTAATACACCTGCAATAGTGCTGTTTGCGCTGTAGGAGCGACGGGAGGGAGAGGTTTAGAGGGTCATGGGGGGTCCTTGGCTCAGCCGCCACGTGGCCGAGCGGCTCCCGTGGCAGCCGAGGCCGCGGCGCGACTCGGAGGGAGCCGCGGGGCCCAACCGACACTTCCTGTGGCGCAGTCGACGTGCGGCAGAGGCCGAGGCAACGTCTTGCAAACATTGTTCCGAGAAACGGAGGTCTCGCTCGCCTGGGGTTCGCGCTTCGAGTGATCACCAGAGAGCCGTAGCCGCGTGCGCTCTCGCCACCGGTCTGGCTTCTTGAGTCCGTCTCAATTAGGCCTCGGCAAGGTAAGGTAATTTACCCTTTTTACCGAGTAAAAGGGTAAAGGTAAAGGGTAAATGTGTATACATGCCAAGGGGAAAGGTAAAGGGTAGGGTAAAGGTAGCTCGGAAGAATTGCCCGGTAGGGTAAAGGTAGCGCGAAGTATTACCCGGTAAATACGGGACCTTGTTTACCGCTAAAAGCTCCGTGGCGCAGTCCGTGGCCTCCATTTAATAAGTAATATTTAAAAACTTTATTAAAAACACGCTTTTATAAAATGTACGGGTAATGGCAGAACTCCACGACTCCAGGAAGTGGCCCCGAGGCTTGCCATAACGTAAGGGGCCGTGGTGATTTACAGCCAACGTCAGTTGAGCGTGGACAATTAGTCCCAAGCCGAAACATACCATATAAAAAAGAATGTTAAAAAATATAGATTTTTTATGATAGAATATAGTATTGTCATCAGTATGACATAAGTATACCAAGTTTGTAGTCGATACCACATTAGGAAGTGGGTTAAAATTGAGTTACAAGATTTGAGGATACGACAACGACAACAATGACAACAACAACAAGCGTGTAAAATTGGAATCATCGAGAGTATTCTATATGAATAAAGCGCTCTACCTATAGCATTTACCGTTATAAACCTTGTTCATGTGTAGTACCCTGGTAATTACCCTGTAATCGGGTAATTTGTATGGGGTAAGGGTAAAAGGTAGGCTCGTTGCTTTTTAACTTTTACCGTTTACCTTACCTGCTAAAGGGTAAAAGGTAAGGGTAGAGTGATTGTATTGTGGTAGGGTAAAGGTAGGCTCGTTGTTTTTACCTTACCTTGCCGAGGCCTACGTCTCCTCCCCTCGGGTCGCCGGGCTCGGCGTCTCCATCGCCTGTCCCCCTGCACCCACGTGCTCCACCCGTCACTCTACCTCCTCCTATTCCCAACCTCCGAGTCGCTTGCATGAGTCAACCATCATGAGTGACTACTCATTCCACATTTCTCTGGCAGGGGGGGGGGAGGCTCTACATGAAGTAATTCGCTACGCAGACATATCCCAACAGAGTATATGATATAGAGATACAGTAATGCGTTTTCCGTGTTAAATTTGACTCACTAATACTGTACGTAGCAGACACTGGCCACTCAACACACGTGTCTCGGTATAGGGTTGATGACATTTCACAGTCCACGTAATTATGTTTAATATATTATAACCTCCATTATACGAAGCTTTTCACCCAACGACCATTACAGAACCAAAATAATAATAACGACTTGTTTAAGCAGACGTCACCACGGCAGTGAAAGGCTGAGTTTAGGGCCCAAAAATCCGGGTTCAGATTTCACTCGTAAGCCAGGACTCGAACTGGGGTCGTCCGGGCCATAGCGCAGTACGCTAACCACTGCGCCACCGCTACCCGCCTGCACCCTGTGGGGTGTTGTAATCATTTTAAAGTCTTCTTGGTTCTTTCGGTAAAGTCACGTAGAAGGGAAGTAATAAAATAATAAAAATAAAACATAATAAAATAATTTTTACGACGTTTCGGCCACAACGCAAGCATGTTAAAGCTTTCGTGACTGCAGGGATTAATCTTCTTGGTTCTTTCGGTAAAGTCACATAGAATGGAAATAATAAAATAATAAAAATTATGTTTTGTTATTGTTTTATTATTTCCATTCTGTTATGTTTTATTTTTATTATTTTATTATTTCCATTCTACGTGACTTTACCGAAAGAACCAAGAAGATGTTGTAATCATCTTCTCATAGGCCTGGGGAACTGACATTTGCACAATTTCTGTCGGGGCTTCGCTTCTAACGAAAAGTTTATTATAATTAGTTCCCCAAAAAAGATCGGGCACATATGATTTGGTATAAATATGATATATACTGTATATGTACGGGCACTTTTCTGAATAATTCATACAATTACCGCATTTTCCAGATTATAAAACGCTCCGGAAAGTGAGACGCACCTCCACACGTGTGCCCAGTTTCAATGAAGACAAATGTGGCCTTACGCACGCGGCTACCCGATTATAAGAAGCAACCGACGAGTTCTAATCTGGTCACACAAAGCTACCGGATTATAAGACGACCCCAATAAAGTTTTACTCATCCAATTAGAACTGTTGGACAAGTACGGTGCGAAAGACTTTCAGCATACATACTCATCTACCGGATTATAAGACGTGCAGGCACAAAAAGTGCGTCTTGTATTCCGGAGCCTGGGGAGTATACGTTCTGCTCGGTTTAACACGCGGGTTTTCGCTACCAATATCATCCGTAATAGAGGGTTTTTGGGGTTAGATCGCGTAAATATATAAATGTGTCGTTAAATCCGCCACCACCCGACACAGCCAACTAGTAAGGGTTGTCACGTAAACAGAACGTGGCCAATTCGTCACTGGTACAGCACTAACCGGTGTGTTGGAGAGCCAAGCCACAACATTTACTATCCAAGTTCGACGTATCGCCAGTAATTACAACTAGCTTCATCAGGCGACAGCCAGATGTTTGGAGAAGTCCACCTGTTTCGTTCCTTATATAGAGGCGTAGATGTGGTGACCACGCTTCTCCGCTCTTGCGCAAAGTGGGGGGGGGGGGGGTGTTAATGAGTCAACGTGCATTACGCATGCGCATTATGCGAGCCCTTTGATCGCAATGGAAGTGGAAGTTCTACCATTTCTGGATATTCTGCTCGGACGGGGTCTAAATGGTAAAATAACACGCAGCGTTTACCGTAAGAAAACGCACACTGACGCCGCTCTGAATGCAGTCACACCATCACCCCGCACAGAGATCTGCTCTTATCAAGCCGCTCATTCATCGAGCTAAGAAAGGAAGAATAACACAGCGGTTGTCCTATGGATAGATTTACATTCGCCAAAGGAATGTGGAATGTTCCTCCACTGGCTTTCGCCAGGTCGACTCAGCCTCAAATGAGTATAGGACCTGCTGCGATGTGTTAACATCGTCACGAAGGGAGAAAACGGTCCTGCGGAGCCCGTCGTGGAAATTCCACATGACTATGGCGGGCGCAAGTCCATAAACAGGACAGCCACGGTTGATCTTCCCCACAAAGTGGTGATCATTGTCATTTTATCGACCCAAGAGGGAAGGATGATCATCCGTTCCAGCTGCAACGTGTCTTGCCCACGCCAATTTCCTTGTACTTGGCAGTCAGCAAGGTTTCTCTACCTGGCGTAGATTCTCTTATCCACGCGTTCCTCTTTCTCTATCCGAAACTCCAATTCTGAGCACGTACCTCGGATCCGTACATTGAAGCTGCTGGCAGTACGTGCTGATTGAAAGCTTTCCTTGTCCGGCGCAAACAGTAAACGTTGTTTGTCATCGTCAATTTAAACTTGAACAAATGCAAACCCATCCTTCTCGAGCCTCACCGCCTCGCTACTGCGTCTCGGCTCCGCGAGTCTACGCGGGGCGTCAACGAAGAGAAGGAACGGAAAAGTGCGCAAAGAAGCAGGGGGAGAGAGAGAGAGATGCCCGCTTGGAGAGCGCACGCAGGATCGAGGCATCGTCCACACCGTGACGGGGAGTGAGAGGGGCCTGAGCAGCGGGACGCGTGTCGCGGCCACGAGGGGCGGCGATGGCCGCGACTGCGAACGGAGCGGCAGCCGAGGAACGTGAACGCGCTCCGAGAGGAGATGGAGCGAAATCGGCTCGTGGTGTTTAGAGAAGGCGCTGGGTGAATCGTTACATCGCAGGATCGTCAGCGGTTCGGGGAGGCCTTCATCTAGCAGTGGCTCTCACCCTGACTGATGATTATTTGTCTTTGAGTGGCTGTTTTTGTTACGATTTTTGGCCATATTTTATCACCGATTTTTTGTACGAGGTGTGTAAAGTTACAGGTCAATGAGACACAGAGTGACGCGTTCATCGTTTCACTGACGAACATTGACATTTAAGACAATTGGTTATTTAAAATGTGTTCAGAGTATAAATGATGGCAATAAAACAATTAAGAACCATTGTGTGTGGGGAGCAGTGGCTAGCGCGCTGCGCTACGAACCCAGCTAGCCGAGTTCGATTCCCGCTCACTGCCACATCAATGCCGAGTGATATCTAAAACCGGTACTGTCCTGGGCCTCCCGTAACTTAATCCAGCCTTAAATGAGTACCTGGTGCGGCCTGAAGTAAACTTTAGCACTGGGGAGACAAAGGCGGCCGGGCGTGGTTGCTGGCCACCAACCCCCTCGTGTGCCGTGGCCGGCCTTCATAGGTGCTCGCTAACAGCACTTGCCCCAACAGTCTATGCAGGCTATACGGAACGCATGTGTCTTTGTGTATGTGTGGTATAATTCTATTAAATTTTACAGACCCATCACTAATTGCATACCCGTCTCATGATGTTTTATCATCATGAGACGAGTGTACACACGCGCGCGCGCACATAATTAATGTAGACACACTGCGCGCGTACACACATTCACATTCTGATTAGTGCAATCACACACACAATACTCGTGGGCACAGACAAACACAAATTATGATAAACGCATGCAAATTACTGGCCCAAGCGCACGTGCGCTCCGATGGGTGTGGACACAGAATTCCCGTGTACACCGATTATGATCAAATGCACGCAAAGTTATGGCGCACACAAATCATGATACATGTATACACAATAATTATGTACACCAATAATACAGGTTTTTTTTTTGGGGGGGGGGGTTAGATCGCGAAAATATGTGTTGTTAAAACCGCCACCACCCGACACAGCCAACTAGTAAGGTGTGTCACGTAAACAGAACGTGCCAAATCGCTCCGAGTACAGCATCACCGGAGTGTGTTGGAGTTGCAAAGCCACAACATTTACAATCTGAGTACGACGTTTCGCCAATAATTACAACTAGCTTCATCAGGTGACAGCCAGATTTGTGGAGAAATCTTCCCGTTTCGTTTCTTACATAGAGGGGTAGATGTGTCAACGTACGTTCTGCATGCGCATTACGCAAGCCCATTGCTCTTGTACCGCCTGTTGATTGTGTGCACTAAAATAGCCGTCCCTGTTATCGTTCAACGGTAATCCCCATTCAAGTATGGGGACCTGTATAGGCAATAATTTAAACAATCTATTACTTATTCTTGGTTCTTTCGGTAAAGTCACGTAGAAGGGAAGCAATTAAATAATACAAATATAAAACAAAATTATAATTTTATATTATTTATTATTATTTTATTTGTATTGCATTGCTTCCCTTCTACGTGAGTTTACCGAAAGAGCCAAGAATATGAATCGCTGCAGTCACGAAAGCTTTAAAAAAATGTATTACTTGATGATTCGCTCCCAAGCAGCACTAAGTCTGTAGCTATCCGAACGGTTAAAATTATTTTTATTTCTCTCAATTTCGATAAATTCTCTAATTAGTCTTGGCCAGTAGTAGCTAGTTTTGCACAGCACTTCAACATTATCAAGATAAATTGAGTGTCCTTGTTGGCACGCGTGTTCTGCCTCTGCCGACAGTTGTAGTTGGGGATATTTAATATTTCTTTGGTCTTTTTTTTAGTTTCGTGCTGATCATTCGTCCTGTTTGCCCAACACAACATTCGCCACAAGTGCAATCAATCCGGTACACACCTTCTGTTGATAGCTTCGGTAATACATCTTTTGTACCAGATATTAATTTCTGTATTTTATGTACCGTGCCAAATCTGGCTCGGATGTTTTGTTTTTCCAAACATCCAGAGCTGCTCTTTGGTTCTTTCGGTAAAGTCACGGAGAAATAAAATAAATAAAATAATGGAATACGACGTTTCGATTGCAATACAAGCAACCATCATCAGGTACAAGTGTGTGTTTATGTTGTGTGTTTCTCTCTGTGTGTCTCTGTGTTGTCTCTCTCTGCTTGTGTGTCTGTCTGTATGTGTCTCTCTCTCTGTGTCTATGTTGTGTGTTTCTCTCTGTGTGTCTCTGTGTTGTCTCTCTCTGCTTGTGTGTCTGTCTGTGTGTCTGTGTTTTGTCTGTCTCTCAAATTGAGTTCTACCTGATGACGGTTGCTTGTGTTGCAATCGAAACGTCGTACTCTATTACTTAATTTATTTTCTTTCTACATTACTTTACCGAAAGAACCAAAGAGTCATTCCCGCAGTCACGAAAGCTTCAAAGCCAGAGCTAGTTCATCGGTTACTCCCGCAATTTACGGTATTTTAATCGTTTAAATTACTTAGTCAGTTCTAAGGCTCGTGTTATTTCATTTGGTTTTGGCATCATTGTAACCGTTCAATTGCAGCGCTTATTTAACATGTGCACACGCACATCAACGACGGCGAATCTACGCGCGAAGTGCGTCTTCTTACATTTACAAAATCTATGCACACACACACGCGCGTACATTACTATGAATCTAAAACACTAGCGTGCACACACACACAAGGTGTACACGCAACATAATTTTTAGTAAATGTATATACAAAATATAATAAGTTACCCAGCAAGGGACAAAATACGCCGTGTACAATTATAAATGTGTACACAATACTATTGTACACAAAGTGTGCTTAGTGTACATATGTACGCAGACGTCACTGGGAATACCCTCACAGACACAGCGCGCCCTCGGCCAACACCCATGATGCACAGAGTTAGGGGTATCGTTATAGGGGTATCGTTATAGGGGTAAAGTTAGGGTTAGAGTTATATGGGTATGGTTATAGGGGTAGAGCTATAGGGGGATGGTTATAAAGGTAGAGTTAGGGGTAGAGTTATATGGGTATCGTTATAGGGGTAAAGTTAGGGTTACAGTTATATGGGTATGGTTATAGGGGTAAAGTTAGGGTTACAGTTATATGGGTATGGTTATAGGGGTAAAGTTAGGGTTAGAGTTATATGGGTATCGCTATAGGGGTAGAGTTAGGGGTAGAGTTATATGGGTATGGTTATAGGGGTAGACTTAGGGGTAGAGCTATAGGGGGATGGTTATAGGGGTAAAGTTGGGGATAGCGTTATATGGGTATGGTTATAGGGGTAGGGGTAGAGTAATAGGTAAACAATTAGGGGTAGAATAATCGTGGTGTAGTTATAGGGTTAGGGGTAGTGTTAGGGGTTCGGGTAGGGTTAGTGTGAGGGGCAGAGTTAGTGGTATGGGTAGGGTTAGTGTGAGGGTTAGTGTTAGGGGTAGAGTTATAGGGGTTTGGGTAGGGTTATTGTGAGTAGTAGAGTTAGGGGTATGGGTAGGGTTAGTGTAAGGGGTAGAGTTAGGGGTTTGGGTAGGGTTAGTGTAAGGGGTAGTGTTAGGGGTTTGGGTAGGGTTAGTGCGAGGGGTAGAGTTAGGGGTTTGGGTAGGGTTAGTGTGAGGGGTAGTGTTAGGGGTTTGGGTAGGGTTAGTGCGAGGGGTAGAGTTAGGGGTTTGGGTAGGGTTAGTGCGAGGGGTAGAGTTAGGGGTAGGTTTGGTATGCGAGATAAGCCGAGATTAAAGCAGCCCAATGCAGTTCGAGACAACATTCACCATCATCACACATCGTCGTCATCAAATACATCATCATCATCACAGCACACATCACTATCCCAGCCTCATCAAAATCCAGAGCCAGATTGGATTTCAATTCCGAACTGAGCGAGAGCACATCCAGTCTGCACCCACTTTACCGACAGTATACATCGCTGCACCCACTTTACCGACAGTATAAATCGCTGCACCCACTTTACCGACAGTATAAATCGCTGCACCCACTTTACCGACAGCCGATCTCCGTGTCGCCGCGTGGAAGGTCGAGGTCTAAGCGAGCTGGGGCGAGGGACTTTAACAGTGACTCAAATCCTCTCCGTCAGCCGTCCTCTCGCCTCCCCGTGCGCGTTCGTGTGAGCACGCGCGCGTGTTCGTGTTCGTGCGCGTGCACGCGTGTGGGTTTGTGGGTTTGGGGGGGTGCAGGGGGTGGAGGGAGTCGGCAAAGGTGGAACTCGAGAATTGCATAATTTCCTTAATTTGTGCCTCCCCTTCTCTCCGTCCTTGCTCTCCCTCCCTCCCTCCTCCATTCCCACCCTCTCCCCTCCCTTCTCTGCCTTCCAGACCAGGGCTCAAATTGGCCAAAATCGAAAATCACACCGCGAAAATACCCTCACTGCGCACAGAGCGGCAATCATCGCCCCCTGCTGGCAGCAGACAGACTGACGCGCCAGGCCACTCGGGCAATGAGACTCCGTCTGGAGACGTCCCCACCTCGTCACGCAACAGCCACCTGCAAATCCTCCTCGCTCCCCCCTCCCGCACACTCACCATCAGCTCGCAGAAGGTCGCATCTCACCTGGGGAGATGTGGTGGGGGGGTCCGGAATCTCACCTCTCCCCAATCTCCCTCCAGCCCCCCACCCTCCTCTGGCTGGTGAGTAGCTGTCCAGATCACCAGGTGTTCATGTGCGACGACTGCCGGGTGAGCCTGGGGAGCATGTCTTCTGGTGAGCAGGTAGGCAATAGGTAGGTAGCCGTGCAGATTACGGGTGAACAAAGGGATGGGTCGGTAGGGAGGTGGGTAGGCAACTGCACAGGTAGGTGAATGCACAGGTAGGCAGGTGAAGAGGCAGGTGAGTAAACGAGCAGGTATGTGAATGCACAGGTAGGCAGGTGAGTCGCTAGTTGCTTTCTCAGGCAGTCAGGAAGTGCCGACACCGGATGGGTCAGCGTGGATAGAAGCACTGTAAGCAGAGGAAGCGACTCTCATTGACCTTTGGTCGGCGTGAAACCGCACGTGTGTGTGTGAGTGTCAGAGTGGGGGAGCGGTGGCGCAGTGGTGAGCGCACTGCGCTACGGACGAAGTTGCTAGAGTTCGATTCCCTGCCACCTAGGGGGGGGGGGGGGTCAGACATTTGTGATGATGTGTGACAATGGAGGGGGGGGGGTTGAGAAATGTGACGTCATATCAAAATGTGCAACTTTAAATAAATATAGACAACACGTTCTACTTAGTTAAATAGACTTTTTAATAAATGTTTTCTCCTACAACATCAGAGTGCAGCGCCACATTAAATACGCACTACAATGATAAAAGTTTAAAGCGATTTGAAGCATGGTTTATTTTTGGGGGAGGGGGGGGCAGAGCTTTGTGACGTCATATTTGCGGGGGAGGGTCTGACTTTTTGTGACGCCGTGTGACGATGCGGGGGGGGGGGTCAAAAATCGTCCAAGATCGCGTGACGTCATTTATGGACGGCCCCTAACATCAGTGGCGAGTGAATGGATGCCGTCTGAACCGGCCTCGGTCCTGTGCCTCCCCTCGGTCGTCTCAGCCAGAAACCGAGTTCCCTGGTTGCGATGTGCAAAACATCGGCACCCGGGGAGACAAAGGCGGCCGCAGAGATGCGCGTGAGAGAATGGGAGGGGCAGTCAAGCAAAATAAACATCTCTGGTACTGAATTTTGACTTACAACTTTCGTGACTGCAGGAATTCATATCCTTTGGTTCTTTCGGTAAAGTTGCGTAGATATACAAATTAAAAGTTAATTTTAAAAAACGAAGACGTTTCGATCACACGGCAAGCGATCGTCATCAGGAGGAGGAGGGGGGGGGACGTCTTCGTTCTTGTTTTTCTTCTACGTGACTTTACCGAAAGAACCAACGGATAGGACTGAATTGCTCTGCCCCCCGTGAGCGCCTGCTCCTCCAAGAGACCCGCACGGCGTTGGGAGGCCATCCCTATCCAGCAGTGGATTGACACCATTGGCCCCGTGCGTGGACACGCGAACCTACTTGCTCGACTGCCGCCCGCGTCTCATCGTTGCGCCGTGTCCGAGGCGACACGCGCCAGCAGGTGGCAGGAGAGCGACATTCATGTTGCCCGCAACCGGGAATGGCTCTCGCCAAAAGCTCCCAGCATTATCACCAATCATCATCACCATCATCATCACCACCATCATCACCAATCATCATCATCACCACCATCATCACCAATCATCACCAATTATCATCACCAGACTGACTGGCTGACTGACTATATGACTGACTGTCTGACACACTGACTGGCTAACTGACTATATGACTGACTGTCTGACAGACTGACTGGCTGACTGACTATATGACTGACTGTCTGACAGACTGACTGGCTGACTGACTATATGACTGACTGTCTGACAGACTGACTGGCTGACTGACTATATGAGTGACTGTCTGACACACTGACTGGCTGACTGACTATATGACTGACTGTCTGACACACTGACTGGCTAACTGACTATATGACTGACTGTCTGACAGACTGACTGGCTGACTGACTATATGACTGACTGACAGACTGACTGGCTGACTGACTATATGACTGACTGTCTGACAGACTGACTGGCTGACTGACTATATGACTGACTGTCTGACAGACTGACTGGCTGACTGACTATATGACTGACTGTCTGACACACTGACTGGCTAACTGACTATATGACTGACTGTTTGACAGACAGACTGGCTGACTGACTGTCTGACAGACTGACTGGCTGACTGACTACATGACTGACTGTCTAACAGACTGACTGACTAACTGACTATATGACTGTCTGACAGACTGACTGGCTGACTGACTATATGACTGACTGTCTGACAGACTGACTGGCTGACTGACTATATGACTGACTGTCTGACAGACTGACTGGCTGACTGACTACATGACTGACTGTCTAACAGACTGACTGACTAACTGACTATATGACTGACTGTCTGACAGACTGACTGGCTGACTGACTATATGACTGACTGTCTGACAGACTGACTGGCTGACTGACTATATGACTGACTGTCTGACAGACTGACTGGCTAACTAAATGACTGTCTGACAGACTGACTGGCTGACTGACTATATGACTGACTGTCTGACACACTGACTGACTAACTGATTATATGACTGACTATCTGACAGACTGACTGGCTGACTGACTATATGACTGACTGTCTGACAGACTGACTGGCTGACTGACTACATGACTGACTGTCTAACAGACTGACTGACTAACTGACTATATTACTGTCTGACAGACTGACTGGCTGACTGACTATATGACTGACTGTCTGACAGACTGACTGACTAACTGACTATATGACTGACTGTCTGACAGACTGACTGGCTGACTGTATGACTGACTGTCTGACAGACTGACTGGCTGACTGACTATATGACTGACTTCTGGCAGACTGACTCGCTGACTAACTACATGCCTGACTGTCTATATGACTGTATGTCTGACACAATGACTGGCTGACTGACTATATGACTGACTGTCTGACAGACTGACTGGCTGACTGACTATATGACTGACTGTCTGACAGACTGACTGGCTGACTGACTATATGACTGACTATCTGACAGACTGACTCGCTGACTAACTAAGTATCCGTCTCCAGCTCACCACGCAGTCTTTAGCCACATTTTACATTTAAATAAAACACAACACACACACGCTCCTGCCCCCTCCTCCTCCATCCACCCCCGTGTTAAATAAAGGGGAATTAGATCATACAAAGGCGTGTGAGTTTGGGGGGCCCGGGAGTGGGTGGGGGGGGCAGTGAGTGATGGCCCTCGCGTGTGAGAGGGAGGCTAGCTGCTGATTTAGGTCCGTGTGAGAATTCTCTCTTCGACATAAATCGCACTCCGCTAAGAGCCGCAACTTCGCGGGGTCGTTAAACCCCGGGGCTACTCTGGTGAGGGGGGGGGGCTGCATTGTGAGACGGGATTAGTGGGGGGCACGGTGGGGCTGGGGGATCTTTTTGAGCATCGTGGAAAGTCTGGCCACCGTCAAAGGAATGTGGAATTGGCCGCGCCGGTGAGCGCCGTTTGAGTTCGAGGTGACCGCAATCGCGTGGCGTGGGGGGGTCTCTGTGTGTGTCTCTGTGGGTCTCCGTGTCTGTCCATGGGTCTCTGTGTGTGTTTCTGTGGGTCTCCGTACCAGTCCATGGGTCTCTATGTGGGTCTTTGTGTCTCTATGTGAAGTCTACGAGTCTCGAAGCGAGTCTGTGGGTCTCTATGTAAGTCGTTGGGACTCTTTGTAAATACAATTTATTTTAGTCTCTAAAGCTGAGATTATTTTTGTAAGTACCGTATACACCCAGACCTTGGATACAAGGAGAATTCGATTACCGGCTCATATCACAGTGGCTATTGACGACATCTGAGCCGGTCCTGGTCGCATTGTTGTACTGCACTCCCAATGTGAGTAGTGTGGGTTGGTCAATGCGGGGAGCATAGACGCGTAAGCAGAGTGCAGTACAACAATTTATTTTATTGCACAACGTAGCCCGGCAGCAGCAGCAGCCGATAGCACCTGTCACGCACGGTGGTCGCCCATTCAAGCACTCTCCACGCTCAACTCTGCTCAACACAAAGACACACACGCACACACGCACATTCTCACACAAAACAACAAAGACACAGATAAAGATCCCCCGTATAGCCTTTACACACTCACTCACGCGCATACGCACTCACAGACACACTCATGCACGCACACACACACACAAAACAACAAAGATAAAGATCCCCCGTACAGCCTTTACACACTCACACGCGCATGCAAAGATACAGATCCCCCGTATAGCCTGAACAGACTGTCGGGGAAAGTTATGTCAGCGAGCACCTATTTAGGCCGGCCCCGAACACGAGGGGGTAAGTGGCCAGCCCCTCGCCCGGCCGCCTTTGTCTTCCCTGTGGCGATATTTACACACGAAACAGGTACTTTTTGAGGCTGAGTCGACCTAGGAGAGGCCCAGCACCGGTTCAAATAATCGTCACTGGTGTTGGCCGTGAGCGGGAATCGAACTCAGACGCACTCTCAGAGACACACACTCTCACACACACTCTCACACACTCACACACACTCATACACACTCACACACACTCTCACACACTCTCACACACTCACACACACACTCTCACACACACACTCAAACACACTCACACACACTCTTAGACACACACTCTCACACACTCACACACACTCATACACACACTCTCACACACACACACACTCACACACTCTCACACACACACTCACACACACTCTCACACACTCACACACACTCATACACACACACTCACACACACACTCTCACACACACACTCTCACACACTCTCACACACACACTCTCACACACACACTCAAACACACTCACACACACTCTTAGACACACACTCTCACACTCTCACACACTCTCAGATACACACTCAGACAAACTCTCACACTCTCAAACACACACACTCTCACACACACTCTCACACACACTCTCACACAATCACACACACTCATACACACACTCACACACACACACTCACACACACACACTCTCACACACACACTCTCACACACACACTCAAACACACTCACACACACTCTTAGACACACACTCTCACACTCTCACACACTCTCAGACACACACTCAGACAAACTCTCACACTCTCACACACACACACTCTCACACACACTCTCACACACACTCTCACACAATCACACACTCTCACACACACACACTCACACACACACTCACAAACACACTCACTCACACACACACTCACACACACTCACACACTCACTCACACACACACACTCTCACACACACTCACACACACACACACTCACACACACACACTCTCACACACACACTCACACACACACTCACACACACACTCACACACTCACACACACTCACACACACACACTCACACACACACACACTCACACACACTCTCACACACACACTCACACACACTCACACACTCTCACACACTCACACACACTCATACACACACACTCACACACACACTCTCACACACACACTCTCACACACTCTCACACACACACTCTCACACACACACTCAAACACACTCACACACACTCTTAGACACACACTCTCACACTCTCACACACTCTCAGATACACACTCAGACAAACTCTCACACTCTCAAACACACACACTCTCACACACACTCTCACACACACTCTCACACAATCACACACACTCATACACACACTCACACACACACACTCACACACACACACTCTCACACACACACTCTCACACACACACTCAAACACACTCACACACACTCTTAGACACACACTCTCACACTCTCACACACTCTCAGACACACACTCAGACAAACTCTCACACTCTCACACACACACACTCTCACACACACTCTCACACACACTCTCACACAATCACACACTCTCACACACACACACTCACACACACACTCACAAACACACTCACTCACACACACACTCACACACACTCACACACTCACTCACACACACACACTCTCACACACACTCACACACACACACACTCACACACACACACTCTCACACACACACTCACACACACACTCACACACACACTCACACACTCACACACACTCACACACACACACTCACACACACACACACTCACACACACTCTCACACACACACTCACACACACTCACACACTCTCACACACACTCACACACACTCACACACACTCACATACTCTCACTTCACACTCTCACACACACTCACACACTCACACACACTCACACACACACTCACTCACACACACTCTCACACACACACTCACACACATTCACACACACATTCACACACACATTCACACAGTCTCACACACACTCTCACACACACTCACACACACACTCTCACACACTCACACACCCACACTCTCACTCACACACACACTCACACACACTCTCACACACACTCTCACACACACTCTCACACACACTCTCACACACACATTCACACACACACTCACACACTCACACACACTCACACACTACTCACACACACTCACACACTACTCACACACTCTCACACACACTCACACACACACTCACACACACAATCACACACACACACTCTCACACACTCACACACTCACAAACACACTCACTCACACACACTCACACACACTCTCACACTCACACACACACTCACACACACTCTCACACACACACTCACACACACTCACACACACTCACACACACTCACAACACACACTCACGACACACTCACGACACCCACTCACAACACTCACACACAACACACACTCACACACACACTCACACACTCACACACACTCTGGCAGGGGAATGCAGTCGAGCCGCCCTCACGGTTTCCAGAGCAACGCGGCCACCCAGGGCGAGTCACGTGACGCGGGACCACACACGGCGCTCCACGTCGAGGATGAACCTCGCCGCGCGCATTCTCCGGATTATAAGACGCACCGGGAAGTGAGACGCACTTCGAAACTTGTGTCCGCTGGTACATATTGAGGTTATGCAAATCTGCTGACACACACACACACGCGGATAATAATCACAAATCCAAAGGATGCAAGTGCGTCTTAGAATCCAGACACTGCGATGATTACTCCTCTCAGCCTCGCATGACTGAAGGGAAGGCAACGCCACCCTCAGATGGCTTCACAAAGTGACGGAAATAAGATTCCGTTACTTCTCGCGCCGACAAGCGGAGAGGCAGCAACAGCCGCAGCGGCCACTTGTTGAGCCGCGGCTACCAACAATTGCCTAAGCTCTGCGGTCCTCTGCATGTTAAGATGTTTTCAACCATTTAACGATACGATATTACACGTGGGGGGGGGGGGGGGGAACCGGAGCGCCTGGAGAAACCCTGCGCGAGGGGGGAACACTCGATCCCATAGAGACGGGACAGGTGGCGTCCACATTGTTACTGTACTTGAGGTCATCCCTTCTGGCTCCTCCTCGACTCCCAGGGGTAGGAAGATGGAACAGATGGAGATTAGTCAACACTTTGCTCCACCGCCTCCTCCTGGCGAGCCAGGGCACGGCTCCCCCTCGACACCCAGGGGAAGGGAGTTTCACGACAACGTCTCTGTGTGATCCACCAATCCTAGCTGCTGCCTGCACACAGAGCTGGCTCACTCAAAGCAGCCGCGTGCAGCAGCGTGATCTAGAAAGCTCAGCAAAGAACTCAATTGGGATGCCACTCACAAGAGCCACCATTGCCCCGTACTGCGAAAGCGTGGCAGGTTCCTCTTGAAAATCAGTCATGGGACTCAGTGAGGCTTTCCTGGGTTAAGCAGCGTGATGACGATCGTGCTGAACACGAGACAGCGGGCCTCGTCACAAGAGGGCTACACTTTCCGTGGCCAATTAATTATATTATTTAACACGAATATGAATTGATAATAATAGTTTTTTGAAAATTTATAATCACCTAATACAAGTCACTGATTGATGTTACTGGAGTATAAGACGCACTGGAAAATAAGACGCACTCCGAACTTGTGCCCGGTTTAATTAAAGCACTACAGATTTGGTCACTCACACACACAGCTACCGGTTTATAAGACGCATCCTAAACTTCGTCTTAAAATACAGGGAGAAGGTGCGCGTCATATTATCCGGAGAATCCGCGTCCGTAGCCAGGGGATGGCAGGACAGCAAGCGGGTGGATATATTGACGTGTGCCGATGTTTACACACTGCTACCGGTACCCATTTCAGGCTGAGACGACTTAAGGGAGGTCCAGGGCCGGTTAAGAACATTCGTGACCTTTGTTGGTGGTGAGATGGAATCGAACTCGGGTCGCCGGGTTCTGGAGAGCAACACAGCGCTAACCACTGCGCCACCACTCTACCACACAACACAACAGCCGAAGTCCACCACTAAGTGGCGGTGAAGTCACCACGACGCTTGTGCCATGCTAGGTGCACTTTGAGGCCACGTGAAGTGTTGCTGGCTTGGCTGCTAGCAGGTCACGGAGTAGACCCGGGTGTCATGGGTTGACCGAGATGACTGGCACATGCACCAGGTGTGCTCCCCGCTGTGCTGACTTAACGCATTTTATCCGTCTGGTGTTTTGCTCGTTGTGAGCGCCGCTCACATGCCCTCTGTTGTTGCTGCAGGGCGACTGCCTCAAACTCCCAAGTTGCGTCCTTCACGAACCTCTTTCACCGAGGTCGATTCTGACACTGCTGGTACCAGCCAATCAGCTCCATATCCTTCTGTACCACACCAATCCATCTCCTCTCCATCCCTTGCCGCGTCCATTTAGTCCCCTCAATCAGGCCAAACAGAAGCTGCTTGGGCATGCGGTGGCTGGACATGCGGGCTACATGGCCCAGCCAACCCAGCCTTGTTTGCCTGAGGAGCTCACCGATGGAACTGTGTCCAGATCTTTCATAGATCTCTGAGCTCCTCACACAACCCAGCCTGGTAAACCCAGGATGGATCGTAGGCAGGCCAGGCTGAATGTTTTAAAACTGCGCAGATGTTCCTTGAGAGGTTCTCCACGTTTCGCAAGCATAGATAAGGGAAGGCATGAATGTGGCCGAGAAGACGTGGAGCTTCGGATGGAGTGACAGGCAAGGTAGCTTCCACATAGCAGCGTTACGCAGGTGATGAAAAGATAATGCCGCTGGACGGATTCGGAGACCTCTGCTGCCAAACCGGAACTCGGTGCATAAGCACATTGCCCAGGTATGGGAACTCCTCCAACCTCCACAACTGCTTCATCATTCGTGATGAGTTGAGGGGGTGGAGTGTTCGATTACATAAAACACCCAGGCAGGTGCTTTATTTTTGTGGGGCTGATGGCGAGGCCCCACCTCGTAGTGGCACGTTCCAGGTTCAGCAGCAATCTCCAACGCCTCAGAGTGATCAGCAATTTACCAGATCATTTGCATGCATAACATGGCTGATCAACAGGAAGTCATACCCGAACATCAATCAGCCTTTCACTGCATCTGTACCAGATGTAAGTTCCACCGGTACAGCCATGGGAAGCCTCTCCAACTACGCAGTCAAAAGATGTGAATGTAGGATCCAGAGGACATCCCTGTCGCATCCCAAGTTGAACAAGGAATGCCGCTGATTCACACAGCTTTACCCGGGCCTGTTCACCATCATGAAGGTCTTTAATGGTTGTGAGCAGAGGGTCAGGAACCCCAAAAGCATGAAGAATAACCCAACGTTTGGTCTAATGATGGTATCATAGACCTTGACCAGGTCGCTAAAGCAAAGATGTGGGTTCTGTGGAATAATTCTCAGCACCTCTCTGTAGCAGACTTACAAGAGGATATGGCGTCTCTCCATGACCGACCCGGTCACAACACCCACACACACAACACCCACACACACAACACCCACACTCACAATACTTACAACACACACTCACAACACACACTCACTCACGACTCCCCCACACACACAACACTCACAACACACACTCACAACACACACGCACAACACCCACACTCACAACACACACTCACGACACCTACACACACACTCACGACACCCACACACTCACAACACCCACACACTCACAACACACACTCACAACACCCACACACACACTCACAACACCCACACTCACGACACCCACACACAACACTCACACACAACACACACTCACAACACACACTCACAACACACACTCACGACACCCACACACAACACTCACACACAACACACACTCACAACACACACTCACAACACACACTCACAACACACACTCACGACACACTCACAACACTCACACACAACACACACTCACAACACACCCACACACAACACCCACACACACAACACACACACTCACAACACACACACTCACAATACCCACACACTCACAACACACACTCACCACACACACACTCACAACACACACTCCCGACACCCACACACAACACACACTCACACACACACAACACACACACTCACGACACCCACTCACAACACTCACACACAACACCCACACACAACACTCACACACAACACACACTCACAACACACACTCACAACACACACAACACACTCATACACACAACACTCACACACACACTCTTACACACAACACTCACAACACACACACACAACACCCACACACACAGCACACACACACAACACCCACACACAACACACACTCACAATACTCACACACAACACACACTCACAACACCCACACACACACTCGGGACACACGCGACCCGCGCTAGTCGGGCGGTAATGCCAAGTGTCGTTGGACACCCAACGTAGCCACGCAACCGCGGAGACCACCCACAGCCCCCCAAGCCCCGCCCCTCACCCCCCTCACCCCTCCCCCCGGTCATCTTCCCTCTCCTCGCAAGGCCCTCTCCCTATCCCCCCTCCCCTCCCCCCTATCTCCCCTCCCCTCGACTCCACCCCCCTCCCCTCGACATCCCTCTCCTCCTCAGCCCCTCCCCTCCCCCATCAACCCCTAACCCCCCCCATGTCCTCCTCCACGTGGGGAGGCCTTCACCCAGCAGTGGATCGAGCACGTCTGATGACGATGATGATGGTTCTCCTCTCAATCTCTCTCCGTTCACTTTCTCATTCCAGCGCTTCAACTCCATCCGCGCTCCGCACTCGAACATCCTCACAACGGTGTCCCGCAACGCGCGTGTCCGTGTGTGTGTGTCCGTATGTGTGTGTCCGTGTGTGTGTGGGTCCGTGTATGTGTGGGTCCGTGTGTGTGGGTCCGTGTGTGTGTGTCCGTGGGTGTGTGTGTCCGTGTGTGTGTCCGTGTGTGTGTGTCCGTGTGTGTGTGTCCGTGTGTGTGTGCGCTACGAACCCGGCGAGACGAATTCGATTCCCGCTCACGACCAAAAACTGGCTGATATCTGACCAGTCCTGGCCCTCCCCTAGGTCGACTCAGCCTCAAACGAGTACCTGGTGCGATGTGTAAACAGCTGGGCCTGTTCCGGAGATAAAGGCGGCCGGGCGTGGTCCTGGCCAGCCACCACCCCTCGTGTGCCGTGCCGGCCTGCACAGGTTCTGTTACTCCCATTAGCACGGTTGGCTACGTATGGTGCGAAAGAAGTTCAACATAATATTTCGTCGAACACTTGACCCAATAATCTGTTCAGGATGAATACATACACGGATGCAATTCCGCAGATACATACATGCACACACATTGTTTCATTCGTACACACACAGGCACGGTCACAGACGCACACCAGCAACACTAAGTGGTGGGTGACGGTCACCACGGCGCTTGTGCCAGGCTAGGTGCACCTTGAGGTCAACGTAAAAAGTGTGGAAGGCTCTCTGCTGCTGGCAGGAGGTCACGGGACAGACCCAGGTGCCATGGATTGACTGACCGAGATGACTGACAGATGCACCACCTGCGCTCCCCGCTGTGCCATCACACACACAATCACACACACACACATGCACAACATCCACGCACGAGTGCATGCACACAATCACCGACACACACGCACACACACACACTTCCACAGGCGAATGCGGGCACACGTGGGATGCGGGTATTTGAGGAATACCACTGCACACGTGTTCACTCACGCGCACACACACACGTACTCGTGAACACACACACGCACACAAGCTCACTAAGATGGTCACACACGCTCTCACGCACACACTCCACGTGCACACATACACACAAAGACACATATCCCCCGTATGGCCTATAGAAGCTGTTGGGGCAAGTGCTGTTCACGAGAACCTCACACACAATCACACCGTCCCACGCGTGAACACACATACACACTCCCACCCGTGAACACACACACACACACACTGCTCTCACACACACACACTGGTCACACACACACACCCGTGAACAGACACACTGGTCTCACACACACACACTCCCACCCGTGAACACACACACACACACTGGTCTCACACACTCCCACCCGTGAACACACACACACACTGGTCACACACACACACCCGTGAACACACACACTGGTCTCACACACACACACCACACACACACACCACACACACACACTGGTCTCACACACACACACTGGTCACACACACACACACCACACACACTGGTCTCACACACTCCCACCCGTGAACACACACACACACACTGGTCACACACACGTCACACACACACACTGGTCTCACACACACACACTGGTCTCACACACACACACACACCACACACCACACACACACTGGTCACACACACACACACACTGGTCACACACACACACCACACACACACTGGTCACACACACACACACTGGTCTCACACACACACTGGTCTCACACACACACACTGGTCACACACACACACACACACTGGTCTCACACACACACACTGGTCACACACACACCACACACACACTGGTCACACACACACACTGGTCTCACACACACACCACACACACACACTGGTCTCACACACACACACTGGTCACACACACACACACCACACACACACTGGTCACACACACACACCACACACACTGGTCTCACACACTCCCACCCGTGACACACACACACACACACACTGGTCACACACACGTCACACACACACACTGGTCACACACACACACACCACACACACACTGGTCACACACACACACTGGTCTCACACACACACACACTGGTCACACACACACACCACACACACACTGGTCACACACACACACACTGGTCTCACACACACTGGTCTCACACACACACCACACACCACACACACACTGGTCACACACACACACACACTGGTCACACACACACACCACACACACACTGGTCACACACACACACTGGTCTCACACACACACACTGGTCACACACACACACACACACTGGTCTCACACACACACACTGGTCACACACACACACACCACACACACACTGGTCACACACACACACTGGTCTCACACACACACACACACTGGTCTCACACACACACACTGGTCACACACACACACCACACACACACTGGTCTCACACACACACTGGTCTCACACACACACACACACACTGGTCTCACACACACACACACTGGTCTCACACACACACCACACACACACTGGTCACACACACACACACTGGTCTCACACACACTGGTCTCACACACACACACACTGGTCTCACACACACACTGGTCTCACACACACACACACTGGTCTCACACACACACACACACTGGTCTCACACACACACCACACACACACTGGTCACACACACACACACTGGTCTCACACACACACACTGGTCTCACACACACACACACACTGGTCTCACACACACACACACTGGTCACACACACACACACCACACACACACTGGTCACACACACACACACACACTGGTCTCACACACACACACACACTGGTCACACACACACACCACACACACACTGGTCACACACACACACACTGGTCTCACACACACACACACTGGTCTCACACACACACACTGGTCTCACACACACACACTGGTCTCACACACACACACACTGGTCTCACACACACACACACTGGTCACACACACACACACCACACACACACTGGTCTCACACACACACACACACTGGTCTCACACACACACACACACTGGTCACACACACACACCACACACACACTGGTCACACACACACACACTGGTCTCACACACACACACACTGGTCTCACACACACACTGGTCTCACACACACACACACTGGTCTCACACACACACACACACTGGTCACACACACACACTGGTCACACACACACTGGTCACACACACACACTGGTCTCACACACACACACACACTGGTCTCACACACACACACACACTGGTCACACACACACACCACACACACACTGGTCACACACACACACACTGGTCTCACACACACACACTGGTCTCACACACACACACACTGGTCTCACACACACACACTGGTCTCACACACACACACTGGTCTCACACACACACACACACTGGTCACACACACACACACTGGTCTCACACACACACACACTGGTCACACACACACACCACACACACACTGGTCACACACACACACACTGGTCTCACACACACACTGGTCTCACACACACACACTGGTCACACACACACACACACACTGGTCTCACACACACACACTGGTCACACACACACACACTGGTCTCACACACACACACACTGGTCACACACCACACACACACTGGTCTCACACACACACCACACACACACTGGTCACACACACTGGTCTCACACACACACACACTGGTCACACACACACACCACACACACACTGGTCACACACACACACACTGGTCTCACACACACACACACTGGTCACACACACACACACACCACACACACTGGTCACACACACACACACTGGTCTCACACACACACACTGGTCACACACACACACACTGGTCTCACACACACACACACACTGGTCACACACACACACCACACACACACTGGTCTCACACACACACCACACACACACTGGTCACACACACTGGTCTCACACACACACACACTGGTCACACACACACACACCACACACACACTGGTCACACACACACACACTGGTCTCACACACACACACACTGGTCTCACACACACACACACTGGTCACACACACACACACCACACACACACTGGTCTCACACACTCCCACCCGTGAACACTCAAGCCGGTTTGAATCTGCGCCGAACGCGACTTGGGTGGTCGGGACTGCACGAGGCATCTGCGATTCTGCTGAGTAACGTCTCTAGCATCCAGCAATCCTCTCTCGCAGACTCTCACAGTAACACACAGAGAGACACGCAGTCTCTGTCTCTATGCTAAAGTAACGTCCTCAGCATCCTGTCTCTCGCTCTCTCTCACTCACATACTCACTCAGTACACACACAGACACTCACAGACTCTCACAGTAACACACAGACACTCACATACTCACTCACAGTACACACACAGACACTCACAGACTCTCACAGTAACACACAGAGAGACACGCAGTCTCTGTCTCTATGCTAAAGTAACGTCCTCAGCATCCTGTCTCTCGCTCTCTCTCACTCACATACTCACTCAGTACACACACAGACACTCACAGACTCTCACAGTAACACACAGACACTCACATACTCACTCACAGTACACACACAGACACTCACAGACTCTCACAGTAACACACAGAGAGACACGCAGTCTCTGTCTCTATGCTAAAGTAACGTCCTCAGCATCCTGTCTCTCGCTCTCTCTCACTCACATACTCACTCAGTACACACACAGACACTCACAGACTCTCACAGTAACACACAGACACTCACATACTCACTCACAGTACACACACAGACACTCACAGACTCTCACAGTAACACACAGAGAGACACGCAGTCTCTGTCTCTATGCTAAAGTAACGTCCTCAGCATCCTGTCTCTCGCTCTCTCTCACTCACATACTCACTCAGTACACACACAGACACTCACAGACTCTCACAGTAACACACAGACACTCACATACTCACTCACAGTACACACACAGACACTCACAGACTCTCACAGTAACACACAGAGAGACACGCAGTCTCTGTCTCTATGCTAAAGTAACGTCCTCAGCATCCTGTCTCTCGCTCTCTCTCACTCACATACTCACTCAGTACACACACAGACACTCACAGACTCTCACAGTAACACACAGACACTCACATACTCACTCACAGTACACACACAGACACTCACAGACTCTCACAGTAACACAGAGAGACACGCAGTCTCTGTCTCTATGCTAAAGTAACGTCCTCAGTATCCTGTCTCTCGCTCTCACTCACTCACATACTCACAGTACACACACAGTCACTCACAGTACACACAGACACTCACATACTCATACTCACTCACAGTACACACAGACACTCACATACTCACTCACAGTACACACAGACACTCACATACTCACAGTACACACACAGTCACTCACAGTACACACAGTACACACACAGACACTCACGGACTCACTCATACCCACTCACAGTACACACAGACACTCACATACTCACTCACAGTACACACAGACACTCACATATTCACAGTACACACACAGTCACTCACAGTACACACAGTACACACACAGACACTCACGGACTCACTCATACCCACTCACAGTACACACAGACACTCACAGACTCTCACAGTACACACAGACACTCACATACTCACTCACAGTACACACAGACACTCACAGACTCTCACAGTACACACAGACTCTCACAGACTCACTCACAGTACACACAGACACTCACAGACTCTCACAGTACACACAGACACTCACATACTCACTCACAGTACACACACAGACACTCACATACTCACTCACAGTACACACAGACTCTCACAGTACACACAGACACTCACGGACTCACTCACAGTACACACACAGACACTCACATACTCACTCACAGTACACACAGACTCTCACAGTACACACAGACACTCACGGACTCACTCACAGTACACACACAGACACTCACGGACTCACTCACAGTACACACACAGACACTCACGGACTCACTCACAGTACACACACAGACACTCACGGACTCACTCACAGTACACACAGTGACACGTCTGTGTATTCCTCCTCCTCTGTCACACACACACACAATGACGGACATACAGATTCTCAGCACAAAGACATCTACACACACGGCCACACACAAACACTCACAACACCGACTTACACACTCCGACATAAAGGCAAAGATCCCCCGTGTAGCCCACACAGACTGCTTGGGCAAAGAACGCCGGCGCGTCACACGAGGGGTGGGTGGTGACAGCACCACTCCCAGCCGCCTTTGTCTCCACGGTGCTCATGTTTTACGCACCACACGAGGTACACATGTCAAGGCCGAGTAGACCTAGGGGAGGCCAGTGACCGATTCAGACATCATCAATCGCCACTAATGTTGGCCGTGAGCGGGGCAATCAAACTTGGGTCGCCGGGTTCGTAGCGCATCGCGCTAACCACTGCGCCACCGCTCCCCACTGACTCTCTCTGCACCCCCACTTCGTTTCCACCGCCCCCCTCCCATTGAGACCCCGAACCCCCAACCCCTGTCTCAGCCAATGGGAGCAGAGCACGGAGCCCCCCCCCCACCTTCTTTCACCCCCCCCCCTCCTCCACCAGCGGAACGGGCCGAGAGGAGGGGTCGCACTTTAGCAAAAGGAGTCACCGCTCGACCACTCGATCTCCCGTCCAGCAGCCACCCTCACTCCTCCTCCCTCCCTCTCGTCAGTCACCCACCCCCCTCCCTCCCTCCTCACTCTCTCCCATTCATCAAGCTTTCATCCCTCCCTCACTCCCCTTTGTCACCCCCCCCCCTCCATCACTCCCCTGCGTCGTCACTCCCTCCATCCCTCTCCGCCCCCATCCCTCCCTCTCTCCCATTCATCATCATCGTCCCTTCTTCCTATCCATCTATCCCTCCCTCCATCCCTTTCCTCCATCATTTCTCCCTAGCTTTTTTCATATATTGCTTGCATTGGTGGTTGGGTGCGTGACTTCGTTGTTGAGTGAGTGGTTAAGTGAGTGAGTTGCGTGGATGGATTTGTAGTTGGGTGCGTGGTTTCGTTATTGAGTGAGTGGTTAAGTGAGTGAGTTGCGTGGATGGGTGAGCGTCAGGATGAGTGGCTGGGTGAGTGGTTAAGTGAGTGAGTTGCGTGGATGGATGAGTGGCAAGGTGAGTGGCTGGGTGAGTGTTTGAGTGAGGTCGTGCGTGGATGGATTTGTGGTTGGGTGAGTGATTTCGTTATTGAGTGAGTGGTTAAGTGAGTGAGTTGCGTGGATGGATGAGCGGCAGGGTGAGTGTTTGAGTGAGGTAGTGCGTGGATGGATGTGGTTGAGTGAGTGATTTTGGTGAGCGCTTGAGCGAGTGAGTACGTGGGATGGATGTCCATGGGCGTGTTTGTGAGTAACTGAGCGAGTGAGTAGAAGAGTGTGTGTGGTTGTTTGTGGATGTGCGATTGGATTTGCGAATCCGTGGGTGGGTGGGGGGAGAGAGGCGAGTGTGTGTGGTGGGTGGTAGCGAGCGGTGGGCGTGTGTGTAGATTGGAGGATGGATGGGTGGGATGGAGGGTTGGGTAGGTGGGTGGGTGGGTGTGTGAGTGGGGTGGGGGTGTGTGTGGGTATTATTGGTGAAACTTGCGTTGGGGGAAAAAATCTCGCAGGCAAAAAAAAAGAAAGCCCCCACACATAACTTCAGCCGAGCGCTCAAGAGCAGACGGTGTGAGGCAGGGAGGAGCGAAGGGGGAGAGACGACACGCACACCACGCACACGTGGAGAGAGAGAGGGGATCGAAGGAGAAGTCGAAGGAGCAGAAGGGACTCGGCATTCGAGGATGGAGGAGGGAGGGAGGGCCAGGAGGGGCGATACAATGGGTTTATAGGAGTTGTGAAGCCAACACTTGCAGCCAAAGCGAATATTGACCGGCCGAGATGGTGGCATGGCGGCTGGCGGGGACAGCTAGGAGATCTACAATCTCATCAGCAGCACGGGGAGGTGGAGGAGGACACCGTGATCATCATCAACAGCAACAGCAGCACCATCAGCATCATCATCAGCAGGAGGAGGAGGAGTGTCACCACGAGTGGGGGAAGCATGTCCGTGGAGGCGCGTCTGGGTGCGGGATGTGATGGGATGAGAGTTCGGGGTGGGTCTCGACCAGTGCCGGATCAGGATCGGAATCGGAGGATCAGGAATCCGGACCGAGATCAATGGATCAGGGACCGGGATCAATGGATCAGGGACCGGGATCTTCTGGAACGCCCGAGCTACTGTGATGCCGAGTTCGCGCTCGAACAGATAGCCAAGGTAGTGACGGTGGTGGTGATGGTGGTGGTGACGGTGGTGGTGGTGATGGTGGTGACGGTGATGGTGGTGATGGTGTGACGGTGATGGTGACGGTGGTGGTGGTGGTGACGGTGGTGGTGATGGCGGTGATGGTGGTGACGGCGGTGATGGTGGTGACGGTGATGGTGGTGGTGGTGACGGTGGTGGTGATGATGGTGGTGGTGGTGATGGTGGTGGTGACGGTGACGGTGGTGACGGTGACGGTGGTGACGGTGATGGTGATAGTGGTGATGATGGTGATGGTGGTGGTGATGGTGGTGGTGATGGTGGTGATGCTGGTGGTGATGCTGGTGGTGATGCTGGTGGTGATGCTGGTGGTGATGGTGGTGGTGATGATGATGGTGGTGGTGATGGTGGTGATGATGGTGGTGGTGGTGATGGTGGTGGTGGTGATGGTGGTTAGCTGGGAGATAGACGCACAAACACACAGAGAGACGCACACGGACAGCTTGGACACTCTGCATCAGTAGATGGACGTGTGGATGATGAGTTGGACGTGTGGATGATGATTTGGACGTGTGGATGATGAGTCGAACGCGCACAGAGACGCACAGAGACACACGGGGGACGTAGAGAGACAGACGGACACGTGGACACGTGCTGGAGTGTGCACAGAACACCAACAACACACAGAACACCACCACACACACAGAACACCACCACAAACACAGAACACCACCACACACACAGAACACCACCACAAACACAGAACACCACCACACACACAGAACACCACCACACACACAGAACACCACCACACACAGAACACCACCACACACACAGAACACCACCACACACACAGAACACCACCACAAACACAGAACACCACCACACACACAGAACACCACCACACACACAGAACACCACCACCACACACAGAACACCACCACACACAGAACACCACCACACACACAGAACACCACCGACACACACAGAACACCACCAACACACAAAGAACACCACCACACACACAGAACACCACCACACACACAGAACACCACCACAAACACAGAACACCACCACACACACAGAACACCACCACACACAGAACACCACCACCACACACAGAACACCACCACACACAGAACACCACCACACACACAGAACACCACCGACACACACAGAACACCACCAACACACACAGAACACCACCACACACACAGAACACCACCACACACAGAACACCACCACACACACAGAACACCACCACAAACACAGAACACCACCACACACACAGAACACCACCACAAACACAGAACACCACCACACACACAGAACACCACCACACACAGAACACCACCACACACAGAACACCACCACACACAGAACACCACCACACACACAGAACACCACCCACACACAGAACACCACCACCACACACACAGAACACCACCACACACAGAACACCACCGACACACACAGAACACCACCCACACACAGAACACCACCACACACACAACACCACCACACACACACAACACCACCACACACACAGAACACCACCACACACACAGAACACCACCACACACACAGAACACCACCACACACACAACACCACCACACACACAGAACACCACCGACACACACAGAACACCACCCACACACAGAACACCACCACACACACAACACCACCACACACACACAACACCACCACACACACAGAACACCACCACACACACAGAACACCACCCACACACAGAACACCACCACACACACAACACCACCACACACACACAACACCACCACACACACAGAACACCACCACACACACAGAACACCACCACACACACAGAACACCACCACACACACAGAACACCACCACACACAGAACACCACCGACACACACAGAACACCACCACACACACAGAACACCACCACACACAGAACACCACCACACACACAGAACACCACCACACACAGAACACCACCACACACACAGAACACCACCAACACACACAGAACACCACCACACACACAGAACACCACCACACACAGAACACCACCACACACACAGAACACCACCACACACACAGAACACCACCACACACACAGAACACCACACACACAGAACACCACCACCACACACACAGAACACCACCACACACACAGAACACCACCACACACACAACACCACCACACACACACAACACCACCACACACAGAATACCACCACACACACAGAACACCACCGACACACAGAACACCACCACCACACACACAGAACACCACCACACACAGAACACCACCACACACACAGAACACCACCACACACAGAACACCACCACACACACAGAACACCACCACACACACAGAACACCACCACACACACAGAACACCACACACACAGAACACCACCACCACACACACAGAACACCACCACACACACAGAACACCACCACACACACAACACCACCACACACACACAACACCACCACACACAGAATACCACCACACACACAGAACACCACCGACACACAGAACACCACCACCACACACACAGAACACCACCACACACAGAACACCACCACACACACAGAACACCACCACACACACAGAACACCACCACAAACACAGAACACCACCACACACAGAACACCACCACACACACAGAACACCACCAACACACACAGAACACCACCACACACACAGAACACCACCACACACAGAACACCACCACACACACAGAACACCACCACACACACAGAACACCACCACACACACAGAACACCACACACACAGAACACCACCACCACACACACAGAACACCACCACACACACAGAACACCACCACACACACAACACCACCACACACACACAACACCACCACACACAGAATACCACCACACACACAGAACACCACCGACACACAGAACACCACCACCACACACACAGAACACCACCACACACAGAACACCACCACACACACAGAACACCACCACACACAGAACACCACCACACACACAGAACACCACCACACACACAGAACACCACCACACACACAGAACACCACACACACAGAACACCACCACCACACACACAGAACACCACCACACACACAGAACACCACCAACACACACAGAACACCACCACACACAGAACACCACCACACACACAGAACACCACCACAAACACAGAACACCACCACACACACAGAACACCACCGACACACACAGAACACCACCACACACAGAACACCACCACCACACACACAGAACACCACCACACACAGAATACCACCACACACACAGAACACCACCACCACACACACAGAACACCACCACACACACAGAACACCACCACACACAGAATACCACCACACACACAGAACACCACCACCACACACACAGAACACCACCACACACACAACACCACCACACACACACAACACCACCACACACAGAATACCACCACACACACAGAACACCACCACCACACACACAGAACACCACCACACACACAGAACACCACCACACACACAGAACACCACCACACACACAGAACACCACCACACACACAGAACACCACCACACACACAGAACACCACCACACACACAGAACACCACCACACACACAGAACACCACCACACACACAGAACACCACCACCACACACACAGAACACCACCACACACACACAGGGAAGAGGCGTCAAGGACGCACACACAGACACAACCACGCACGGGTCAACACTAAACTCACACATGGCACGGAGATAGAAACACAACACAGACACGCAGTTAAACCCACACAGGACACACACACGGAGTCACATTGCGTGTTGTTAGTGTGCACTGTACACGCACTGTCCTGTGTGGTCATTTGCACGTGTACAGTATTGTATGTGCTGTGTGTTAAGTGTGTCTGTGTGTTAAGTGTGTCTGTGTGTACAACTTGTACATGTGTGTACAGGATGTGATGTTGTGTGTGTGCATTGTATCTGTTGTTGTTGTGTGTGCAGCATGTGTTGTGTGTATCGTGTATGCTGTGTGTGTGTGTACAGGATGTGATGTTGTGTGTGTGCATTGTATCTGTTGTTGTGTGTGCAGCATGTGTTGTGTGTATCGTGTATGCTGTGTGTGTGTGTAGAGCACGTGTTGTGTGTATCGTGTATGCTGTGTGTGTGTGTACAGCATGTGTTGTGTGTATCGTGTATGCTGTGTGTGTGTGTGTACAGCATGTGTTGTGTGTATCGTGTATGCTGTGTGTGTGTGTACAGCATGTGTTGTGTGTATCGTGTATGCTGTGTGTGTGTATGTACAGCATGTGTTGTGTGTATCGTGTATGCTGTGTGTGTGTGTACAGCATGTGTTGTGTGTATCGTGTATGCTGTGTGTGTGTGTGTACAGCATGTGTTGTGTGTATCGTGTATGCTGTGTGTGTGTGTACAGCATGTGTTGTGTGTATCGTGTATGCTGTGTGTGTGTACAGCATGTGATGTGTGTATCGTGTATGCTGTGTGTGTGTATGTACAGCATGTGTTGTGTGTATCGTGTATGCTGTGTGTGTGTGTACAGCATGTGTTGTGTGTATCGTGTATGCTGTGTGTGTGTGTGTACAGCATGTGTTGTGTGTATCGTGTATGCTGTGTGTGTGTGTACAGCATGTGTTGTGTGTATCGTGTATGCTGTGTGTTTGTACATCATGTGTTGTGTGTATCGTGTATGCTGTGTGTGTGTGTACAGCATGTGTTGTGTGTATCGTGTATGCTGTGTGTGTGTGTAGAGCACGTGTTGTGTGTATCGTGTATGCTGTGTGTGTGTACAGCATGTGTTGTGTGTATCGTGTATGCTGTGTGTGTGTGTAGAGCACGTGTTGTGTGTATCGTGTATGCTGTGTGTGTGTGTACAGCATGTGTTGTGTGTATCGTGTATGCTGTGTGTGTGTGTAGAGCACGTGTTGTGTGTATCGTGTATGCTGTGTGTGTGTGTGCAGCATGTGTTGTGTGTATCGTGTATGCTGTGTGTGTGTGTACAGCATGTGTTGTGTGTATCGTGTATGCTGTGTGTGTATGTACAGCATGTGTTGTGTGTATCGTGTATGCTGTGTGTGTGTGTGTGCAGCATGTGTTGTGTGTATCGTGTATGCTGTGTGTGTGTGTACAGCATGTGTTGTGTGTATCGTGTATGCTGTGTGTGTGTGTGTACAGCATGTGTTGTGTGTATCGTGTATGCTGTGTGTGTGTACAGCATGTGTTGTGTGTGCTGTTGCTAATGTGTACACTGTACTGTGCTGCTTAAGCGGTGTATGGAATGTAACGTTGTACAGTGCGTGTAATTGTGTGTATGTTTGTCGTCTTAGTGTGTAATGTTGTGTTGGCTGGCGTTGTATGTGTAGGAAGTTGTTGTTGTGTTATGATCTGCCAGTGTGTGTATAGAGAGTCGTGTTGTGTTTATCGCAGTGTTTGTTATGGTGTGAGATGAGTACTGTATGTGTAGCGGTGCCAGTGTGTGTTGTGTGTCAAGTAGAGTGTGTGGTGTGTGTACACAATGGTGCATGTGTTGTCTTAAGTATGTGGACTGTGTTGTGTGTGTGTTGCTAAGAGTACAGGGAATACTGTGTGTGTATACATAGTGTGTTGTGTTTGTACTTATTAGGGATGTATTGTGTTGTGTATTGACAAGTATGCATGTGTTTTGTGTTGTGTATGTGTTGTGTTAAGTATGTTTAGTGTGATGTGTTTGTGCTGTTGTATACGTAAGGGATGTAGTGTGTCCTTGTGTTGCTGTGTGTTAATGTTAAGTATAGAAATACTGTGTTGTGTGTGTTTGGCAGTAGTGGAGATGGAAATTGAAAACACAATCACACATGCATGCACGCACACTTACATGCTTATCAATGCTCACAAACACATGGGCACACACGTGCAGAGATACACTCACATACACGTGCAGAGTTACACTCACACACGTGCAGAGATACACACACACACACGTGCAGAGTTACACTCACACACACGTGCAGAGATACACGCACACACGTGCAGAGTTACACTCACACACGTGCAGAGATACACACACACACACGTTCAGAGACACACACACACGTGCAGAGTTACACTCACTCACACGTGCAGAGTTAAACACACACACGTGCAGAGTTACACTCACTCACACGTGCAGAGTTACACACACACACGTGCAGAGTTACACTCACTCACACGTGCAGAGTTACACACACACACACGTGCAGAGATACACTCACACACGTGCAGAGTTACACTCACACACGTGCAGAGTTACACTCACTCACACGTGCAGAGTTACACACACACGTGCAGAGTTACACTCACTCACACGTGCAGAGTTACACACACACACGTGCAGAGTTACACACACACACACGTGCAGAGTTACACTCACACACGTGCAGAGTTACACACACACACACGTGCAGAGTTACACTCACACACGTGCAGAGTTACACACACACACACGTGCAGAGTTACACTCACACACACGTGCAGAGATACACTCACACACGTGCAGAGACACACACACACGTGCAGAGTTACACACACACACGTGCAGAGTTACACTCACTCACACGTGCAGAGTTACACACACACACGTGCAGAGTTACACACACACACACACGTGCAGAGTTACACTCACACACGTGCAGAGACACACTCACACACGTGCAGAGTTACACTCACACACGTGCAGAGACACACTCACACACACGTGCAGAGTTACACTCACACACGTGCAGAGATACACTCACACACGCGTGTAGAGATACACCCACATATCCATTCATACTCCCACAACTCACACACCCATACATACAGACTCACACCCACGTTCATTCATACATTTACACACGTGCATAATACACTCACGTAAACATACTCACATCCATACACTCACACGTAGGGGAGACACTCCCACATATCTTTACCAATATTCACACGAGCACACACACACACGTCCCTTACGCTCACTCACAGTATACCCTGTTGCCTTGTATGGACGAGTGCTGTTAGCGAGCACCTATTAGCCCCGCACTCAGCTGTGACACACGTGCTTCCACGCTCTTGTAACATGGGGTTGGTAATGATGCTGGAGATGCTGCTGATAATGTTGTTGCTGATGCTGTTGATGGTGCAGCTGATGATGGTGATGTTGATCATGATTTTGTTTATTATCATGTGATGTATGTATATGTACGTAGAACTTATTTTGCACCGTACGTAGCCAATCGTGCTGATCGGAGGAGCTGCTGATAATATGAATGCTGCTACTGATGATAATTTGTATGCTAATGTTAGTTATGATGGTAATGATTATGGTCATGGCAGCTTGCAGGTGATGGTCATCCTCCCGTTGTGGTGGTGGTGATGCTAAAGCACAATGTGTATCTCCTGTAGTAGTATTTATTCTGCGTGTATCCCAGGAAAGCCTGAGTCTCAGGACTCTTTCCCAGGTGGGTCCTGCCCGCAGTCGTGGGCATTGATGAGCTGCATGTGCAAATCCCAATTCTAAATCTGGCAAATTTGGGCCGTGACGTCGGCACACCACGGCCGGTTCTTGCGAACGGCGTCACGGGAATCTTTAACGTCCACTGCGAGTGAAGCGGATGGCACTTCGCATTCTCACGGCTAATAGTATTCGTTTTCTCACGGCTAATAGTACCAAGGAATCCGCGAACCTCTTTTCCACAAGTGGCGAGCGCGCTGCCTCTGGTCCGTGGCGTCGCCACCGTGTGCGAGTGAGAGTGTCAGCGAGCAAGTCAGAGTGTGTCGATGTAGAATTAGGCATTCTAACATGTCCAGGCATTTGGGGTTTCTGTGTTAGGGGGTCCCTGTGTGGATTGAGAGAATATTGTGAGGGGGCTTGCAGGGGACTAAGGGGGTGAGTGGGGCCCCTCTCTTTGTCCCCACAGCCCCTGGCCCCCTTTCTCATTTCACACTAAAACCACTGGGCCCATTGTCCCATTTGTTTGGCCCTAAAAACAAGGCTCTATTTTACGGGTGGAAAAAAACCCAACCAGCTCTTTTTCTTCTCCGCTGCAGTTTTTGTTTTCTGTTTATTTATTTAATTCCCTTTTCTGGGGTACATTTTTTTAGTCGTCCCTTTGTCCGGCCCTATTTGTGTTTCTTGTGTGTGCCCGTGGGTCTGTGTCCGTGTGCGTTGTGTTTTTTTTGTGTGCAAAAATACAATTCTTGGGCTCCAGAGTTTCAAATTGTGGCTTCACTATCATTGTGAGGTCTCACGCAGGGCGCCCAAATGACCGAGAGTAACCCCATGCCCGCCCAGCACTTAAGCACCCTGCACAAATAAAGCTACCACAATCCACCCACCACAATCCATCCACCACGATCCACCCACTGTGATCCACTCGGAAGGTCACGGATTCAACTCCTGGTTGTGGGGGTTGACTCGGCCCATCATCCCTCGGAGGGCGATTAAGTAGGTATCGACTTTGTAGGGAAGATCCACAATGATTTATTTTCTGCATAGACTCACCCCCACCATAAGAATGAGGAATTCCCATCACTGGCTCTGCAGGGATATACACGGGAGATGAACACCAATGCCTCAATGCTCATTTGAGCAGAAAATCACTTTGTCACTTTGTCTGCTGAAATTTATTCCACTCGCTTTATTCCGTACGTAGTATCTAGCAACAAGACACCAGGCTGTGACATGATGATGTTTTTTTGATGGGGATGTTGATGACAATTCTGATGGTGGTGTTGATGATTTTGGAGGAGGAGGTGTCCTTGTTGATAATTATGAGAATGCTGCTTATAACAATTGAGATCGTCATCGCAATGATGGTGATCATCATGATTATGAACATGTAATTACACGTGATGTCATCTCTGAATTGCGCCACGTGTTGTGCATTTCTTTCCTCAAGTTTACACCACGCACTAACGAGTGCCCCACATTCATGGCAATAATTAAACATTCAAGGTTTTTTTCTCCAGTAAATAGCAATACAATTTCAATCTTTGGGGTCTCAAAGTGGGAAGCGGGCAGGAGTAGGGGGCGTGGTGGGGATCTGAACCCTATGGAATCCACGGCTGAAGCGAAGTGCGAGGGCACCAGGTGAACGCGTCGCGAGGTCTGGACACGAGCGTGATTTCTGTTTGTGGCGCGGTGGCAGGGCCGGGCGACTGGGCGGCACGCGCCGCTGTGGCTGCGCGCGCGCCTGCAGGCCGTGCTGTTCGAGCTCGGCTGCCGGATCCACGCACACTGCGGCAAGGTCCTCTTCCTGGGCCTCCTCGTCTTCGGGGCCTTCGCCGTGGGCCTCCGCGTGGCCTCCGTCGAGACCGATATCGAGGAGCTCTGGGTGGAAGGTGCGTGCGGTGCGGGCGGTGCTTGCAGTGTGGTGCGTGCGGTTAGCGTGGTGCGTGCGGAGCATGCGGTGCATCTGCCAATCTTCTCACGGCATCTGGGTCTGTTCCGTGACCTAGCAGCCAGCCGGTAATACTTCACGTGGCCTCGCAGTGCACCTAGCCTGGCACAAGCGCCGTGGTGACATCACCGCCACTTAGTGGTGAATGGTGACTGTTGTGTTTGCGTGTTTGTGGGGAGCGGTGGTGCAGTGGTTATCACACCGCGCTGCAAACTCGGCCACCCGAGTTCAAGGATGGCGATGATGATAATTTTGACAACCCAACTGTGCAGACAAACGTGGCCAGGCATGGGCGTAGTATGACGTGAACCCAAATATATCTTCACAAACCATGGTCGATCCACTGCTGGATGAAGGCCTCTCCAAGCTGTTGGTCACCTCTCATGATTATCCTGCTGATGAGACCCTGAATGTCACGAAACCGTTCCTGAGCTTCGCTTGTGGTGAGCCATTTCGGCTGAAATAATCGCTCCCAGAAGGAATGCCGTGTGGCTGATGGGATGTGTGGATTTAAATAAAAAATGTTAGGTGGAAGCCAGATATGGGAAGGAGGTGCATCGTCAGTTTATTGACATTCATCTTCTCCACGAGGCCCAGTGATTTCCTTGCGATGTAACGGTCTACCTCTGTCCTCCGAGTTTGAATTTGGTCAAGTCACCGTCGTTTCTGCAGGATTCCAATTGGGCTCGCAGGGTGTGACCCCCGCGAGGGACGGGGAGCGGGGATGTTTATCGGCCAAGAGAGGGGACGGTGCAGGGGAGAGCAGAGCGGAGTATGGGAGATAGGACAGTAGAGTGGGGGAGAAGGGGTGAGAGGAGGAGGAGGGTACGGGAGGGAGGAAGATAGCAGCGGAGTAGGGGATCGGAGGAGAGTAGCACGAGCTACTTAAGAGGATGGCATGGGGGTACAGGGTAGATCGAGGCATTGAGAGCACTGGGAGTTTCGATGAGGGAGAGTGGAAAGAGGAGTTGGGAGTGAGGAGTGGAGAGGGACGAGAAGGTGGTGAGGGGAGAGGAGTCAGAGGTGAGTGTGTGAATTGAGAGCGAGTGGAGGCCGGAGGGGGAGCAGTGAGAAGTAGTAAGCGAGAGGAGAGGCAGAAGAGAGGAGTGAGGGAGAGAGTGGGGTGAGGAGAGAGAGCTGAGTGGGGTGAGGGGTAAGGGAGAGAGAAGGTAGAGCTGAGTTGGATGAGGGGTGAGGGGGGGTAGAGCTGAGTGGGGTGAGGGGGAGGAGAGAAGACAGCAGCCAAAGCTGCCGCCATTTTGCCCCCTGTGCTCGCTGTGTGGTCTGACCGGTGGTGGCCGAGTTCCATCCCCGCGCCCCCCCCACCACTCTACCCCCCCACCACCACTCTCTCTCTCCCCACCTCCCCCTTCCTCTCTCTCTCCCTGTGCTCTCCCCTCCCCCAGCTGCCCCATTATCCCAGCGCCCATCCCCGGCAGCACGGCTGGGGTGGAAGCCAACACACACACAGAGACACACACACACATAGAGACACACACACACACAACAACAACAGCAGTCGCCGTTCACCAATAAGTAGCGGGGGCGTCACCACGGCGCTTGTGCCATGCTAGGTGCACTTTGGAGGCCACGTGAAGTGTCGGAAGGCCCGCTGGCAGGTCACCGGACAGACCCGAGCGCCATGGGTTGACTGACTGTGTTGACAACCGCGCTCCCCACTACCAACTTGCTGCATTTTAGCCGCCAGACGCTCCCCTCGTTTTTGTGAGCGTCGCTCCTCCACCCATCGCTGTTGCTGGAGCGTGACTTCCTCTGACTTCCCAGTAACATCCTTAACAGCCTCCCCCACAGAGGCCGATCTTGACACCGCTGGTAGCAGTCAGCGGCGAGTCAAATCCGCTCCACATCTTTCCATAACACATCGGTCCATCTCTTCTCCAGACCGTGCTTTGCCCTTTTAGCACCCTCAGTCCGGCCAAATAGAAGCTGTTCGGGCATGTGTTGGCTGGGCATGTGGGCTACGTGACACAGCCAACGCAGCCTTGCCTGCCCGAGGAGTTCACCGATGGGAATGAGTTCAGATCTTTCAAGGATTTGTGAGCTCCTCACACAATCCAGCCTGGTTAAACCCAGGATGGATCCGTAGGCAGGCCAGCCTAAATGTTTCTAACCGGCACAGATGTTCCTTCAGAGGGGTCCACGTTTTGCAAGCCGAGAGAAAGGAGTGCATGACTGTGACCGAGAAAGACCCGGAGTTTCGTGTGGAGCCACAGACCAGATTGCTTCCACGTAGCATTATGCAGCTGATGAAAATGTGATGCCAGTCGACTGATTTGTAGTAAGACTTTTCTTGGCAAACCAGAACGAATCATAAGCACACTGCCCAGGTACGGAAACATCTCCATTCCCTCCACATCTGCCCCATCACCAATGGGGAGTTGAGGGGTGGAGTGTTTGATGGCATGAAATACCCAGTTAGGTACCTTTCGTGGGGCTAATGGTAAGGCCCCACCTCCGAGTCACATGAGCAGCAAAGCTCCTGACTCCTTCTCAGAGTGAGTAGCCACCATCAGATCATCAGCATCTGCAATAACGTGGTTGACCAAAAGGGAGCCATCCCTTGACCGCACCCGGGCATTGATCAGACTCCCATTGTATCTGTTCCAGATGGAAATTCCTCCGGTACAGCCATCAAAAGCTTATCGAACTACGTGGTCGAAAAGTATGTTAAGTAATGTCAGAACTAGAGGACATCCCTGTCTCTCCCTAAGGTGAAACGGGAATGGCTCTGGATTTACCCGGGCCTGCCTACCAACATGAAGGTCCTTACTGATTGTGAGCAGAGATTTAGGGACCCCAAAAGCATTAAAAATAACTCAGAGCCCTGGCATATTGATGGTATTATAGGCATGGACTAGGTGAATAAAGCAGAGATGTAGGTCCTGTTGGAATTTTCCTACACCTCTGCTGTAGCAGACGGACAGAAAATGTATAGGACTTCCCCGACCTGAATCTACATGTGGGCTCTGCAAGTTTTTCTTCAGCGTGCCTAGCAAGAGACACACAAAGACAATGGCACATACATACACAGATACATACACAGACACACAGAGAATGACACGAAGACACACATGCAATCAAAACAGTGTTGGAAGAACTTGCTCTGGGTACATTCTCGTGGGTGCAAATTCCACATTCATTTAGCAGGAACAAGTCTGTCGACGTATAAGCCCTCATTGTAATAGCTAAACGTGTACCGTAATGGCTCTATTTGGGCCTGCTTAGGAGACTCGGTGTAGGGTGGGCGTAAAGTTCATACACCCCTGTCTTGAAAGCTGCTGTGGACACAAAATGATGAATGGGTAAAGGAAATTTCCATCCACCCTATACACAACACGTGTATGTGAGCACTTCAGGTATGCGTATGTGTGTAGTAATGTTGAGGGGAGCGGTGGCGCAGTGATTAGTGCATTGTGCTCCGAACCCGGCGAGTTCGATTTGTGCTCGCGGCCAACATCGGTGATGATTAATTATCTGAACTGGTGCTGGGCCTGCCCTAGGTCAACTCCGCCTTAAATGAGTGCCTGATGCATTGAGGATACAATGGTGGCTGGATATAGCTTTGGCCACACCACCCTTTCATGCCAAATGCCAACCTTAATAGGTGCTCGCTAACAGCACTTGCCCAAACCGTCTACGTAGGCTACACAGGGGATCTTTGTCTTTGTGTTCGGTATGTAATAGGTCTCCATGACCCCTTCAGTAACTAAAGGCCGCTTCGTTCACCACATGAATCGAATTAGGACAAACGAATCGGTAAAAAATAAAACCCTCCACCACCCAACATAGGCCAACAAATGAAATTGTCCCACGGCGTACGAGCGGTGAACGCGCCACCATTTGTGATTGTTTCGGCTCGCCCACCGGTGAATGAAAGAACAATTCTCATAACCAAATATCGGGATTAAATTCGCGATCTTTTGCTGGAAATTGCACCGAGCACCTTCAGGACAAGAGCCAGGAGGTCGGAGATAAATCCTGGAAGTCAGAAATGTGGCGTGCCCCCGCTCACCATTGGCTGGGGGCGGTCACAGGATTCCGAACCAATCGGCATCGGCGCTTACACTTGTGTGGCAGTTACAAAAAAAATCCACATTTCCTGCCCAGTGCGGCTGTCGGGGTGGGGGCGGGGGGAAACTCTTAATTTGCAGGGCAGGTGCAGTTGGGTGGCCCAAGGGGACTTTTAATTTGTAAGTGGCCACTCATTGCCCTTGTGCTTAACGAATGCAGAACACGTGTAGGATTCCGCAGTTAATTGACTTCCCTTGGTTTAACCCAAGTGGCGCTGGTCATATCACGTGCGTTCATCGCAGCGTGGCTGATATTACGATCGGTCCTAAAATGTATTTCTTAATGTTACGTTCACCATTCACTGTTAATCATCGTCATCAACTTGGCAATTAGCGTTTTACCCCAACAATAACTATGCTGTTCTGTCCCATGGAGTCAATTCCCAACCCTTTCTGTGCGGAATTTGTACGTTCTCCCCCTGTTCTGCAGAGTGTGAGCGAGTGCGTGTGTGGAGCTCACTCAGTGAGTGAATCGAACTTCTTGATCTGACTCAAGAGGCACGCTGCCACCACCCTGCCCGTGGACATCATTAAAGAGGCGGGACCAGTTGTTGGAACAAAAAAAACGAATTAGTCGAGCAGTTCCCTAAACGTTTACACATACATAAGAATGCAATAATGGGATACAGCCTCAATACAGGCCACCATTCGCTCCAGAGGAGCTCCCTGGAGCTGTCTTTAGTGCAGACCCTTCTACCAGCAGTGGCGAGGGGAAGGCATTGCATGACTGTGCCTCTCCCCTCCCCACCCTTCCCCCCCTGGCTTGTGCCTTCATTCCAGCTGAGGACGTTCATTCCGTCCGTCCCTTTTTTGGGAAACTCTGGGGGTGAAAGGTCGAGTCACCGTGTGACCCCGGGTAAAGACAGCTGTCGCGCGTGTGTGTGTGTGAGTGTGAGACAGTGTGTGTGTGTTTAGGTGGGGGAGTGGTACCATAGTGGTTAGCGCATTGCGCTACGAACGGCTTTGATTCCCGCTCACAACCAACACCTCCAATTTGCACGGTTGGCTACGTACGGTGCGAAAGAAGTTCAACATACTTGTATTCAGTGACGATTATCTGAACCTGTCCTGGGCCTCCTCTAGGTGGACTCAACCTGAAAATGATTGCCTAGTGCGGTGTGTAAACATTTCCACTTGGGAGACAAAGGCGACCGGGCGTAGTGCTGGCCACCCATTTCTTCGTGTGCCGTGCCGGCCTTCATAGGTGCTCGCTAACAGCACTTGCCCCGCCAGTCTGTCAAGGCCACACGGGGGATCTTTGTCACAGAGCGAGGCTGTGTGCCACCGTGCTCGTTTCTTCGCCAACACGCGGCATTCTCGGTTCTCTCGCCGGTGCAACAATCGCCCAAACTCGATTGTCATCTTTCTTCGACTTTACTATGAACAGTGTTCGAGCCAACTTGCGTTACCAGGAATTTAATTTAAGTAACTTCGATTATGTTTCAGCACTGTTTATGATGCATTCTCTAACGCAGTTGTTTTTTCCCCTGTTTCTATTTTGGCTTTTGCTCAGATTTTTTTTTACGTTTGCTACATTGCCATAACATTATTTGTTTTGCTTTTCTCGTGACGGTCGGTGACCCCAGGGCGCTCTGTGCGAACCAGGCTCCTCTGCCGCTCTCTTTCGCGTGCGCACGCCTGGTCACACAGAAGTGACGCTTGAAGCGAAAACCCGTCTCTCGCTCGTTGTCGCACGACCCACGGAGCCGCGCTCGCGTACCGCGTTTAAAACGATCGTGCGCCGCCACCGCCGTGTGGAAATCATCCATCACTCAATTACCCGCGTTGGGCACGGCTAGCCCGCAATGGTGGGGGGAGCAGCAGAGTGAGCAGGAGAGGGGAAAGGAGGCGGAGGGAAGTGGGCAGGGTGAGCGCTGGGGAAAATCCAGTCCGGATCAATTTTCCCGTGTGTTGTGGAACGCGGATGGAGCCCAATCCAACTCTTTGTTGCCGCGCTACGAATCCGGCGAGCTGGGTTCAGATCCCTGACACGGCTCGCATCGGTGTCGAGTCGTTTTTGAACATGCAGCTCTCCGGCGTGAGTTGGCGGTCTTGCCGCATGATGTTTGGTGCGAAGTCCGACGTTTCGCTGCACGCACTCGGGGGGAGCTTCAGGGATTGAAACGTTGGACGTGGTGCTGAACGATGGACGATGCAACCCGACAGCACGTCGTGACGGTGGTGATGATGGTGTTCCCACATGTTTAAAGTGTTTGAAATGTATGTCCATGGGTGTGTGCGTGCGTATGTGCGTGCACATAGCCCAGCACAAGCGCCGTGGTGACGTCACCACCACTTGGTGGCGAATGGCGGTTGTTGTTGTTGTGTATCTTTGTTTTTGCGGGAGAGCGATGGCGCAGCGGTTCGCGCGCTTGTCATCAACCCGGCGACCCGAGTTCGATTCGCACTCGTGGTCAAAACCAGTGATGAAAACCTAAACCGGTGCTGGGCCTCCCCTAGGTCGACTCAGCCATAAACGAGTACCTGGTGCGGTGTATATAAATCAGCACTGAGGAGACTAAAGCGTCCAGGTGTGGTGCTGGCCACCCACCCCCTCGTGTGTGCTGCTCGCTAACAGCACTTGTCCCACCGGTCTGTTAAGGCTATATGGGGGGGGGGGGGGATCTTTGTCTGTGCAGTGGACGGACGAGTGAGCCGAGAGCTCGCCTACACACGGCTCAAGATCGGCGAAGACGCCGGAACGAGTCCACAGATGCTCATTCAGACGGGGCGTTCAGGTGGCGGTGGCATCGGAGCTGAGAAGGCCAGGCAGCAGTTGACCCCCGAGGGGTTGAGGCAGCACCTGGTGTCGGCTCAGGCGGCCAGTCGCACGCAGGTCACCCTCTACGGGAAGTGAGTGTCGCCATCGTCTTTGTCATCATCATCATCATCAATGTCGTGATCATAACCCAAACCGTCACCGTCGTGATTATTGTAATCGCCATCATGGTCGCCATCGTCATCGTCGCCATCATTGTCACCGTCATCGCTGTCTTTGTAATGTCAGTGTTATCGTCATCATCATCATCATCAGCTATTGGCTGTTGTTGTTGATTGTTGTTGTTGATTGTGGTTGGTGGTGGTTGATGTTGGTTGTTGTCGGCAGGAGTTTCCGTTATTGTTGATGGTGGTGGAGTTGTTGTTGAACGTTGTTGTTGGTCGTTGATATTTGTAGTTGGTAGGTGTTGTCGGCTGTTATATATGATTGTTGACTCCTCCCCACGCCACTCCATCTCCCCGTGGTGCGTCCCAGGGAGTGGACTCTAGACAAGCTCTGCTTCAAGAGCGGCATACCCATTTTCGAGATATCCCTCGTGGACCAGGTGAGTCCATGCGTGACGTCCCATTCCCCGTTGCTCCCAGGCTCCTTCTCCACCCTCCCACAATCACGTTTCACCCTTTTCTCCCAGCATCCACAGCCCTTTTAGACTCTGCCCGAGCCGATACCACCGAGGTGTCTGGGTTCAAATCCGAGTCGGGGCTGCCCCCATGTCCCATAGACGCCATTGGTGACCCATAGACTCACGGGGAACTGGGATCTCCAGTCTAGTGGTGGAGTGGGGAGGTGGGTGACGTGGCCGGTGGTGGCACGTTTGCTGCTCCTTACAGATATTCGCGGTTGATTTGAACCCGGGGACCACCCTGGTTAATACCGCGGTGCATTACCCATTAATAGTACCATACATAATCTGCTTTGCTTCACAGTAGGTGTTACGAATCTCATTCGGTAGTCACAAAAAAAGTAGGGCATCTCGTGCTGGCTTCAATGTCTGGGTGCTACAGTCCGGATGTGACAGCAGCGGATATAGAGGTACGAGGCCTTGTGGAGTTTGTAATCGTTTCTGTGTTGTCGTCTTTTTCTCCGTGTGTCCACGTGTCCATTGCCCGCTCGTCTGCCCGCCTGCCCATCTGCCCGTTCTGGAGCTGGTGGAACGTCTGTTCCCGTGCGTGGTCATAACGCCACTCGACTGCTTCTGGGACGGAGCTAAACTACAAGAAGGCTTCATATATCTGCCGTAAGTCTTTACCACTACTGTTTTTTTATTTTAAGTGTTCAGTGTTGGTCGAGACGTGTGGATCAGAAGGATTGATAGTGGGGATGGAGATGATGGAAGGGGAAGAGGAGGACGTAGGTGGGCGGGTGACTCAGAGGTCAGAGACGCTGAGAGGTCGGAGTCGGCACCGCTGAGTTCCTGTGTAGCGAGTTTGTGGTATCGTCAACTCGCCAGCCCACACTGAGCGGCGTGGTGAAGTACGGTCGAACAGCCCCCACGGCCAACGTAGTGTGGGGAGGCCCTCATCGAGCAGTGGAGGGACACGGGGGGCCGTGTGTGTCAAGATTTATTTTGAAATCCTTTATATTAAGTTCACTTGCTTGCTTGCTTGCACGCTTACGACCGTGCAAATCTTTCGGTCGTTTTTTAACCCACTTCCCGTGATCCAATCGAGCTGACATTTTGCACACAGACTCGTTGTGCGTGACAATTTATTTTCGTGAAAAAAAATCCAAAATTTTACACTTTTTAGGAAAAAAAAAATTATATTTAATTACTAATTGCTTAATGTTGGCAGGCAATCATCTGACCCATAGGTGGCAGCCATCTCAAGCCAGAGGACGAGAGGACTCCAGCCGCCACACATATAAAGGATTTATAGTGAAAAACTTTGTTTTTACGGGTTAATTTTTTACATTGCGGTTGCCGAGCACAGGGTCCAAGGGCCCGAAACGTCGAGCGGCCAGCAACAAGTAGCACCATTGGGGTTGTAATGGCTAAGAGAGGAACACGTTCCTTGTGTTGAGCAAGGTGCTGTTATTATTGTAAGAGCTTGGGGGGAAGAGATGACGATGGGAGAGAGCTCTTCCAGAGTGGAACAGTGCGAGAGAAGAAGCAGAGAGAGAGGTGGGGTGACCTGCAGTGTGGTGAGTGGGTGGGTGGGTGGGTGAGCGAGTGTGTGAGTTAGTGAGTGTGTTATTCTGACCTGCAGTGTGGTGAGTGGGTGGGTGGGTGAGCGAGTGGGTTAATTGGTGAGTGAGTGAGTTGGTGAGTGTTGCTGTGACCTGCAGCGTGGTGGTTGAACGCGGCGTGTGACGGAATCGACGAGCGAAGTTCGTGGGAGCGGTAACCACGGTGGTAGCGGTAGAAGGGTGACAGGGAGGTGAGTGACGGCTAGTGGCAGTGCTCCCCCCCTCCACGTGTGCAGGTCCCGCCTTCGGTGCGTGCAAGTGGCCACGACCCCAGGTGTCGCCGACACACAGTCCGGCGACTCTGCCGATATCAAGACGTCAGCGTGCGGCCGGTTGGACACCGAAACAAAACCGTGGTGGGGGGTGGACGGAGGGGTGGCACGGAGTGAGGGGGGGGGAGAGCGGCAGGATTTTAACGAGCGAGCAAACTCAGTGCTCCTATGTGGGTGGCGGCGGTCTGCAAACTCCGGGGTGGACTAAGCTTCGGGGGATAGCGCGCGGGGTGGGATGGGCAGAGAGAGAGAGAGGAGAGAGAGCGAGCGGGAGGATGAGAGAGGCAGGGAGAGCGGGAGAGAGGCAGGGAGTGCGGCGGAGCGAGATGGAGCGGAGGAGGAGGAGGAGGACGCCGGGAGAGAGAGAGAGAGCGAGAAGAAGGGGCTGTGAGATTTACAAGCAGCGCTGCCCGTGAGAAACTTGGACACCAGCGCTGGCTTTGTCACCCGGATCTGCAGCTGGGACCGCCGGGACAATGGGTGGCCAAATTTGGTAGCGGCTGGGCCGTAAATACACTTACCCCAGCGCTCATTCTTGTGCTAATGGGGGCGGCTTGCTATGGGGGGGCGGTTTGTGACTCCGTGTCCGTGCAGAGCGCTCGACGAGACGGGAGAGAATGAAGACCGCCGTGTTTGGGGGGGCGGCGGTGGGGGAGGGGCGGGGGGGGTTGAGTGTTGAGGGCGGAGGAGAGTCGATGGCGAGAGTGGCGGTGGTGGTGGGGGGGCGATCTGGAAATTGCGGAACAGCTGTCTCACCCAGCGCTCGGCACCACCACCGCCGCCAAACCATCATCACCGCCACCAAACCACCATCATCCCCACCATCATCACCGCCACTGCCACAACCGCCATAACCGGCCACCAGCACCACCGTGAGTGTGTGAGAGGGAGTGAGAGAGAAAGCGAGCTGTCAGGGCATTCTGGGTAAGTTGCTGTGGGCCAAGGGATGAGATGGCTGAAAGAGTCTGTCTGGTTTGGTGGATCATACGAACGGTGAGGTACCCAGGTGGTGGCAGTACAGCAAGTCGGTCTGCGAAACAGCAGCAGCAGCAGGGCCGTGCTGTGTGTTCTCCGGGCTCTCCGGTTCCCTCCCAGGCTCTCGCGGCCAGCGGGGATTCATGGCCAAACATCCCAGCGTAGTAGTAGCACCCTCGTGAAATACAAGTCTTGAGGCTCTCTGCAGCGCAGCTTCCCCGTGTACACAGATAAACACACCTGTTTCACAAGAATACATCCAACATCAAAATGAACAAGTGCATTTCCTCGCTTAGAGCCCATTGTCACTCTGCTGCTGGATGAAGGCCTCCACAGGACGTGCCCATTATTTGACCATACTTCACCACGCTGGACAGTCAATTCCATCCTCTTCCTCTCCTAGGTTGGCTCGGCCTTAAATTAGTGCCTGACGCCGTGTTTAAATTCAGAAGCGGGGAGACAAAGGCGGTCGGGCACACATGGGTGTGGTGTGATTAGCACCACGCCATCGTGTGCCGTACCGGCTTTAACAGCTGCTCGCTAACAGCACTTGCTCCGACAGCATGTACGGCTTAATGGGGTCTTTGTGCATGTGTGTGTGTGTGTGCATGCGTGTGTGAGTGTGCGCGTGCGTGCGTGTGTTCACCACATGTGCATTCACATTAAGCCCCAAACACAAAAAACCAGGGTTTCTTAACTGAAGTACAATTAAGCAAAGACACAAACAAGACAAATATCACCCGTGTATTATTTTACAGACTGTTGGGCCAAATGCGGTTAGCGAGCATCTATGAAGGCCGACACGGCACATGAGGGGGTGGGTGGTCAGCACCATGCCCGGCCACCTTTGCCTCCCCAGTGCTGCTGTTTTCACATTGCACCAGGTACTCATTTAATACTGAGTCAACCTAGGGGAGGCCCACGCCAGTATTGGTCATGTCTGAGAATCGAACTCGGGTCGCCAAGTTCGTGGTGCGGTGCGCTAACCACTACGCTACGGTTCCCCACTACACACATGTATTTTGTGCACAGAATGACAAACACATGCACGCACACACGCACATTCACGTACACACACAGACGCACTCCCACAACAACAACAACCGCTATTTGCCAATAAGTGACGGCGACGCCACGGAAATTCCTGTGCCAGGCTAGGAGCACGCACGCACATGCAGAGCAACTGACACGCACACACGCACTCCACACACACAAGACACGTGCGCACACCGTACGCACATGCGCGCGTACACCAAACACACACATTACACACACGCCAAAACAGACACACACACAGCCCACTCACACTTCCTCTCCTCTCTTCCTACTCCTCATCTCCTCCTCCACTGCTCTCCTCCTCCTCCTCTCCTCCCCGCTCGACACACGCAGCCTTTGAAATGGTTTTTGGTAACCCAGGCCACCCCCTGAGGGGGATTTGGAATGTGGACTGCCACGAGAGAGACCCCTACCCTACCCCGCATGCACAAGGCACACACGGGTGTGTTCGCACACCCGTACGCACACGTGCACACACTTGCATGCCCGCACTCGCACGCGTATACACACGTGCGAGTACGGAGACACACACGCACGCAGCATAAACCGCGTAAACAAAGATCCCCCATGTGGCCTGAACGAGACTGTTGGGGCACACACACTCACATACGCACTCGCGCGCACACAATTACGTACACACATGCGTGCACACATTTACTCACACACACACACGCTCACGGCTCTCTAGCCCCTGTGCACGGAAGCCGGCTGTGCGTGCGTCCGTGCGTGTGTTTGTGAGTCTGTGAGTATGTTGGGAGTGGTGGTGCAGTGGTTAGCACACTGCACTACAAACCCCTTCAGCCTAAAGTGAACATGTATAGTTTGTGAGTTGGTGTGTGTGTGTGTGTTTAGTGACGAGCGATAGCGTAGTGGTTAGCACCCTGCGCTATGAACCCGATTCGCGGTGGGGAGACAAAGGTGGCCGGGCGTGGTGCTGGCCACCCAGCCACCGTGTGCCGTGTCGGCCTTCATCGGTGCTACTTGCCAACGGCACTTGCCCCAACAGTCGTTAAAGGCTACACGGGGAATATTTGTATTTTTGCGTGAAGCGGTGACAGCGATTGGCACGATGCACTACGGACCCGACAAACCTGAGTTCGCACATGCCCGGTTTTGTCTGGAGCGGCGGTGCAGTGGTTGGCACAGTGCACTACGAACCCGGCGATCTGAGTTCAACTCCGAGCCACGGGCAACACAAAGCGGCGAGTGACATCGTAATTCATCCTGGGTCCTCCCTCACGAGTTCACTCCACGTGTCAACCTCGCCTGAGGGTACAGAGGAAGGGGGCGGGTGAGGAGGAGGGTGAGGAGGGTGAGGAGGAGGGAGGAGATAGGACAGGAGGGAGACAGGTGGCTGGGCATTTCTCCGGTGAACACGGTACTCCGCGTCTGCGCCGTGGTGGCTTCGCTGCTGCTGCTGCACATGACTGCTGCCTGTAATCCGGCGCTGTGGAGGCAGCAGCAGCAGCAGCAGGGGTTGGTGGATCACCAAACAGATGTTGCTGTGAAACCCCCTTCCCATGGGCGTCAGGGAGGTGCCCCACCCCTGGCTCGCCACGAGAAGGCAGCGTAGCAAGTGGACTGATCGCCATCTGTTTCTATCTGTACGGGGATAGAGTGTTGCCCCCTCGCGAAGGCGTGGGTTTTCTCCGGGTGCTCCGGTTTCCTCCGACATGAATGATAAATGCGACTCATCATTAATTATCTGAAAACATGTTACAAATGAAAACCCAGTGCGATAGCAGCAGCAGCAGCGAGACCCTCCTGAAAACAAAGAGTGCATCGACTCAGCGTGGCTCTCTTGTATCTGCAGCGGTCAACCGGTGATCCGGTGGACGAACCTGGACCCCGAGCGGCTGCTGGAGACGCTGGGCCGCGTGCTCGACGTGAGCCAGCTGGAGCGGCTGCTGCAGCGCGCCGGCGTCGGCCGGGCCTACATGGACAGGCCTTGCCTGGAGCCCTCGGACCCCGACTGCCCTGACACGGCGCCCAACAAACACTCGGGACAGGTGAGGAGGGTGAGGAGGGTGAGGAGGAGGATGAATAGGAGGTTGGTAATGAGGTTGAGGAGGAAGAAGAGGCAGTGTCTGTATACGAGTCTCGCTCATGTAGGAGGCAGGAGAAATATTGACATAATGCGTGCGTCTCTGTGTGCGTGCATCTCTGCGCGTGTGTCCCAGGCGCCCGACGTGGCGGGCGAGCTCTCGGGCGGCTGCTACGGCTTCTCGCGGCGCTACATGCACTGGCAGGAGGAGCTCATCGTCGGCGGCGCCGCACGCAACGGCTCGCGCCTTCTCACGTGAGTCGTGCGCCGCCCGGCGGGCCGCCCAGATTCGTCCTGCGGTGCCACCGTGCTCGCCGTAGAGACGCCATTCGTCGGCCGCCTCGCTCACGGTGAACGTTGGGGCTGCTGTGACCTCATCGGCGTCGCGGTCCGAGTTTGCAGATCACTGAATTGGGATTACACATCAGCAACAGTCGTTGTCCCTACCTTGTACCACACAGGGACAGCTGCTCCTGGGGGTGCCCTTTCAAAATGCATTGAGATGCGATGTACCATTGCAGCTCGGCGTGACCTCTGCCCTCTGTGACCTGCCCTCTTCCCACAGCGCCCAGGCCCTGCAAACGGTGTTCCACCTGATGAGCGCCGATCAGCTGTTCCGCACGTTCAAAGGCGACTACGAGATGCACGACGTCAACTGGAACCGGGAGAAAGCGGCCGCCGTGCTCGACGCCTGGCAGCGCAAGTTTGTGCAGGTGAGGGAAAGTTGCCCACTCGCCCGCTTGCTCGCCCACACGCTCGACCGCCAGCTACTCGATCACCCACCTGCTAGCTCTGTCGCTCTCTTCATCACGCACCCGCTCACTCACACTGCCACTCGCTTCATCACGCACCTGCTCACTCACACTGCCACTCGCTTCATCACGCACCCGCTCACTCACACTGCCACTCGCTTCATCACGCACCCGCTCACTCACACTGCCACTCGCTTCATCACGCACCTGCTCACTCACACTGCCACTCGCTTCATCACGCACCCGCTCACTCACACTGCCACTCGCTTCATCACGCACCCGCTCACTCACACTGCCACTCGCTTCATCACGCACCCGCTCACTCACACTGCCACTCGCTTCATCACGCACCTGCTCACTCACACTGCCGCTCGCTTGATCATGCACCCACCTGCTCACTTAAACTGCCGCTCGCTCGATCACCCACCTGCTCGCTCGCTGTGTGGCTCACTCGATTGCCCACTCACCCGCTCACTTAGGCACTCGCCTGCGTGCTGGTTCTATCACGCGCTATTTCACTAGCCCGCTCGCTCCCTCATTCGCTAACTCGTCCACCTGCCCAGCCTCCTCCTGCTGCCCTCTCCACCACGTGTGGCCAGCTCGTGTTGTTATTTTGGCGGATGCCCAAATTGTCGTCCGCATGCGCTCCATCATCACGATCGTCACGGGACTGTGACCACGCCGGGGCCCAGCAATTGTGCACTCGCCGATCGTTGCAGAGTTTTGTGGTTAACATCCGGCAGGCCACCCTGGTTAATACTGCGGTGGCGTGGTATTAACTGTAAAAATACTATCACGCGCTGTCTGCTTCCAGATTTGAAAAATAATACAAATTTCGATCCATGGGGATCACACGCAGCAGCAGCAGCAGCAGCACGAGCAGCAATCATCAGCCCCTGCAGCAAAAAAATGGCATGACCCTCCTGAAAAAGAATCATGAGGCTTTCCTTGGGTAAACAAGCATCATCCTACTCATGGTATTGATCGTCGTCGTGTGCGTCCGTCGTTATAACCGCCGTCTTTCTGCGGTGATGGTTGTGGTTGTGGTGGTGGCGTGCGGTTGGGGGGGGGGCCGTGCGGTGCAGGTGGTGCAACAGAGCGTGCCCCCCAACTCGAGCCACGTCGTCAGCTCCTTCACACAGACGACGCTCAAAGACATCCTCCGCTCCTTCTCCAGCGTGAGCGCCGTGCGCATCGCCGGGGGCTACCTGCTCATGGTGAGAGGCCTGGGGTCGTGCGGGGGTCACTGAGGCGGGGGTCACGGGGTGGGGGGGAGTCTGCGGAGAGGTCACCGAGGGGTCGCGCGGAAGTCACCGGGCGGGACACACACTGAGCAGTCACGGAGATGAGGGGGAATGGTCACAGAGGGGTCACCGAGTGGGTCACAGAGGGGGTCATGGAGACGGGGCAAGGTCACGAGGGGTCTCGACCCCAAGATTTCCCGTCGCAGTGGGAGCTCCTCTGCTCCCTAACCCCTGACCCCTGACCCGTCACCGTGGGACATTGGACACCCCCCAATGAGAACACCTGTTCCTCGTGTGTGTACGTGTCTGTGTGTCTGTGTGACCGTGTCGTCATGTGCACGTGTGTGTGTGTAGATGGAGTGCTTGTTCACGATGATGCTGTGCAGTGGTTAGCGCGCGCCGCACTACAAACCCGGCAACCCGAGTTCGATGCGCGCTTACGGCCAAACATTGGCGATGAATATCTGAACCCGTCCCGGGCCTCCCCTAGGTCAACTCGGCCTGAAATGTGTACCTGTGTGCCATGCCGGCCTTCGTAGATTCTGCTCGCCAACGGCGCTTGCGCCCAACATTCGGTGAAGGCTATTGAGGGGGGATTGTTGTTGTCTGTGTAGATGGTGTACTCGTGCATGACGATGCTGCGCTGGGAGTGCGGCCGCTCCCAGGGCGCCGTGGGCCTCGCCGGTGTTCTGCTCGTCGCTCTGTCCGTAGCCTCCGGCCTCGGGCTCTGCTCGCTCATCGGCATCTCCTTCAACGCCGCCACCACGCAGGTGGGGACGGGGGGGGGGGCCGCGGGGGATTCCACGGGGGTGCCACGGGGGTACCAAGCGGGGTATCAGAGGGTATAGCCCCACTGCTGAAGGGCTGTTGCCCGAAACGTCGCCTTAATTTTTTGTTCCCGTTAAGGCCACAGTGGTATTGGCACGGAGTGTGCCGAGTTGTTTTGTTATTTGTGCTTTTGCACCACTGCCAACCACAGCAGCAGCAGGTCATTGTCACATTGGGACGGATCGTTACGTGGCCTAACCCACAACTCTGCTGGGCAGTGGTGGTGATGGCGGCTAAACACTTGGCTGCCTGTGATCCGGCGCTGCGCAGGCAGCAGCGAGGATTGGTGCATTGCACATTGCTGTCAAACGCCCTTGCCGTGGGCGTCGGGGAGGAGCCGTACCCTGGCTCGCTCGGAGAAGGCAGTGTAGGAAAGTGGACGAATCGCCATCTGTTTCCATCTGTACGTGGGAGGTAGAGCGTTGCCCCCTCGCCCTTGGCGTGGGTTTTCTCTGAGTGCTCCGCTTTCCTCCCACACGTGTACAGCATAATAAACACAACTCGTCATCATGAATTGGCTAGAAGCATCTTACAAAAACAAAAGGAGGAGCAGCAGGACCTTCATGAAAAAGTGTGGTTCTCCTGGATAAATTAGCTAATCAATTAATGAATTTACGATGTATCTCTATTGACTCATAATATCGTCTGCGAATACTGTCCATGGTTCTGATCGGGGTCGCGTGTCCCTCCACCCCCGCCCCACCCCCCCCGCCCCACCCCAACCTCCCGACCCACACCAACCTCCCGACCCCCCCTCCCCCCCGTGCCCCCTCCCCCCCCGCCGCCTGCAGGTGCTGCCCTTCCTGGCGCTGGGGATCGGGGTAGATGACGTCTTCTTGCTGGCGCACTGCTTCACTGAGATGGGACAGCAAACGAACATTCCGCTCGAGGTGCCAGCCGCGCACACACAAAGACAAAGGTCCCCCCTACAGCCCCAAGAGGCTGTCGGGGCAGGGGCTGTTCGCGAGCACCTATGCGTGGCCAGCACCGTGTCGGGCCTGCCGTCTTTGTTTCCCCACTGGTGATGGTTTACGCACCGCACCGGGTAATCATTTGAGGCCGAGTCAACCTAGGGCGGTCCCAGGACCTATGCTGGCTGTGAGCGGAGATCGAAATCGGGTCCGCCGGGTTTCGTAGCGCGGTGCCCTAAGCAGTGCGCCACCGCTCCACACAGAGATCAACCATAACGCCTTGAACAGACTGTCGGGCCCATCGCTCCCCGCAACACTCTCGCGCACACACACGCACGCACACGCACGCACACACGCGCAGAGACACACACAGCCTTGTTGTTGACGTTGTTGCTGGTGGTTGCAGCGGAGGACGGGTGAGTGCTTGAAGCGCACGGGCACCGGCGTGGCGCTCACCTCCATCAACAACATGGCCGCCTTCTTCATGGCAGCGCTCATCCCCATCCCGGCTCTGCGCGCCTTCTCCCTGCAGGTATGGCCAGCACCATCAGCACCATCAGCACCATCGTCACCATCGGCACCATCAGCACCATTAGCACCATCAACACCATCAACACCATCAACACCATCATCACCATCAGCACCATCAGCACCATCAGCACCATCAGCACCATCATCACCATCGGCACCATCATCACCATCAACACCATCGGCACCATCATCACCATCAACACCATCGGCACCATCATCACCATCGGCACCATCATCACCATCGGTACCATCAGCACCATCAGCACCATCAGCACCATCATCACCATCAGCACCATCAACACCATCAGCACCATCAGCACCATCGTCACCATCGGCACCATCGGCACCATCGGCACCATCGGCACCATCGGCACCATTAACACCATCGGCACCATTACCACCATCGGCACCATCGGCAGCATCGGCACCATCGGCACCATCGGCACCATTAGTACCAACAGCACCATTAGCACCATCGGCACCATCGGCACCATCAGCACCATTACCACCATCGGCACCATCGGCACCATTAGTACCAACAGCACCATCGGCACCATCGGCACCATCGGCACCATCAGCAGTAGCACCATTAGCACCAACAACACCATCAGCACCGTCATCACCATCAGCACCATCATCACCATCAGCACCATCAGCACCATTGCACCATCAGCACCATTAGCACCATCGGTACCAGCAGCAGAAGCAGCATCGACACCATGAAGCCCCTACAGCACCATCGGCACCTTCAGCACCAGCAGCAGCAACATCGGTGTCATCAGCAGTGTCGTCATTCACAGCAGCATCAATGTCATTGGGAGCATACTCTTTGGTTCTTACGGTAAAGTCACGTAGGTAGAAATCAAATCAAACAAATCACGACGTTTCGATCGCAACACAAGCGATCCTACGTGACTTTACCGAAAGAACCAAAGGGCATGGATTCCTGCAGTCACGAAAGCTTCAAATCTAGATTCATTGGGAGCAGCTGAGGCGTCATGAGCAGCATCTCATCAGCATTGTCATCTTCATCCTAGCTCTGAATTTCCGAGCCGGTCCGGGGCCTCTCATGGGTGGATTCAATCTCAAAAGAGTACCTGCTGCGGTGTGTAAACATCGCCACTCGGGAGACAAAGGCGGCTGGGCGTGGTGCTGGCCACGCCAGCCCCTCGTGTGCCATGCCGGCCTTCATAGGTGCAGCAATAGCACTTGCCCTAACAAGTCTGTTCAGGCTATACGGGGGATCTTTGCCCTGTGAGCGAGTGAGAGGTGTATGGGTTAGTGGATGACTTCATCATGCTATAAAACAAAAACCGTTGTACGTTAAACTTTTTTTCATGCTAACCAACTCTTACAACGGGACTACAGTTTGAAAGTTTACTTGGGGTTTATAATCTTCAACGATGGGATGTGAGCGACAGGAAAAGGAATACGCCCTTCGAATGAACGGTGCTTATGATGGCACACACACAGATCCACGCTCGCACACACACAGATACACACAGATCCACACTCAGACGCACTCACCCTCTCTAGCAATGGTTTAGGAAAACGGAAGACACTGAAGGGAGAAGAGAGGAACAGAAGAAGGTTCATGAGAGGGGAATTAAAAGTGAGGAAAGTCTGTAGCTTTCCGTGATAGCATCTGATGCCCAAATCCACCCGTCGATGGGAGCCGTGGCCCAACTTCCTGATGGGGCAGGACCCTCCCGGAAATGCACCTTGAGGCTCAGCGAGGGTCTTCTGGGAATGTGAACGAGTTTCTTATTCATGGGATTTCCCCGGCTCGGGCTGATGCGGCACTTCCTGCTCCATTTCACCTGGGCCAAAACCTCCACGGTCCACTCCACGATCCACTCCACAGATCTGCTCTATGATCTGCTCCATAATCCACTCCACGGTCTGCTCCACGATCCGTTCCGCAATCCTTCCTTGCAATGCTGTTTGTTGCTGGCCGCTTGGCGTTTTTGGCAACCGTGAAAAAAAAAAACCGATATAGAAAACGATTTGCGAATCCTTTGCAATTACCCATCAGTCGTCAGTGCCGTCGCGTGTTCTGCTGCGCCGTTCTGTATCAAACAAACAAACAACCTCTTCGCTTCAGAAACCACCCGGAAATTCCACATTCCCATGGCCAGGCGGGCTGTGTTGTCGAAAGACGTGCAAGTCGTGCGAGAACCGTACCACGTCCCGATGTCCAGAGCCGCGGCCTCGCGAGCCAAATTGTTTATAAAAGCGGTTGTCCCTCCAGAGCCCACCTACATTCCCTGGGCCCCCACCGCCCTCCTGTCAGCCCCCCCCCCTCCTGTCAGCCACCCATGTGGCTCCGTGGGTGGCCCTGAATGTGGGGGAGTGGAGGGGGGTAAGGGAGGGGAGGAAGGGGCCGTGGGGGATTCTGTGAGTGGACCTAGCCCAGCCGGTCTGGCATGTAGCGTGTCTCCCACTCACCTCTCGCCGCACACAGATCCACACACCGCTCACTGCTCACCACAGGCGGATATCCACACATAGCGGAAAGTGCCCGCTCCCTCGCTCGACTGCTCATTGGCCCGCTCGCTTGCTCACCCAAATGCTCACTCACTCACTCGCTCACCCACCCCTCCCTCTCTCGCTCACTCACTCACCCACCCCCTCCCTCGCTCACCCACCCACCCCCTCCCTCTCTCTTTCGCTCACTCACCCACCCCCTCCCTCGCTCACCCACCCACCCCCTCCCTCTCTAGCTCACTCACTCGCTCACCCACCCCCTCCCTCGCTCGCTCGCTCGCTCACCCACCCACCCCCTCCCTCTCTAGCTCACCCACCCACTCACCCACCCCCTCCCTCGCTCGCTCGCTCGCTCGCTCACCCACCCCCTCCCTCTCTCGCTCACTCACCCACCCCCTCTCTCCCTCGCTCACTCACCCACCCCCTCCCTCCCTCGCTCGCTCACCCACCCCCTCCCTCTCTCGCTCACTCACCCACCCCCTCCCTCCCTCCCTCCCTCTCTCGCTCACTCACTCACCCCCTCCCTCTCTCACTCACTCACCCACCCCCTCCCTCCCTCCCTCTCTCGCTCACTCACTCACTCACTCTCCCCCTCCCTCTATTGCTTGCTCACTCACTCACTCACCCACCCCCTCCCTCTCTCGCTCGCTCACCCCCTCCCTCTCTCGCTCGCTCACTCACCCACCCCCTCCCTCGCTCGTTCACCCACCCACCCCCTCCCTCTCTAGCTCACTCACTCACTCACTCGCTCACCCACCCCTCCCTCTCTCGCTCACCCACCCCTCTCTCTCTCGCTCACTCACTCCTCCCTTTCTCGCTCACTCACTCACCCACCCCCTCCCTCGCTCGCTCACCCACCCACCCACCCCCTCCCTCTCTAGCTCACCCACCCACCCACTCACCCACCCACCCACTCACCCACCCCCTCCCTCCCTCTCTCGCTCACTCACCCACCCCCTCCCTCGCTCGCTCACCCACCCCCTCCCTCGCTCGCTCACCCACCCCCTCCCTCTCTCACTCACTCACCCACCCACCCACCCCCTCCCTCGCTCGCTCAAAGCCGGTTTGTTATTTCTTTGCAGCAGATCGTTTTTGTTTTGTGGAAACGGAGGCACAGATGGGAAGGAGGGAGGGAGGAACTCACAGAGTAGACTGCTGCGTGTGTGTGTGTGCTGTGCCTCTACCGTGTGTGTGCTGCTGTGTGTGTGTGCTGTGCCTCTACGGTGTGGGTGTGTGCTGCTGTGTGTGTGTGTGCTGTGCCTCACGGTGTGGGTGTGTGCTGCTGTGTGTGTGTGTGCTGTGCCTCACAGTGTGTGTGTGTGCTGCTGTGTGTTGTGTGCTGTGCCTCTACGGTGTGGGTGTGTGCTGCTGTGTGTGTGTGTGCTGTGCCTCTACGGTGTGTGTGTGTGCTGTGCCTCTACGGTGTGTGTGTGTGCTGTGCCTCTACGGTGTGTGTGTGTGCTGTGCCCTCACGGTGTGTGTGCTGCTGTGCCACCACGGTGTGTGTGTGTGTGCTGCTGTGTCTCTACGGTATGTGTGTGTGCTGCTGTGTGTGTGCTGTGTGTGCTGTGTGTGTGTGTGCTGTGTGTGTGTGCTGTGTGTGTGTGTGTGCTGTGCCCTCACGGTGTGTGTGTGCTGCTGTGCCTCTACCGTGTGTGTGTGTGTGTGCTGTGCCTCTACGGTGTGGGTGTGTGTGCTGCTGTGCCCTCATGGTGTGTGTGTGTGTGCCCTCATGGTGTGTGTGGGTGACTTCCCGTGTGCGATGTTCGGGTTGCCACCAGGCATGTTGGGTCAGGGGTAAATAAAACAAATAAAAATGTCCACGTGGTTGCGTGTTGCCTTGTGCTGTGGTGCGGAATGGTGCGGTGCTGTGTGGTGGTGCGGTTGTGTGGTTGGTGCGGCGTGGTGCGGTATGGTGCGGTTGTGTGGTGGTGCTGTGTGGTGGTGTGGTATGGTGCGGTGCTGTGTGGTGGTGCTGTGTGGTGATGCGATGTGGTGCGGTATGGTGCGGTGCTGTGTGGTGGTGCGGCGTGGTGCGGTGATGGGGTTGTGTGGTGGTACGGTGCTGTGTGGTGATGGGGTTGTGCGATGGTGCGGTTTGGCCGTCTGGTGGCGCAGGCTGCTGTGGTGGTGGTCTTCAACTTCGCCATGGTTCTGCTCATCTTCCCGTCCATTCTGAGCCTGGACCTGCAGCGCCGCGAGGAGGGGCGACTCGACCTGCTGTGCTGCTTCTACAGGTGGACTGCCACGCCACACTACCAGACAGCGCTACCACGCAGTGCCCACACTACCACACACTACCACACAGCGCTACCACACAGCGCTAGCACGCAGCACTACCACGCAGTGCCCACACTACCACACAGCGCTAGCACGCACCCTGTGGTGTCAGTGCGGTGTGTGTGCACACGAGGGTGGAGCAGTTGTGACGCTCGCGCCTCACATCAGGAAGCACCTGGGTCTAACAGCACTTGCCTCAACCGTCGTCTAGAGACTATACGGGAGGCCTTTGTCTATATTCTCCTCTGCACGGGTTTCCTCCAGGTTCTACGATTTGCTCCCATGGCTAAAACAAAGTGACACGCAATGTCAGCGGCATTGACCACAACAACATCCCCAATGCTGGAACATCGCCTACACACGACCCAACTGGGATCGCACAGCGCAGTATCAGCAGCAGCGGCCCCCGTACTGCTACGACAAGCATGGCAGGACCCTCCTGGGTAAACAAGCAGAGCGATGATAATGACAATTATAATAACGACTATTGTGCGTGTCGTGTGTGCGCTGCGTGTGTGCGCTGTGTGTGTGCGCTGCGTGTATTGCGTGTGTGTTGCGTGTGTGTTGCGTGTGCTGTGTGTGCCGCGTGTGCGCTGCGTGTGACCGCAGTCCGAGCGCGATGCGGCCCTCGCGGCCGCAGGCGCCGGCGTTCCGCGAGTTGGCCGCCGCCGCGGCTGCCGTGGCCGCAGGGGGCGACGTGTCCCCCCCGCCGCCCTACAGCAGCCCCACCGGCTTCCCCGAAACCCACATCACCATGCACTCCACCGTGGAGGTGAGCGCACACTCCCGCGCCGCCACGTCGCCCACCCGCCCTGCCAGGGGGTCCGCACCGCGGGCGGACTGCGTCGAGTCGTTTGGGGATCTTTTGGGACCGTGTGGAATCGTTAAGAACCGTTCGGTGCGGCGACGCACCGCGAAGCGACGCCCTGACCCTCGCCCCGACCGTCACCCTCGCCGCGACCCAGGTGCAGTACGACCCCGCGAGCCAGCAGTGCGTGACCACCGTGCGCCCGTGCACCGAGGTCACGTTCCGGCCGCGCTCGCTCGGCCCGGAGCCGTCCGTCGCTCTGGCGTCAACGTCGTCGCCGCCGTCGTCGTCCGGCACGGTCGTCGTGCCGGAGTCGGCGAGCTCCACGCGCGACCTCCTCGCCGACCACGGCGCGACCACGGCGTACGGGACGGACGAGGGCGACGACGACGGCGGCGGCGACGGCGGTGGCGACGGCGGGGGCGGGGGCAGGCCGTGGGAAGGGTGGCCAGCCGGCTGGGGGGCGAGCGAGCGGCCTCCCCCTGCGTGGACGCGGTGGAGCCTGCAGGAGTTTGCCCGGACGCGGTACGCGCCCTGGCTGCTGCTACGCAGGACGAAGGTGAGAGCGGCGAGTGAGCGCTGCGTGAGCGCTGCGTGAGCGCTGAGTGAGCGCTGAGTGAGCGCTGAGTGAGCGCTGAGTGAGCGCTGAGTGAGCGCTGAGTGAGCGCTGAGTGAGCGCTGAGTGAGCGCTGAGTGAGCGGTGCGTGAGCGGTGCGTGAGCGCTGAGTGAGCGCTGAGTGAGCGCTGAGTGAGCGCTGAGTGAGCGGTGCGTGAGCGGTGCGTGAGCGCTGAGTGAGCGCTGAGTGAGCGCTGAGTGAGCGCTGAGTGAGCGCTGAGTGAGCGCTGAGTGAGCGCTGAGTGAGCGCTGAGTGAGCGCTGAGTGAGCGGTGCGTGAGCGGTGCGTGAGCGGTGCGTGAGCGGTGCGTGAGCGGTGCGTGAGCGCTGAGTGAGCGCTGAGTGAGCGGTGCGCGAGCGCTGAGCGAGCGCTGAGCGAGCGCTGAGTGAGCGCTGAGCGAGCGCTGAGCGAGCGCTGAGTGAGCGCTGCCACTACCCCCCGCCCCCCCCCAGGTGGCCGTGCTGAGCGCGTTCATGTGCCTGCTCGCGCTGTGCCTGTATGGCACGACGCGCGTGCGCGACGGCCTCGGCCTGGCCGACGTGGTCCCGCGCGGCACGCGCGAGCACGCCTTCCTCACGGCGCAGGCGGCCTACTTTTCGGTGTACGGGGCCTACCTGGTCACCACCGAGGGCGTGGACTACCCCCGTGCCCAGGAGAGCCTCTACCGGCTGCACGACGCCCTGCACGGCCTCCCCTACACGCTGCGGGGCCCCGACGGCGCCCTGCCCCGCACCTGGCTTCACCACTTCCGCGACTGGCTGCAGGGTGAGTGCGCCGCTCGCCACCGTCGCGCGGCTCGCCTCAGCAAATAGCCAGCGTGGTGCCGGCGAGCGTCCGGGGTTCGTAAGGGTGACTGTACCGCCCTGTCCCCCGTATAGCCTTAAACACACCGTTGGGGTAAGTGCTGTTAGCGTGTAGCACCTATGAAAGCCGGCACGGCACACGAGAGGGTGGATGGCCGGCACCACGCCCACCCCAGTGGCGATGTTTACAAACGGCACCAGGTAATCATTTGAGGCCGGGGGGAGGCCCAGGACTGGTTCAGATAATCATCGGTGTTTACCCTGAGCGGGAATCAAACCCGTGTCGCCGGGTTCTTAGTGCGGCGCGCTAACCGCTGCACTACCGCTCCCCACCCCCTCCACCCACTTCCCATCCCCCCCCCCCCGCCCGCCACGCCGCACCCCCCAGGGCTGCAGGTGGCATTCGACGAGGACTGGCGATCCGGCCGCATCCGCCGGGAAGAGTTCCGTAACGGCTCCGACGACGGCGTGCTGGCGTACATGCTGCTCATCCAGACGGGCGACGCCAGTGCGCCCTTCAACTACGCCCAGGTATGGCCACGACGGCCACGGCCACAACCACGGCGCCGATGCCAACGCCGAGAACCAAAATCCGAAACCGCGTCTCTGGGGAGAGAACCGCGTGGGTCGCGCCACACGTCGCGTCGACGACGGCGTTTGTCCCTCCGGGGGTCGTTCATTTTGCGGCGCGCAAGCGGTCGGGGCAAAACGCGGACGGGGCATTCTGCACGCGGTCCTTTTCGTGGCGGACTTCCGCGTGTGCGAGTTTTCCTGTCCGGGACGTTACGCCCGGAGAGAACCGTCCACATTGATCAGCGACAAGCCCGTGGTAAAAGGGCTCCCCGCTCTCACCGCCGCCCCCGTGACGTCGCTACGCGCGACGCGTGCTCTTTCTCTCCTGTGACGCCGCTTGTCACGCTCGGCCCATCGTGGGAAACTGTCCGGGGAGGGCGCCTACCGGGGAGACGGAGCGGGAATATTAGTCCGGGCGGACTCGCGAAATCGTGGGAGGTCGCACGCGAGCGTCGCGCGATTCGTCTCCCTTGGCTCGGCAGTTGCAGAGCCGGCGGCTGGTGAACGACCGGGGCCTGGTGGACGTTGACGGCTTCTACACCTTCCTCACGGCCTGGGTGACCAACGACCCGCTGGCCTACGCCGCCTCGCAGGCCAACCTGCGGCCCGAGCCCCCCGAGTGGCTCTTCAGCCGCTTCAACACCGCGCCCGACGTCATGCGCAGTGAGTCCCGTCGTCGTCGTCACCGTCGGTCACACAACAACAACAGTCGGCGTCACCGCTCGCGCCAGGCTAGGTGCGCCTCGAGGCTGTCACGCGACGTGTGTCGCTGGCAGGACAGACCCAGGTTCCATGGGTTGACTGGCTGAGATGACTGGCAGACGCACCGCACACTCGCTGGCAACCTCTCGCCAACCGAAGCCAGTGTGCCGCTCTGTCAATGTCACGGTGTGCTGGTGTGGCGGGGGCAGTTTGCCAGTGTCCCGCCGTGCCGGTGTGCCACTGTGCTGGCGTGCCGCTCAATCGGTGTGCCGGTGTGCCAGTGTGTCGGCATGTCCCTGTGTCCCTGTGCCCCGGTGTCGGTGTGTCGGTGTGTCGCTCCGTCGGTCTGTCGTTGTGCCGCTGTGCCGCCGTGCCGGCGGGTTGCTGACTGAGTGGCGTGTGGCTGCTCCTCATTAGAGGCGGTGAAACCGCAACGCGTAAACGCCGGCACCTTGAGGAAGCGAGCGCCGTGCGGCCGCACACCGGCCCAAACGGGATTACTCCGGGGGGGGCGCGGCGGGAGGGAGGGAGTGGATGGTGGGGGTGGAGGTGGGGGCGGAGAGAGAGGGAGCCAGGGAGAAAACGGTTTAGGGGGCAGGGAAGAGCGTGGTGGTTAGGGAGATGGGGGGGTGTGTGGTGTGCTTTGTGTGCCTGTGTGTGTGTGCGTGCGTGCATGTCAGTGTGTGTGGGGAGCCGTGGTGCAGCCCTTAGTGCATTGTGTTGCGAACCTGGCGACCAAAGTTGATTTTCCGCTCACGGTCAATGCTGGCGAAGAATATCAAACCCGGTCCTGGGCCTCCTCTAGGTCGACTCAGCCTTAATTGAGCGCCTAGTATGATGCGTAAAATATCAGCATTGGGGAGACAAAGGCGGCCGGATGTGGAGCTGGCCACACCACCCCGCTTATAGGTGTGCCGTGCTGGCCTACGTGGGTCCACGCCAACAGCACTTTCCCCGACGGCCAGTTAAAGGCTACACGGGGGATCTTTGTTTTTGTCTGTGTGGGGTAGCTGGCTGGTTCTGGTGGGGGTTCACCGTCTCCGAGAGAGGGAGTGGGGAGGGAGTGTGGGGGTAGTGGGGAGGGAGTAGTGGGGTGGGGTGGCGAGAGTGTGTGCGTGCGTGGCACCGGGCCAGCCACCATGCGAAATTTACTGCACAAATTACAAACAGGTTTCGCCGGTGGTGCCGTTGAGGGCGCTGGCGATGTGGGAAAGGCCACCGGCTGAGAGGGTGCCAGCGCCCCCCTACCCCCACTGATGCCCCCCCCCCACCACCTATCCCCCCCACCCAGTCAGCCAGAGAACCACCGTGTGGTTTTACCTTTCCGAGGGCACTGCGATCGTAGAGAAAGTTCATCGTCCGTCGCTCAATATTTCACGCCGGATTATTGGGTAGAGTGGCCGTATTGATATCCATCCAGCAGTGTATGGTTCGTGATCCATAATAAAACCAGCCAAGGTTGCGAATTCAAGTCTGAATGAGCATCATTCTGTGGAGAAGTAAAAAAAGTGACTGTCCTCTGGATAGACTTGCCTCGGCCATATGACTGTGGAATTCCCACCACTGGCTCTGCCATGAGCACCGAGGCCACGATGCTCGTTTGAGTAGCAGCGGGAACTCGTTGAATTGCTGAGCTGCGTTACTCAAACGATGTCTATTCACGTTTATTCAGCTCCGTTTACTCAAGTGGCGTTCATCGAGGTCTGTGAGCTAAACTCCAAGCGTCTCTTTGTAAAGCCTTCGGGTTTCTTTTGCGAGTTTGTGGGTCTCGATGAGAGTTGCTGGTGACTGGCTCAGACACATTAACTCGCTACACTTGAGACCCCGGTTCAATCACAGGCAGTGGCTGTAACCGGATTGGAACCCTGGATCTCAGCTGTGCCAGCTCAGCGCCCTGACCTCTCAGCCACTTCCTTCCCTCATTCTTTTTTCCCTCCACGTAGAAATATAAATTTTTGTTTACACATCCCAGCAGCCACCACGACCTTCTGCGAGCGCATCCGATCGGCCGCATCTGTACAACACAAGCGGACCGGCCTCGACTTTCACCCTCTCACCAGCAGAGTCGGGCTCGCTTGACCCAACGCTCCTCACGGCCGCCCCCCCCCCACCGTCTTCTCTCCTCCGCTCCTCGTCTCTCCCCCCCGACCCTCCTCCCCCAGTCAAGCCGGCGGAGCGGATCGAGTTTGCTCAGCTGCCCTTCTACCTGGCGGGGCTGTCGGAGTCGGCGGACCATGTGCGCGCCATCGAGCGCGTGCGCGCCGTCTGCGAGAGCTTCGCCGCCGGCGGGCTGCCCAGCTACCCGGCCGGGTACCCCTTCCTCTTCTGGGAGCAGTACGTGGGCCTGCGCCACTGGCTGCTGCTGGCGCTCAGCGTGGGGCTGGCCTGCACCTTCCTCGTGTGTGCCCTCCTGCTGCTCAACCCCTGGACCGCTGGGCTGCTGGTGAGAGGGCGATGGCGGTGGTGGTGATGGTGGTGGCGGTGATGGTGGCGGTGATGGTGGCGGTGATGGTGGTGGTGGCGGTGGTGATGGTGGCGGTGGTGGTGATGGTGGTGGCGGTGATGGTGGCGGTGATGGTGGTGGCGGCGGTGGAGATGGTGGCGGTGGTGGTGATGGTGGTGGTGGTGATGGTGGTGGTGATGGTGGTGGTGGCGGTGGTGTTGATGGTGGTGGCGGTGGTGTTGATGGTGGTGGCGGTGATGGTGGCGGTGATGGTGGCGGTGGTGGTGATGGTGGTGGTGATGGTGGTGGTGATGGTGGTGGTGATGGTGGTGGTGGCGGTGGTGTTGATGGTGGTGGCGGTGGCGGTGATGGTGGTGGTGATGGTGGCGGTGGTGGTGATGGTGTTGGTGGCGGCGGCGGTAGTGGTGGCGGTGGTGGTGGTGGTGGTGGTGATGGTGGCGGTGGTGGTGATGGTGGCGGTGGGGAGCGGTGGTGTAGCGGTTAGCGCGCTGCGCTACGAAGCTGGTGAACCGGGTTCGGTTCCTGCTCACGACCAACACCGGTGATGATTATCTGAACCGGTACTGGGCCTCCTCTAGGTCGACTCAGCCTCAAATGAGTACCTGGTGCGATGTGTAAACATCGCCACTAGGGAGACAAAGGCGGTCGGGCGTGGTGTTGGCCACCCACCTCCTCGTGTGCCGTGCCGGCCTTTATAGGTGCTCACTAACAGCACTTGCCCCTACAGTCTGTTAAGGCTGTACGGGGGATCTTTGTCTTTGATGGTGGCGGTGATGGTGTTGGTTGATGCTGGCGGCGGTTGCGGCGGTGCCTTTACCTTAAGGGTAGAACATCTTCATCTTATTCTCCGTGTCTCTTTCTGATCGTCGGCCTGTCCGTGCGTCTTTGACTCCATGTCTCTGTCCGTCAGTCTTTCTGTGCGTCTCTCTCCGTCCGTGTGTATTCTCTTCCTCGTGCCTCACAGCTTGAAGGGGTCTGTCTTTGGTTCCTCACCTCGCCGCCTTGCTGCGTAGAGTTTGTATTTTCCTCCAGATTGGAATCGTGATCCTGCATTGCAATTCGTTACTCAGTTAAAACGAAGCGCTCACCCAATTGTTCCAGGTTTTCGGACAGCCTCAGTGCCTACAAAGACAAAGATCCCCCATATAGGCTTTAGCTGTTGGGGCAAGTGCTGTGAGCAAGAACCCATAAGGGCTGGCACGGCACGCTTATGAGGAGGTTGGTGGCCAGCACCACGCCCGGCCGCCTCCCAAGTGCTGACGTTTAATTCACTTAAAACCAGGTACTCGGTTAAAGGCTGAGTCGACCTAGGGGAGACCCAAGACCGATGCAGATATCCGCCGTCACCGATGTTGGCTGTGAGCGGTCATGGAACTCCGTTGCTGGGTTCATAGCACAGTGCACTAACCACTTTGCCACCGCTCCTCGCACACATACACACGCGTACGGACACGCGCACATCGAGCGGGTAATGTGTGTGTGCCACACTGGGGGGGGGGGGTGGTTGGACGAGGTGGGGAGGGGTTGGTGTGGGGAGGCATGCCACATGCATGTGCTCACACTTCACGCGTCGCACTAATGCTCGCACGCACGCACGTGCGCACGCATACCACGCACACGCACGCTAGTTAACCTGCTCACACACCAACAACAGCCGTCATTCACGTCACAACAGCACTTGTGCCAGGCTAGGTGCGCTTGTTGCACACGCGCACGTGCACACACACATACACACCTACCATGTCCTCCTCCTCCACACGTTTGTTTCCTGTCCGTACAGCTCTGTCACACGAATGCATTCTTGAGATTCTTGCGTGAAAAGCACACACACGCACGCACGTGTGCGTGCGTGCATGTGCGTGCGTGTGTGTGTGCGTGTCTCTGTGGGTGAGTGGTGGCATGGCGGTTAGCGCACCGCATTACCTACGAAACCGGGCGACCTGAGTTCGATTCCCGTTTTCAGCCAACGTTGACCTCGGGGAAGGCCCATGACCGTTTCAGATAATCGTCACCGGCGTTGGCCGTGAGCGGGATTCGAACTCGGGTCGCCGGGTTCGTAGCGCAGCGCGCTAACCAGTGCCACTGATGCCCAGAAGCACCTACACACGCGCACCTACAAACGTGCACCTACAAACGTGCACCTACACACGCCGGATTATGAGATCCACCCCAAGCGTGTGCTAGGGGGAGAGCGTCTTCCCATGCCGACTCTTCCCACTGTTTTGGCTGGCGATCTTTACGTGTCCATCGACAACCGTTCGTACCATAGGTGACCTCTGGGAGGTCAATTAATACATTTTTCCTGCGCCAATTAATTTATACGCGCATGGATGGAAGAGTGGAATGGTAACGCTTCGCGTGAAAACATCCGAATAGTTCTGAGCGCAAATGTCGCCCGTTTCACATTTTGTGCATTCCGATGGCTGGCGTGCGTGAGTGCGTGCGTGCGTGTGTGCGTGTGTGTGCGCGTGTGTGTGCGTGTGTGCGTGTTGTGAACGACAGACACGTACTTAGGCTCTCGTGGCTCCGCGATCGCAGGGAGTCGAGTAACGTTCGTAACTCCGCGGGGCTTCCCTCCTCGCCCAACCCCCCCCCGCCTACCCCTTCCGCTGAACGAGGAACTTCTTCTTCGTTCTCGCGAGCACCACTCCACGCTTTCCCTGCGGGTCCCTCGTGGCGGTGGCACGGCGGGGGGGGGGGTTCAGTGGCTCACGTGGGAGAGAGTGCACGTGTGTGGGTGTACGCGTGCGTGTGTGCATGTGTGCGCACGCGTATAAACGTGTGAGGGTGCGCACGCGTATAAACGTGTGAGGGTGCGCACGCGTATAAACGTGTGAGGGTGCGCACGCGTATAAACGTGTGAGGGTGCGCACGCGTATAAACGTGTGAGCGTGCGCGTGTGTACGTGTGAGCGTGCGCGTGCATGCGTGTGTGTGCACGTGCGTATGTGTGAGTGCGTGTGTGTGAGCTTGTGCGCATGCGTGTGCGTGCGTGTGTGTTGGGAAAACTCCCTTATGGAATGTGTTAGAACACAGAGGCGTGAAATTGGATTGTGACGGGACTGTGTGGGGAGAAGACGAAGAGGGATGGAATGGCGTGGGTGCGTGCGTGCGTGTGTGCGTGTGTGTGTGTGCGTGCGTGCGTGTGTGCGTGTGTGTGTGTGTGCGTGTGTGCGTGCGTGTGTGTGTGTCTGTATGACTGGGCAAAGTTCTGTTCGCGAGCACCCATCACAAAACACGAGGTGGTGCTGTAACCAGCAACACCCACAGCCACCTTTGTCTCTCCCCAATGCTGATTTTTTTTTCTTTCCGCACTGCGCCACGTGCTCATTAACTGTTGAACCGACCTGGAGAAGGCCCCGGACCGGTTGCGATAATCTTGGCCGGTGTTGGCTGGTGAACGTGAATTGAACTCAGATCGCCGGGGTCGAAGCGCAGTGCGCTAGCCACCACTCCCCTATTAGGGCTGATCTCAGTCTTTGTGAATGTATATTTATGTCTGTGCTCTGTGTGTGATGTTATGCTGTCTCTTCTGCGCGCACGTTGAACTCTCGCCCTCTCCCAACCAATACCAATACCCGCGTCATTCGCCACTAAGTGACGGTGACGTCACCACGGCGACTGTGCCAGGCCAGGTGCACGTGAAGTGTCGAAGGCTCGCTGACAGGAGGTGTTTGTTGTTGTTGTTTGTCCTCTCCCAAAACACGCCCAACACACACGCACACCCAACCACACACCCAACCACACCCAACCACACACACACCCAACCACACACACCCAACCACACACACACACCCAACCACACACACCCAACCACAAACCTATACACGAACGCACACACCCACAATGACACGACCACGCGCGCACACAGGTGGCTGTGCTGGCGACGATGACGGTGGAGCTCTTTGGGATGATGGGCCTCATGGGCATTCAGCTGAGCGCCGTTCCCGTCATCAACCTCGTCGCCTTCGTTGGCATGGGCGTGGAGTTCACGATGCACGTCACGCTGGTGAGGTGGGGGGGGCGGCGGAGGCTCATCAGGTGACGTGACATCGTGTAAACGTAGCGATGCGTTGTCGATGATAACATTGACGACGATGGTGATGATGACGGTGACGACGACGATGTTGACAATGATGATAATGATGATGTTGACAATGATGGTGACGATGTTGACAATGATGATGACAATGTTGACTGATGATGATGATAATGATGATGACAATGATGATAATGATGATGACTATGACGATGTTGACAATGATGATAATGACGATGACGGTGACGACAATGATGATGACGATGCTGACAATGATGATGACGATGTTGACAATGATGATATTGACGATGACGACAATGATGATGACGATGTTGACAATGATGATAATGACGATGACGACAATGATGACGACGATGTTGATAATGATGATGACGGTGACGACGACGATGATGGCTATGATGACAATGGTGATGACATTGATGACGACGATGATGACGACGACGATGGCGTCGTACGGTCGACGGAGAGCCGCCGCCGCTCACCCGCACCATCTCCGTCACTCCGTTGTGCCGCCCCCGCCACCGCCCAGGGCTTCCTGACGGCGACGGGCGACCGCGACAGCCGGGCGGTGCGCTCGCTGCAGCACATGCTGGCGCCCGTGCTGGACGGCGCCGTCTCCACGCTCTTGGGACTCGTCATGCTCGTCGGCTCCGAGTTCGACTTCATCGTCTGGTGAGCGAGCGTTGCGTAGTGACTGTGCCGACTGTAGTGACTGTGCCGACTGTAGTGACTGTGCTGTGAGTCGCAATCTGAAGTTGGTGAGTTCAGATTCCGGGTGATCGTGGCGGAGGTGACGGTTGCGGTGATGGCGATTGTGGCGGTGGTGACGGTATTGGTCGCGGTAGTTCTGGTGATGAGTTCACTTGCTGTACCGCCTTCTCCTGGCTAGCCGGGGCATGGCTCCCCCTTGGCACCGATGGGAAGGGAGTTTCACAGCGTTCGTGCGAAGATCCGACAATCCTCGCTGCTGCTGCCTCCACAGCGCTGGGTTACAGCTGCCACGTGCGTGGCCGCCACCAGCGGTGGTGGTGATGTGCCGGTGGTGTTGGTATCGAGCTGTAGTGGCGGCGATGATGGCCGCCGGTTGTTTGGCCTGACCCTGAGACGGGGGGGGGGGGTTGGTGAGATGGGAGACTGAGCAGAGAATCGCCATAAACAGTGAGGCTGTGTAAACACTGCCCCAGCGTGTTTATAGACACGTGCTCGTGCACATACACACACGCGAGTGTAATGTATACACACACACACACGTGCGTCGTTCGCCTGTGTGTGTGTGTGCGGCTGCGCCGGGTGCTGCGTCTGCGTATTTTTTTCAAAAAATAGTTGCTGAGCAGAGGCTCTAAACGTCAAGCAGCCGGCAACAAACAGCACTCTCAAGAGTTTGAATAGCTAACAGTGGAACACGTCTGTTGAATGGAGCAAGGTTACTATTGGTCGAAGAGCTTGGGGGGGGGGGAAAGAGACGATGATGACGACGATGACAACAATGGGGGGAGGGAATTCCAGAGTGGAGCCGTGCGAGGGAAGAAGCCGAGAGAGAGGAGTGTGTGTGTGTAGGGGGAGCGGTGGCGCAGCGGTTAGGGCGCTACACTCCAAACCAAGTTAGCAGAGTTCGATTCCCGCTCACAAACAACACCGCTGGCGATTACCTGAACGGGTCCTGGGCCCTACCCCGAGTGGACACGGCCTCAAACGAGCACCCGGCGCGATGCGCAAACGTCGCCCCTGCGGAGACAAAGGCGGCCGAGCGTGGTGCTGGCCACCCATCCCTCTCGTGCGCCGTTAAGTCCTTCGTCGGTGGCTGCTGCTCGCTGACGGCGGCACTTGCCCCGACAGCCTGTGGAGGCTACCGGGGGGATCTTTGTCCGTTTGCGTGCGACCGCACGCACACGGGGGGACGCGTCTCCCCCCACGGTGTTTGTGTAAATTCAACGAAAATAAACACGTGGCCCCGGCAGCGGCGCTCGCCACGGACCCCCCCCTCGTTCCCTCTCTCGCCCGAGCCCAGACTCCCTGGGATAATAAACAACGCGGCCTCGCGGCCCGCACAGACAAATAAACACACAGCGGCTCTGCGCCGGAGGAGGAGGAGGACAAGGCACGGCCGCCACGGCTGCCGTGGTGGTGGAGGCGGTGGTGGCGGTAACGGTGCAGCTGCACGTTGCACCGGCAACACGGAGTTCTCCCGCTCTCTTTTTGTGCCGGCAGTGGGCACGAGCGAGCAGTTGCGGGGCTGCGCCTTTGCCCCGCGAGAGAGGGGCTGTCGGTGAGAGAGGGGCCCTAATAGTGCGGTGAGACTTGGCCTTTGTTGGGTGGGAGAGCCGGGAGGGGGGGGCGGGAGAGACCCCCTCCTCACCCCCTCCCTCCATTGGATGTTTATGTGACCCCCCCGGGGCAGCCTGCATTGGGCAGGTCAAAGGGCAGAGGGCGCATTTGGGTGGTGGGAAGAGGGAGAGAGAGGGCGGGGGTGGAGAGACGGAGGTGGGGGAAGGGGAGTGATTGAGAGAGGGGGGGGCAGGGGGAGGGGAAAGAGGAGGGGGTGGAAAGCGAGTGATTGAGAGAGAAGAGGAGAGAGAAGATAATTCACTTGTTTATCCAGGAGAGCGAAGCTGAGTCATAGGACTCTTTTTCAGGAGGGTCCTGCTGCTGCTGTTGCATTGGGTTATTTATTTTCAGCCAGTGAATAACGAGTTGTGTTTATTATTGTACACGTGTGGAAGGAAACCGGAGCACCTGGAGAAAACCCCACGCCTTGCGCAAGGGGGCAACGCTCTATCCCCAGCGGACAGATGGAAACAGATTGACATTAGTCCACTTGCTATACTGCCTTCTGGCGAGCCAGGGGTACGGCCCTTCTTCGATGCTCACGGGAAGAGATATTTCACAGCCCATCTGTGAGTGATCTACCAACCCTCGCTGCTGCCTCCACAGCGCTGGATCGCAGCGGCCATGTGCACAAGCATGGCCACCGCTGCTTGGCGGAGGAGGCAGGGTGAGGAGAGAAAGAGGAAGAGGCAGGGGTTATGAGGGATGAGAGGGTGAGAGAGAGAAATGGTGAGGAGTGAGGAGTGGGGAGGCAGAGGGAGAGAGGAAGAGAGAAGGAGTGAGGAGGCCGGATCGCGTTACTCTGCACACAAACATCCCGCTGGTGCTGGAGAGAAGGCCCTGCCGGCAGCCCTGCCGGCAGGCCGTGCCGCCAGGCTGTGCCGCCAGGCCGTGCCACCAGGCCGGCCGGTTGTCAGCTCCCCGTATTTACCGAGACCTCGGGCCCGGTCGTTAACGGCGACCACGACGATGAATTCGTATCTCGCGACGTCCGTGCGAAGTGCAGTGTTGCACATGGGGGGACGCGGGTGGAGGCCACAGACGAGGGAAGGCAGCCAGAACCGATTGCCCAAGTTCTGTGGTCCTCTACTGGGTTACGGTCCCAAAAAAATTTCCCGCTGGCCGGCAACAAGCAGCACGATTTTGGAGCATCACGGAGCAGAGTTTCTCACACGTTGGTTGAATGGAGCCATTCAACCAACGTGTGAGAAACTCTGAATGGAGCCAAGGTGATAGCGGCCACGCGGGTCCAGTGGCCGTGCGTCCGATCTCCCGCAGCAGTAGAGTGAACGCGTTCACCACGGTCAAGTCGATCGGTCGGTCGCGTGCGTCGTGGTAAAGTGTGGGTACTCCCAGCTCTGGCAAGATGACTTGCCAACGTGGCGAGAGTCAGCCAGATATCCTCTAATCCTACCACTGACTCAACCTAACTCTTCACTGCTATCCCGTCATCCTACTCCTGACCCCTGACCCTTACCTCTAACCCCAAACAAAAGCACTTGCGCGGAGCCACTATAACCCTCTTCCTCTCCACGTGTCTCCATCTCCTCCATCTCCTCCTTGTGTCTCTCTCTGTCTCTCTGTCTCTCTCTTTGTCTCCGTCGCGCTCATCTCTGGACAGACGGCCTGCAAGGACAGGTAATTGGCACTCGCCGTGGGTTTGTGTCAGCAAATGCTCTCACGTCTGTGGCTCTCGTGTCCCTGGGTCTCGTGTGCCTGACCTTCGTGTCCCTGGGTCTCGTGTCCGTGACTCTTTCTCCTCGCTGCTCCATTTTGTTGTTTTTATTTTCCCCTGCAGCTTCCATTAAACACGGAACCTGCCTGTTTGCTGTGTGCTCCCTGTTTGCGACCTTCCTGTGTGCAGTCTGAGCGCACGTGCGAATGTGCCAGCCGCGTGTGGCAAGGTGGGCACAATCCCGCCCTCACAGCAACAAGGCCTCGGTTCGATTCCCAACTTGGGTGCCTTTCTGTCTGTAGTTTGTTTTCTCTCCCCCCGTTCCGCGTGGGTTGCCTCCGGATTCTCTGGTTCCCTCCCATATCTAAAAAAAAACCACACGCACAGTGGCATTGGCGTTGACCAACGCATCGAGCCAATGCTGATAAATAACCTACAAATTCCTGAGTTGGTATCATACATTGCAATATCACCCCCTACTGTGAATACCGGTCGGAAGCCTCCTTGAGACTCGGTGAGGCCTTCCCGGATGAAGAGGCATTATCGTCATCATAATGACTCTCTGCGTGCCACGGAGCAGTAATGTTTTGGGGAGCGGTGGCACGGAGGTTAGCACACCACGCCACGAACCCGGCGAGTCCGGTTCTGCACGCTGCCAACATCGGTGACGATTTTCTGTGCCGGTCCTGGGCCTCGCCTAAGTCGACTCAGCCGTAAATGATTATGCCATATGCAAAAAAAACTTCGACACCGGGGAGACAAAGGCAGCCGGGCGTGGTGCTGGCCACACCGCCTATCCACAGGCGAGCCGTGCCGGCCTTAATAGGTGCTCGCCAACAGCACTTGCCCCTCGAGCCCGCGTGGGCCACACGGGGGACCTTTGTCTCACGGAGGCTCTCTCCTGCAGGTACTTCTTCGCGGTGCTCACCATCATGACGGTGCTCGGTCTGCTCAACGGCATCGTGCTGCTCCCCGTGCTCCTGTCCATCGTGGGGCCTCCGCCGGAGGTGAGGCCACGCACGCCGGCTTGGGCCGCACTGAGGGCCCAGCCCGCTGGGGGGGACTGCCAGTCACTCACGCAGAGTCCACCAATCACCCGTTCTCACACAGTTCTGCCTGTGTGTGCGCGTTCGTGCGCTTGTATGCATGTTGTGGCAAGTGGTAGTGTAGTGGTTGGCGTGGTGCGCTACGAACCAACAGCCTGTTGAGGCTACATGTGTGTGTGCACACACATGAACACGTGTGCGCACACACATGAACACGTGTGCACACACATGACCACGTGCGTGTACATGTGCGCACGCGATCGCGTCCCCAGGTGACCCCCGCCGGCGGCGGCAGCCGTCTCCCGACGCCATCGCCGCAGCCGCCCCCCTACCCGGCGAGACGCGGGCGCGGCGGCGGCGGCGACGCCGGCGGCGGCGGGGGGAACTCCGGGCGGCGCCCGCCGTTCCCTCCGTCGTACCCGGGGCTCGGCGCGCGGCACGCCCGCCCCGGCGAGTCGTCCGCCGCCACCACCACCGGCACCACCCCCTCCTCCTCCTCCATTACCGAGTCCTCCGACTCGGAGTGCTGCTCCGAGAGCGCCGCGTCGCTATCGACGTCGCCCGGCGACGGCGCCTCCTGCGCCGCGGGCAACGCTTGCCGGCACGGACACCGCGACCACAATCACCGCCACCACCGCCACCACCAGCAGCAGCAGCAACAACAGCAGCAGCAACAACATCGGTTGCATCAAGTGCGAGAGCACGATTATCACCACCACCAGCAGCAGCAGCAGCAGCAGAGGCCGCACGCGGGGAGCGGTGGTGGACGCCGGGCGGGACACCCGCGCGTCACGGTGAGCCGCCCCGGGGCAACGCGCCGCGCCGCGCTCCACTGATTCGGTGCTGCTGTTTCCGTTTCGTGCGCGTTGGGTTCCGCTCGAGAGCCCCAGAGGGCGGGATGGGGTGGCACCGATCCGGGGTGAGATCACGACACAAACAGCCGCAGAAACATCACAGCTCTGAGCACCAATTCCACGTTCCTATGGCAGCGGCTGACCTCACCTCTTGACCACTCCGCATCTAAAGTTTCTCCAACCCCATGCACGTTCCACATGTGCGCGTATTTCTGTGCGTGCGTATGTGTACATATTTACGTATGTACGTGCTTGTGTGTGTGAGGTAGTGTGTGCGCTACTAACCTGCCGACCCGGGTTCGATTCCCGCTCACGGCCAACACTGGTGACGATTATCTGAACCGGTTCTGGGCCTTCCCTAGGTCGAATCAGCCTCAAATGAGTACCTGGTGCGATGTGTAAACATCGCCACTAGGGAGATGAAGGCGGCCGGGCGTGGTGTTGGCCACCCACCCCCTCGTGTGCTGTGCTGGCCTTTATAGGTGCTCGTAAACAGCACTTGCCCCTACAGTCTGTTAAGGCTACACGGGGAATCTTTGTCTTTTGAGGTAGTGTGCACCTAGCATGGTACAAGTGCCGTGGTGACGTCACTGCTACTTGGTGAACGGCGGTTGTTGTGAGGTAGTGTAGCAATTAGTGTGCTGTAGCAACTATCGAATTCGATTCCCCCCTTATTATCTGAACCAGTCCTCGGGCCTACACTGTATGTATGAATCTTTGTCTTTTCTTTGTAGTTCGTGCAGCCTGCGGGACAGTGCTTGGAGATGGGCGCCATGCAGTACAGGGCCCGGCCTAGGCCAAGGCCTCAGCAGGAGCAGCAGCAGCAGCACGGCGGAGTGGCATCGGCGGACTGCACAACATCACTGCAGCAGCAGCAGCAGCAGCAGTGGGCGTCACAGCCGGCGCGCCTCCACGGCCGCTCGGGCGCGGACAGCACCGATTCGCCGCACGCCGGGCCCGGCCGCGGCAGGACTAGCGGCCACCAGGCCTGGGGTGAAGGCCGCGGCCGGCGGGCCGGGGCGACGGCGCCGGCCGGGCCGTTTGCCACCGTGACGGCCACCACGTCGGTGACGGTGGCGCTCTTGAGGCCGGGCGCGGGGCCGGCGGCGCCGGTGGCGCCAGTCGCGCCGGCCGCACGAGCGCCGGCGCCTTTTGCGGGAGACCCCCACGTGCCCGCGTACGACGCCGGCGAGTGCGACTCGGACTGCGGGCGCCGCTGCCGCCACCACCACAAGTAGCGAGGAGGGGCCCCGCGCTCAAGTGACGCCGACCGTAGCAATAATTGTAACGTTGTGAATGAGAGTAAATATTATATCGGGGGCAGTGGGGGGGCTGTTTGTATATATTTTTATTTCACGCGAAATGTACAAATGTTTAAGTGGAGGGTTGGAGACGTGAGAGAGCGAGCCTCCGAGTAAATCACTGCCACTGAAGTCGACCGCCGCCGTGCCCGTTGCGCGTTGGAACGGTCGCTCGCTGAGCGACTCGTCGCCTGTCGCGCGCGCACTGGGTGAGCGCTCGGTGACAAGAAATGTCGCTCGCTCGCCACGTGACGTCCGACGGATCATTTGCGACCGGTGGACACATTGGCGCGACGAATATTAAGTCGACAACTGCGTTTAAATGTATTTGCGTGTGTGTTGTTAATGTTTCACTGGCATGCTGCTACACAATATCAGCGCTGTAAAAAAAAAAAACGTATTTTTTAGGTAAAAAAAAAAGGAAAAAAAATTTGGAGAAAAAAAAACCCGGAAACGATTTGATGCGACGCGTGTCGCAGTGGAAATGAAGGAATGTAAGCGGCGGTGGCGGCAGGGCAGTACAGACGTCGTACAGACGCTGTGTTCGGTCTCTGGCAGCTTGTTCAGTGTCGTGCGGTTCGGAGCCACGCGACGTTTATTTATCATTTTATAACTTTACAAGAACAGAATGTCGGCGTATTACCGCGATGATGATGATGATGATGATTATTACGAACGCTCGGACGCTCCACGGAGCGACGGCGAGGCCTCCGCTCGCGTCCGACGCTCGCCGAGCGTGGAGCGTTTTTATTTTACATTTTTAACCCAGTGGATACGTCCCGTGTCGTAATTACGTGTCTCTATTTATACGCGGTCTCGTTATACGAAGGCAAAGATGCAGTATTGTGTTGGCATTTTCCGTTCGTTGGCCATTATTTTGTATTTCCGTCTCTGTCTGCGTCTCCCGGCGTGGTGCTGCGTCCATCCGGCCACCGCACGCAGCCTCCCCTGCGGTCCCGTTCCCCTCTCGGCGCTATTTCCTGTTTACAGTTCCTCGCCCCACGGGGACCAGCGCCAGGTGGCGAGGCCCGTTCGCAACTCCTCGGACGGAATTGCATTTTGACCGAAAATCAAGCGGCGGCGGCGGCGAGTCGTTAATCCCGTTCACGAGCATCCGGCCCCCCCCCCTAAAAGACTGAACTGGGGGTTGTCACGAAAGCCCCCCCCCCTCCCACCCACCCACCCCTCCCACCCACCCCTCCCACCCCCGGCACTTGCGTCCCGACCTCAAGTGGCACACTCCGGTTTTGCGAGGTTTCCGGGAAATCATTGATTTTGACGAGGGACCAGCGCTGGTTACAACAAAACGGGTCACCTGCACACGCCACCACTGCATTCTGGAAACCCCACGGTGAATTCTTTAAAGAAATTCCTTGAATCATGAGCCGCAAGCTGCGACCGAGTCCGTCGGTAACTTGCGCCTCTTTTCCACCGTGCGACCGAGGCATGCCGGGGCCCTGCCAAACCGCCTTGCTCACTAGAGGCGCCGGCGGGCGCTCGCCCCAACGGAAATGATTGACTCTGCTCCCGGCCCTGCTTGGCCCCGAGCAGTATTCACAGACATCTGGTAAAGCCAGCGTCTAGGGGTCTGGATCCCCGCTCCACTTGGCAGATTTGCTCCCGGGAATTCCTCCCGTGCCGTGAGGGCCCCAACAACGCTGGCTCGGCTCAGATTTGGCAATGGAAAAATCAGTCGGTAAAAGTTTGGCCTCCCTTTTCCTTAATGTTTGTGTTTCCACACCCCTCGCCCCCGCCCCCCACCCGGGTCTCCGTCTCCCTGATTGGAATTTATAAAAACTATTGTCATGTGTTTGTAACGACGGGCATCGAGAATTGAACCGCTTCACGCGGCAGCTTCGTCCGTGCACGGCGCGTCGCTGCCAGGAGCGAGAGCGCCGCCAAAGGGCTTCCGTTCGGTGTCGTAACGACTCGCTGGGGGGGCCTGTTGACCGCTTGCGGTCTCCTCACGGAGTTTACGTCGTCCGCGATCATCGACGTGCGCATCGGGAAATCCCAGCGTGCTGTGCGTGTCAAGATTGCCGCGCCGTCCAAATTGAGCAACGCCACGATCACCGCCCGAGGAGGAGGTGGCGGCCGCTTGCGAGGCTGCTTGCGGAACACGTAGCATTGGTGATGATGTCACTTCGACACGCCAAGCATTCTGGGAATTCCTGATGTGTTTTGCCATTGCAGCAAAATTAAATGTGCGTACGGCCAGCGCACACCCATCAAGACCACGGCAGCGACCAAAACTGCAACGTGAGTTGTGGTCACTTTAAGAGATGGCGGTGGGAGCGGCCCACGTTCTAATTAGAGCGAACCGCTAACCCGTCATCAAGCTATTGGGCCACGTCCGTCTGCCTTGGCTGCACTGCGCTGGTGGCAGAAATTCCACATTCCTATGACGGGGGCGGGGGATGGGACAGACTTGAAAGTAAACGGGGGGTGAGTTTGGTGAATTGGTGAAACCAAACGGAACCTCCGTTGTCGCGGTGTGAATTCTGTCACGGAGTGGGGGATAGTGGGGGGGGTAGCGTGCGGGTCAGGGGTCATACTCCCCCCCCCCACCACCACTGCATCAGAGGTCATGAACAATCCGGACTTGACACTAACCGAGATGCTACGGTAACATTATATATAATATAAATTATTTATAACGGAAGTCTTTATTTTTGTAGTGTACAGAGTAGTTCCTTTGTGACAGAAGTATATTTAAAAAAGATGTCTTATATAAACAATAGTCGACTTTTATTCCTATTGTTACTGACTTGCTTGATCGTAATTGTTCATTTCTGTAACGACTAAACCCCTTCGCTACGATAGCTACTGTCTGTATGCAGGCGCGCGCACGGCTGCGTCATCACACCACTACATCGTCACACTCCTGCGTCACAGCGCTGCGTCGTCACACTCCTGCGTCACACCGATGCATCGTCACACTCCTGCGTCACACCAATGCATCATCACACTCCTGCATCGTCACATTCCTGCGTCACACCGATGCATCGTCACACTCCTGCATCGTCACACTCCTGCGTCACAGCGCTGCATCGTCACACTCCTGCATCGTCACATTCCTGCGTCACACCGATGCATCGTCACACTCCTGCATCGTCACATTCCTGCGTCACACCGATGCATCGTCACACTCCTGCATCGTCACACTCCTGCGTCACAGCGCTGCATCGTCACACTCCTGCATCGTCACACTCCTGCGTCACAGCGCTGCATCGTCACACTCCTGCATCGTCACACTCCTGCGTCACAGCGCTGCATCGTCACACTCCTGCGTCACAGCGCTGCATCGTCACACCGTCGTGTCGTTGTGTCATCGAACCGCCGTGCAGCTTGATACTCCGCGTCAAATCCCAGTCCACCGCCCCTGCAAGCGGGGGGGGGGGGGGGTCACTGTGCAAACAGAGGGGAGGTATGGCCCGGCTGCCTCGTGCCACGTGACCGGTCTAAACGTGCTCACGTCTTCTGATGAACCTCGAGCGCTCATCGGCAGTCCGTGGCGACCGCTCAGGTCGACGATCTCCTGCCTCCTAGTGAGTCCGTGGGACGAGAGCACGTGTGCTTCCCTTGTCAGTACCACGTGATAATAATAACAACAACCACAATATTCGCCGTCGATCCCTCTACGTTTAACCTGGGGAGAGCCTCAAGACTGCAGGAGGTGTCCTGCCACATTGGGATGTCGGGAGTGTGCCCAGCGAGAACGATCGCCGAGTCTCGAGATTCTCCTGTCTGGGAGCGGCATCGTCGTCGACAAGAAACGAAATAAATTCCCAATGTTTTGGCCCAGAGACGCGGCCTGCGTCTCTGGGCCAACCCTGGCGGTGTGTGCCCGGTGCCCTCGGGTTTCGCGAGGGCAAAGCCTCCGTCGTGCGGGCACAGGCGATGCCACCACCTTCCCGCAGCGCGCAATCTGTTAAACTGCCAGGATCGCTCGAGAGTGCGGCCTCCCGCTGCCTTGGTGCTCATCTCCTGTTTACAGCCCTTGCAGAGCCAGCGGTGGAAATCCCACATTCCTATGGCGGGGGATGGGGCGTGGGGCGAGTCCGTTGTTGCCTTTTTATTTTGTTCTACGAGGTGGTGCTTATTTTATCGACCCCAGAGGGTGGGAGGGAGGGGGATGGGTCGAGTCGGCCCTCTCACGACGAGGATGCGAACTCGCGTCGCTCCGCTCGCTCCGCTCGCTCCGCCACCACCGCTGGGCCCGCAGGCCGGACGGTGCCGCTGTGCGACGGGGGCAGCGTGCGACGAGCGTCGCCACGGTGCTACAAGGGGTTGGGTTCGACTCCCGACTCGGGCGCCTTTGTGGAGTCGTCTGTGTGGAGTGTGTGTGTGGAGTGTGTGTGTGGAGTCTGTGTGGAGTGTGTGTGGAGTCTGTCTGGAGTCTGTGTGTTCTCTCTCCCCCGGCTCTCCATCGGTCTCCTCCGACTTCTCCGGTTTCCTCCTCCCGGAGCTAAAATAAAACCGTACAATGTCACCGGCATTGGCCAAACATCATCTCGGTGCTGGAAAGCCACGTGCAAAATTTACTCAATTGAGATCAGTTTGTCACAGGACCTTCCTGGAAACGAGCCCTAGAGGCTCGGTGAGGCTCTCCTGGCTAAAACGAAACGTAAATAAGTAAATGGATCTCACCTACCGAGCAGAGTTTCCATCTGTAGCTCGGTTGATGCCTCTGTCCATACACGGCTCATAGAGTGACGCTATTACCCCCCCCTGCCCCCCCCCCCCCCCCCCCCAGTGTAGTGAATGCAGCGTCCTGCGACCCGGTAGTTGCGTGCGGGACCAGTTGTGTAACGTCGCTGCTGCGCGCGATGCTCGCGGGACGTCACGGCGGGAGGTCGCGTCTTCATGTCGGCGAGCGGCCGAGAGCTCGGCCATCCCATCGCCCCCCCCCACCTCGCTCGAATAGCCCGGCACCGACCCACGAGCGCGCGTCCCCCCCCCCCCGTCCCCCACGGTCCTCACGGTCCTCACGGTCCTTACGGTCGCCCCACCTGGCGGCTCGGTGAGCGACAATTGCGGCCACGCTTATTCGGCTCTCTTGAGTTTGGTGGTCTGGGCAAGGCTGTGGGCATAAAAGCCGTGTGGATGGCGGGGGGGTGGGCAGGTTCGTGTGTCGACTCGCGGCTGATCTTGGCGTTCGGCCACCCCGTAACGATCTGACCCGAATGCGCGCCGTTAAAAGCCCTACGCCACCCGACGCAGCCAAACTTTTTAAATTGTCACGTGGCGGACGAGCAACGCTGCGGTTGCTGCTCTCGGCTCGCTCGCCGGTGACCCGGAGAAGAATCCTCGCAGAGTCGAGCGGCGATCGGACGCGACCGCCGAGCCATGCGGCTTTGCACGAACGTGACCCGTGACGATTCGTTCCGTGGCTTTTCCCTCGCGCCGGTGGCGAGCCGAGACGATCGCGCCCACGTGACGAGCCGCGTTGTGGCCGCGTCGGGTGGCGGCGGGGGGTTTCTCGACGACACAAATGCTTTGCCGCGCGTCGTTGCGCGGTGGTGGCCTCGGAACTCGATGACGGCATCGTAGATAACAGCGGCTGCGATGGCCAACTCACTCTGCGGAGGGGGGGGGGGTCACCATTTGCCGCGTCCTTACCGGGGAGGAAGGAGATGGCCGCAGGGGTGGGGGGGGGGGGAGAGGTCAGTGCGGGTCCCCCCCTCGCTCTCTCGGAGACCTCGCCCCCACGGCCACGCTTCCAACCGAATGCAATTCTCCCTCGAACATACTTGAAGGTCTGGGAAATGAAATAGATGAAAGGGCAGGTAATGGGTGTTGTGTTTTGTTTATAGAGTGGTGGCACTTGGTGCTGCTCTGCCATGGCGCTACTGAAAGAATACGAGTGGCCTCCTGTGAAAGTGTATTATTATTATTGTTAATGATAATATTCAAAAAAGTCGATGTTTTAACTAATAAATGTTTATTATTCTCACTGCGTTGAGTGGGATGTTCAGCGCCGCGCCCGTGTTGTGTGTGGGTGCTAGTTGGCACAGTGGTGGCACAGTGGTGCATCCCCCAATCATCTCAGTCAGTCAACCCATAGCACCTGGGTCTGTCCCGTGGGCCTCCTACACCTAGCCTGGCACAAGACTTAACCTGAGTCGGTCCAGTCCGCAGCGATAACCTTCTACACTTCACGTGGCCTCAAAGTGCACCAAGCCTGGCACAGACTCCGTGATGGCGAGCGGCGGTTCGTGTGAGTGTTGCTTCTGTGTGATGGTGGTGGTGGTTGATGGTGGTGGTTGATGGTGGTGGATGTCCCGATTGATGCTGTGAGATTTAACTGTGACACGAATTTTGTTCCTGGGTAGTGTTATTTTCTCATTGCTTATGCCTCAAAAGTATAGAAAATGTCTATTATTCACCACATACTTTGCTTTTGTGACCAGCACTTTATGTGAACAAAATACACACATGAACACCACGTTTTCTCATTGAAAATAGGTGAATTCAAACAGATCACTGTCCTGGTCACAAAAGCAAAATTTGTGGGGAATAATAGTCATTTTCTGTACTTTTGAGGCATAAGCAATTGGCAAATAACGCTTACTACCCAGGGACAACTTTTTTAGAAAATTTGTTACACTGTTTTTCAATGGAACTTTTGAGGTCTTGACGATGGTACCGGCACCGCTTGATTGTGATTCACTGCACCACGCTACGAAGCCGAGTGAGCCGAGTTCCATTCCAACTCACGGCAAACAGCGGTGACAAACGTCTCACCCGGTCCTGCACTGGGCCTCCCCTAGGTCGGCTCGGTATAAACTGAATGGCTGGTGCAGTGTGTATTGTGATGGTGTTGGCAGCAGCACCGCACCTCATCGCGCTCTCCACCCTCCACCAGAATCCCGCAGCTGCTGCAGAGGAGACCTTCGCTCTTAACAGCGGTCACAGGTTCAATTCCGGGACATGTTGACCATTATGTTTCAGGAATGCTGCTGGGATCTTTGGGACATTTGAATGTTTGAAATCAAAATTAAATATCTGAACCTGGCCTGGGCCACCCCTAGGTAGACTCTTAAAATGAAATCACTTTCGCTGGTGCGCAGGTGTGGTCGTGAACATCAGCCAATAGACACTTTGCGGACAGGCGTTTGTGTCGAACAGGCCTCACCGTCCCCTTGCAAACTGCGCCGGCCTTAACAGGCCAACTGCAGCAGCGCTCGGGCACCAAGAAGCCGTTCGGTGAGTGGTGGTGGTACTGCTGCTGGTGTTAGTTCGCTGATAGCGGCGAGGCAGGCAGGCGGGTGAGTGGGTGAGTGAGCGAACGAGTGGGGCGAGTGAGCGAGGAGGCGGGCAGTCCCGCAGGCGAGTGAGCAGGTGGGTAGGCGGGTGAGTGAGCGAGTGATCAGGCAGGTGAGTGAGCGGGTGAGTAGGCGGGTGAGCGAGTGATCAGGCAGGTGAGTGCGTGAGTCAACCGGTGGGTAGGCAGGTGAGTTAGTGGGTGAGTGAGCGGATGAGCGAGTGATCAAGCAGGTGAGTAGGCGGGTGAGCGAGTGATCAGGCAGGTGAGTGGGTGAGTGAACTGGTGGGTAGGCAGGCGAGTGAGCGGGGTGAGCAGGCATGTGAGCGGGTGAGTGAGCGGGGTGAGCAGGCAGGTGAGCGGGTGAGTGAGCGGGCGGTGCCGTGGGTTTCCCAAGGGCCGCGGTGTCGCGTTACGCACGCGACGCCTAATGGGGCCGCGTTGACAGACGCCGGTTTGTTTTGAGTTCGAGACGTTCTCACCACCGTACCACCACCGCCACCACCACCATCAAAGCCGCCACGGGCTGCTATACGTCAAAAGCGGCAGTTGTCGCAGCGGCGGTGGTTGTGGTGGTGGCGGTGGTACGGTGGTGGCGGTGGTTGTGGTGGTGGCGGTGGTTGTGGTGGCGGTGGTAGCGGCAACACGTGTGGCAGAGTTGATTGTTTATATTTTTAATTTTTGGTGGCCGAGGCTCGAGCGAGTTTTCCCTCGAGTTGCCACCTGTTCCGGCTTGACCCGCACAGGTGGCAAGCCCAAGGAGCAGCTTGACGCTCCCCATTCGCTTGCCGGCGCTGTGCTGTTTGACGTTATCATCCCGGTCCTGTGACTCGCGAATATGGAGACCTCCCTCCCTCTCGCGCCCCCTTTGAGCTTCTCCCCCTGGTGAAACAACAGCGAGACCGAGCGAGACAGACCGAGCGAGCGTCCACACGGAGCTGACCGTGGCAGCATCCGAGCCCTCTCCTTCACCAGCTGGCCAACGTGGTAAAGTATGGTCAAAACAGCCCCCCCCCCCCCACCTGACCGACATAGCACCGGGAGGCCTTCAGCTGTGTATTGACAGAGCCGTACAAATTGGACGTCGGCCTTCCCGCTGCCCGTTTGACCCACGGGGCTACCTGGGCCCTGGCACCATCATCTGCCGATTGCATCTCGACCCTCTGGAGACGTTTTGTGATCTGGCTTCGCTCGCCGCAGGCGGCGGTAACACTCTCGCCCCACGGTGTGTGCCGCCTCCCTCTCGAGGGGCTCCCCTCTGGGTTGTCTTGCTTTCCTTCCTTCGTGAACTAAACAAAATGAGCTGCACATCACGCACATTGGGATCACGCAACAGCAGCAGCAGCAACATCGCCCCCCGACTACGAGAACCTGGCAGGACCCTCCTGAAAGAGAGAGTTGAGACTCTGTGGGGCTTTCCAGCGTAGCGAGCGTCACCGCAGAAACAACCACAACAACAACAGCAACCACCACAACAACGCGTAGCCCTGCTTGGGGGTTGTGGATTCTGAGTCACCACGTGCGCCGCGAGCTGCCCGCTCCGTGGTCACGTGCAGCTCCGACGGAGGAGGTCGCGACCGTTTCGCTCTTTGCTTGAAGAGAAAAAAAAAGGCGGAATCGAGTTACAACAATATCCCTCCTCCAAATCAAGCTCCCAAATGGGCAAATCGCCATCTACGTGGGGGCCAAGCGGGCACGGGGGTGGGGTGGGGGGGGGTCGCGTGGCGGTGGGGCGAGAGCGGAAGGTTGCGAGTGGTGGGTGGTTAGGTGGGTGTGTGGCTGGGTGCGTGTGTGGCTGGGTGGGTGGTTTGCTGGGTGGGTGATTGGCTGGGTGGTTGTCTGGGTGGGTGGTTGTCTGGGTGGGTGAGTGGCTGGCCGGGTGGTTGGCCGGGTGGTTGGCCGGGTTGGTGGTTTGCCGGGTGGGTGGTTGGCCGGGTGGGTGGTTGGCTGGGTGAAGGAGTGGCTGAATGAAGGAGTGGCTGGGTGGGTGGTTGGCTGGGTGGTTTGCTGGGTGAAGGAGTGGCTGGGTGAAGGAGTGGCTGGGTGGTTAGCTGGGTGGTTGGCTGGGTGGTTGGGTGGTTGGCTGGGTGGCTGGATGGTTGGCTGGGTGGCTGGGTGGTTTGCTGGGTGGGTGGTTGGCTGGGTGGTTGGCTGGGTGAAGGAGTGGATGGGTGAAGGAGTGGCTGGGTGGGTGGGTGGTTGGCCGGGTGGGTGGTTGGCCGGGTGTTTGGTTAGCCGGGTGGGTGGTTGGCTGGGTGAAGGAGTGGCTGAATGAAGGAGTGGCTGGGTGGGTGGTTGGCTGGGTGGTTTGCTGGGTGAAGGAGTGGCTGGGTGAAGGAGTGGCTGGGTGGTTAGATGGGTGGTTGGCTGGGTGGTTGGGTGGTTGGCTGGGTGGTTGGCTGGGTGGCTGGATGGTTGGCTGGGTGGTTTGCTGGGTGGGTGGTCGGCTGGGTGGTTGGCTTGGTGAAGGAGTGGATGGTTGAAGGAGTGGCTGGGTGGGTGGGTGGTTGGCCGGGTGTTTGGTTGGCCGGGTGGGTGGTCGGCCGGGTGGATGGTCGGCCGGGTGGGTGGTTGGCCGGGTGGGTGAGGCCCTTTAGCTGCACCCCCTCTGCTGGTCGTCACGCGCCAGATCAGCATCGCGTCTAATGAAAGCGCGATACACAGTTCGGACTCTGCCTCCCTCCCGTGTCCCCGTGCAGTGAGATCACAGGAGAGAGATTGAGATGAGATAGATACGAGGTGAGTATAGTAAATATATTATCTCACTGCCTCTCTATCTGATGTCTGGAGGGTAAGCCACGGGTGTGCTCACCATGAGACCCACCGGAGCTGCGTTTGGCTCTCAGTTAAAAGGATGAACACTCGGCCTTGTTGATCGCTCTCGGCATGTCTATATTTGTGCGGAAACCGATATTAACCGGTTTCTTCCGATTATTTTCCCAAATGCAGCGGTAAAAAATGTAAACAAAAAGAAAACCACTCCGAATTTAACCAACTTAATTCTTATCGCTTAGACAACAACCTTCCCGTACGTGGTGGCGAGCTCACTCTGAATTCCAGTTTCCATCTCTTATCGCAGATCCGGACACACCTGCTCATGGAAAAATGTTACCTTGGAGCAACCAACGCCAATTACCACCACAACCACAACCACCGCCAGCGCAACCACCACCGCCAGCACCACCGCCAGCAGCACCACCACCACCACAACCACCACCACCGCCACCACCACCACCACCGCCAGCACCACCACCACTACCACCACCGCCACCACCGCCAGCACCATCACTACCACCACCACCGCCACCACCACCACCACAACAACCATCGCCAGCACCACCACCACCACACCCACCGCCAGCACCACCACAACCACCACCAGCACCACCGCCACCACCGCCAGCACCATCACTACCACCACAGCCACCACCACCGCCACCACCACCACAACAACCATCGCCAGCACCACCACCACCACACCCACCGCCAGCACCACCACAACCACCACCAGCACCACCACCGCCAGCACCATCACTACCACCACAGCCACCACCACCGCCACCACCACCACCACAACAACCATCGCCAGCACCACCACCACACCCACCGCCAGCACCACCACAACCACCACCAGCACCACCACCACCACCGCCACCACCGCCAGCACCATCACTACCACCACAGCCACCACCACCGCCACCACCACCACCACAACAACCATCGCCAGCACCACCACCACCAACCACCTACTCAGCATGGGCCACACATCCCATGATGCACTTCTCGGCTGCTTGGAGCGGCTCCACGCTGGTGGCGACAGCGGAGTGGTGACCCTCGCAGCAAGGGTCACCTGGGGTCGACTCCCGACTCGGGCGCCTTCATGTGGAGATGGAACGGTCTGCTCCTATTCCGCAGTGCGAGCGGGTGGGAAGGGTGGGGTGTAGTGGTTCGCGCTACGCTGCGCTACGAACCCGGAGCACCGAGTTCGATTCTCGCTCACCGCCACCAAACGCCAGTGCCGATAATCTGAGCCGGTCCTGGGCGTCCCCTAGGTAGACTCAGCCTCAAATTAGTACCTGGCATAGGCGGCCGGGCGTGGTGCTGGCCACCCATCCCCTCGTGTAACGCCCCGGCCTTCATAGGTGCTGCTCGTTATCATCACGCGAGTGTGTGTAGACCTGATATGTTCTCCCCCTGTTCTGCATCGGTTTTCCTCTGGGTCCTCCGGTTTCCTCCCATAGCTAAATAAACCCAAACATTGTAACGAAATAAACGAAACATTCCTACTGGTATTGTGATCACGCAGACCTGAGCAGGAGCAGCAACATCGTGACAACTGGGCAAGACCCTCCTGAGTATTGAGACTCAGTGAGACACTTCTGAGTAAACACTCATCATCATGATAATCATCATCGCCAATGTTATTACCATCGTCATCATTATGACCACTATCACTGTGACCATCAACTTAATGATGATCAACCAACAACTTCATGATGATGATCAACCATCAACAACATCATCATCGTTATGATGATCAACCATCTTCATCTTCACCACGCTCGTTTGACCGGAGTAGTCGGGAGTCGGCGTCATCCGCAGTTGTCGGCAACCGGCGGCACTGGAGCCGCATGAGGCTCTTTCAGGAGCTGCTTCGTGACGTTCTTTATTGAGGACCACCAACCAACGTCTCGTGTTTACCACAGGCACTTACTTGCAGCTCTGGATATATTGAGTTTCTTACCGACGTCGAAAAATATTTATTTTTAAATAGTTATTTTGCTCGTGTTGATCCCTGGTCATCTGTGTTTGGGAGGCAGCGGTAGGAAGTGGATTTTTACCGGTTCGAGTATTGAGTTGAGCTGTTATCTGCTTCACTCGGTATTAAGTTTAGCTGTTATCCACTTCACTTGGTATTGAGTTGAACTGTTATCCACTTCACTTGGTGTTGAGTTGAATTGTTATCGCGGGACACTGCATCCCTTCTCATAGCCGTGGACTGACCTTGAGAGAGATATGCCCCGGGTTGGTCCGTGTGGAAGAGGAGGCGAACCTACATGGAGAGATGAATTAATGCCTGTGATCATTCAGACCGCAGGAGGAGGAATCCGATGAGCTATGAAGCTCTTTTTTACAGATGTCCAGTAGCGGGGGGCGGGGGGTCAGCGAGTTACATCAACAAACAAACAATATGAGCGCAAAATAGCAAGTCATTAAAATTAATATATATAAACAAGCAATTCATCAATTACTCATTGGTGTCCTTCCCCGCACCTCCGATTAGCAAGCTTGGCTATGTACGGTGCGAAAGAAGTTAGAGTATGTACATCCATTCCTGCCGAGTTGTCAACACCAAATGCAAGTTTGGAACAAGGCAGCAAAACAACAACAACGACGACAGTCCCAGACCAAACAGGAAGCCAGAGGGGCACATGGATTAGAGGACACGCGCCACATTCACTCACGGCCACATTTGACCGTTCAGAGGAGTTGGGGGGCTTTGGGCAGCAGGACGCGTCACGGTCACAGTGGCCCTCGCTGGTCGAGACCAATAACGGAGTGGCAGCCCCCAGGGGGGAAGAGGGAGCGGGAACGCGCCCCCCAGGGAACGTCCGCCGGGGAGATGGAGGCGGCTCGCCGTGCGGGAACCGCGGGACCATCGAGGAATGAGGGGAGGTCTTCGTCCGAGCAGGGCCGGATTCAGATTGTGTAGGCCCCTGGGCTACAGGTACTTTGAGGACCCCCCCCCCCCCCCCCCAGTAATATTTTCAAAAGGAAAACAAAGTTAAAGAACATTTTCATTAATTTTCACAAGGCGAACGACAAATAAAATTCAGCATTCACAAATGAATTAACTTTTCACTTCATCTCTGGAGGCCCCTTCAGCTGGCGCAGCCCCCTAAAGCCCCCCCCCACGTCCTGATCCGGCCCTGCGTCCAAGCCGCGCATCGGCCGAGAAGAAGCCGTGGAACTCGGCCGAACTTCTCCAGAGTCCCCCCCCCCCACCCCGGGGGCATTGCGACGCGCGGCCGCTTTGTGACCGGTGGCGCAACACCGCCACCTCGTGGCTCAACCAGAGATCGTCGACAAAGAGACAAAGATCACCCCCCCCGTAAGTCGCTTGCAACAAGACTACAGGGAAATTATATTATTTGGGTCTTTCGGTAAAGTCACGTAGACCAACATTTTTAACAATTTGTTCTCCGTGACTTTAGCGAAAGACACCAAAGAATATAAATTCCTGCAGTCACGAAAGCTTTAAGTCAACATGGTTCATAAACAGTTTGCCGCCTTTAGAGGCGAACACCCTTTTCCTGATGACGACCGCTTGTGTTGAGATCGAAACGTCGTGGTTTGTAATTTTGAACTTATTATTTTTATCACTTTCATTTTTTTTCTATTCTATCTACGTAAATTTACCGAAAGAAACAAAGAATATGTAACAAGAGTTACAAGACTGTAGGGGCAAGTGCTGTTACCGAGTTCCTATGAAGGCCGGCGCGGCACGCGAGGGGGTGGATGGCCAGCACCACGCCCGGCCGCCTTTGTCTCCCCAGTGGCGACGTTTACACATCGCACCAGGTGACTCATTTGAGGCTGAGTCGACCTAGGGGAGGCGCAATACCGGTTCAGATAATTGTCACTGGGTGTTGGCCGTGAGCGGGAATCGAACTCGGGTCGCCGGGTTCGTAGCTCAGCGCGATAACCGCTACACCACCGCTCACCAAACACACACACACACGTGGACACGTGGACACACACACACACGGACACGTGGACACACACACACACGGACACGTGGACACACACACACACACGTGGACACACACACACACACACGTGGACACACACACACACACACACGTGGACACACACACACGTGGACACACACACACGTGGACACACACACACGTGGACACACACACACGTGGACACACACACACGTGGACACACACACACGTGGACACACACACACGTGGCACACACACACACACGTGGACACACACACACACACGTGGACACACACACACACACGTGGACACACACACACACACGTGGACACACACACACACACGTGGACACACACACACACACACGTGGACACACACACACACACACGTGGACACACACACACACACACGTGGACACACACACACACACACGTGGACACACACACACACACACGTGGACACACACACACACACACGTGGACACACACACACACACACGTGGACACACACACACACACGTGGACACACACACACACACGTGGACACACACACACACACGTGGACACACACACACACACGTGGACACACACACACACACGTGGACACACACACACACACGTGGACACACACACACACACGTGGACACACACACACACACGTGGACACACACACACACACGTGGACACACACACACACACGTGGACACACACACACACACGTGGACACACACACACACACGTGGACACACACACACACACGTGGACACACACACACGTGATCTCTTCAATGAGAATCACTGCTCGTCGCCATGCGGCACGGGTTTCCCAATCATCGGGCTGGCGCGGCGCGTCCAAACTCGCGTTCACGACGACGATTCCAGGAGACGGGGGCAGACGAGGACACGAAGGCTGGAAACCCATGACGTGTCGAGGTACTGTACACGTGCGCACGTACAGTCATCGTTGTCGATCCACTGCTGGATGAGGAGGAGGGGGCTGGGGGGTGTTATTTGACCATACTTCACCCCAGACTGGGCTGTGTGTGTCGGGCGGCAGGATGGCGGCCCTGCGGTAGTGACACTTTGGTCCAACAACAACAGCAGCAGCAGGGACACGTGGGGGGGGGGGGGGGGGCACGTGGGGAAGGGGCACGTGGTGGGGGGTACGTGGGGGGGGGCACGTGGGGGGGGGGCACGTGGGGGGGGGGCACGTGGGGGGGGGCACGTGGGGGGGGGGCACGTGGGGGGGGGCACGTGGGGGGGGGCACGTGGGGGGGGGCACGTGGGGGGGGCACGTGGGGGGGGCACGTGGGGGGGGCACGTGGGGGGGGGGGCACGTGGGGAGGGGCCACGTGGGGGGGGGCACGTGGGGGGGGGGGGCACGTGGGGGGGGGGGGGCACGTGGGGGGGGGGGCACGTGGGGGGGGGGGCACGTGGGGGGTCCCACCTTCTCTGTGTTGCAGTTTGCGTGCTTTCCCCCTCTCCTCGGCGTGGGTTTGCCCCGGGGTTGTACGGATTCGTCTTCCCAGGGCTAATAAACGCTGCGTCACAAAAACAGTGTTAGTGTTTTTGTTGCTGGGCAGTAAGGGTTGTTTTCCACACAAGTACATAAAATGGCTATTCCCGCAGAACTTTGCTTTTGTAACCACGACACCAAAGCAAAGTTAATCATCCACTCCATAACGCTGTGTAACAATGTTGTTTGTCCCTGGGTAGTAAGTGTTGTTTACTAATTGCCTATGCCTCAAAAGTACAGAAAGTGGCTATTATTCACCACAAACTTTGCTTTTGTGACCGGTACGGTGATATTTTTAAATGTACCTATTTCCAATGAGAAAACGTGGTGTGCATTTGTGTCATTCCTTCACGTAAAGTCCTGGTCACAAAAGCAAAGTTTGCGGTGAATAATAATAGCCGTTTTCTATATATTTGAGGCATAAGCAATGAGAAAATAACACTTAGTACCCAGGACGAAAACGTCGTGTTACATCGTGTTATTTAAACACGCTCGGCGTTACAGCTTCTGCTGCTGTTGGGTAGTTGTGTGTAGGCCTCGCAAGGTAAGGTAAAAGGTAAAAACAACGAGCCTACCTTTACCCTACCTTTTACCTTACCACAATACAATCACTCCACCCTTACCTTTTACCCTTTGGCAGGTAAGGTAAACGGTAAAAGTTAAAAAGCAACGAGCCTACCTTTTACCCTTACCCCATACAAATTACCCGATTACAGGGTAATTACCAGGGTACTACACATGAACAAGGTTTATAACGGTAAATGCTATAGGTAGAGCGCTTTATTCATATAGAATACTCTCGATGATTCCAATTTTACACGCTTGTTGTTGTTGTCATTGTTGTTGTATCCTCAAATCTTGTAACTCAATTTTAGCCCACTTCCTAATGTGGTATCGACTACAAACTTGGTATACTTATGTCATACTGATGACAATACTAAAAATCTATATGTTTTAACATTCTTTTTTATATGTTATGTTTCGGCTTGGGACTAATTGTCCACGCTCAACTGACGTTGGCTGTAACTGACCACGGTCCCTTACGTTGTTGCAAGCTTCGGGGCCACTTCCTGGAGTCGTGGAGTTCTGCCATTACTAGTACTGTACATTTTATAAAAGCGAGTTTAAAAAAAAGTTTTTTAAAATATTACTTATTAAATGGAGGCCACGGACTGCGCCACGGAGCTTCTAACGGTAAACAAGGTACCGTATTTACCGGGTAATACTTCGCGCTACCTTTACCCTACCGGGTAATTCTTCCGAGCTACCTTTACCCATTCCCTTTACCTTACCCCTTGGCATGTCGACACCTTTACCCTTTTACCCGGTAAAAAGGGTAAATTACCTTACCTTGCCGAGGCCTAGTTGTGTGAACTGACCCTTGACCCTGTCGGCCTGCTGGTACATTTTGTACATTTTGAGATTTCTCGTCTCTCTTTCCCGTGGTCCCGTGGATTTTCTCTGGATCCTCCGGTTTATTTTTACTTTTTTACACGCTTTCATTTTACTCATTACACGCTTTTATTTAACTCACTCCGTCTGTTGTCGTATCCTTACAAAATCTTGTAACTAAATTTTTACCCACTTCCCAATGTGCTATCGACTGCAAACTTGGTATACTTATGTCATACTGATGACAAGACTATATTTTATCATAAAAAAATAATATATATATTTTTTAACATTTAACACATTTTATTTAACTCAACTCCGTCTGTTGTCGTATCCTCAAATCTTGTAACTCAATTTCAACCGTCTTCCCAATGTCGTATCGACTGCAAACTTGGTATAGGTATGTCATACTGATGACAAGACTATATTCTATCATTAATTTTTTATAATCTTTTTTACGGGTCTAATTGTCCACGCTCAACTCACGTTGCCTGTAAATCACCACACTCCCTAACGCTGTGTCAAGCTGCGGGGCCACTTCCTGGAGTTGTGGAGTTCTGCCATTACGAGTACGGTACATTTAATTAAAACGTGTTTAAAAAAAAAAAGTATTTTAAAATATTTTATTATTCACTCCACGTTTAGAATCTACATCGCCACGCTGAGCCATTTGGTTGAGTCGTCATTTGTGATAGGCTGGTCGCTTCTGGAAAAATAGTTACATATCTCAGTGGGCCTTACCTGGTACAATAAGAAAACAAAAACCTGTTTATAGTTTTAGTTTTATCGGGATCACACAGCAGCAGCAGCACCGCCCCCCTACTGCGCGAACTTATCAGGACTCTCCCGAAAGAGAATCTTAGGAATCTACTTACGAACGGATTAGGTTCCGGAGATCTGTTCGTAAGTCAATTTGTTCGTAAGTCGATTTGTTCGTAAGTCAATTTGTTCGTAAGTCGATTTGTTCGTAATTCGATTTGTTCATAGGTCGAGGAGTCCCTGCATATACACACGAGTAATAGCGGCCTCATCACACCTCCATCGTCTGAGCTCACGAATTATTGGCAGCTGTGAACAGCGTAAACATTCGGTCGTAAAGAGCACTGCACCATTCCTCGGGAGTTTGAAACATTCAGGAGACACCCCAGTAAAGTGAGTTATTATCACGTGAAAGGATGTTGAGGCGTGTGAGTGAGCAGTCGCCCATCGCTGTTAAGTCGCTCGTGCACCATCTCTGGTGGTGATGCCAGCCGGGCGTGACCGCTGATGAGACACTTAATGTCGAAACCGGTGCTTGCTGATGAAGACGCACTCTTCCAGGTAAAAACTATTTAAGCAATATACAGGTAGTCCCCGAATTACGATGGTCCGACTTACGATATTTCGATCTTACGATGGCGATAGTGATACGGCAAAATTGGAAAATATTTTACATTTCACACGGCAGGCAAACGCAGCAGCGTACGAGGTACGATACTGCAGTTTATCATCGCCATCCTCCTCTTCCGACAACTAAGTTAATGTAGCCATCAACAACCTAACATCGTTCAAGTATGCAGACGACGGACAGAATCTTGGTGAGTACAGTTCAATATGATACGTTACGATTCGTTCAATGCATGTGTGATAGGTAGCTTTAGCGATTTCATTTTAGGGTTTCCACGATACGATACGTTAAATGCATGTTAAAAGTTTTTATAGCAGGTAGGATTGTTTCCTCAAAAACTTTCTATTAAATTGCAGTTCATATAGGTAGGCTAAGAATTTACCTTGTTTTTTTCTTTAAAATTTCCTGTGCAATACAGTGTTGTAATGAATAAATACATACTGTACATTGTTTATACAGTACGGTACTGTAAATTGGTCTGTTTTGCTAAATTATCACCATTTTTTAAGACTCCTGGGTAGGCGAGGCCATCTTTGACTTACGAAATTTTCGACTTACGATGGGGTCGTCGTAACGCATCTCCATCGTAAGTAGAGGACTGCCTGTACAGGGTGTTTCAAAAAGATGGACCCAATTTCAAAACAGTATATTTCACGATGGCAACATGTTACAATTACACAAAAAGTTACAAACGGTTTGATGAGTTATCAAGTTTTACTAACCATTTTATAAATTCTCTATGTGCCCTCCACCTGCTGTACGGACAACATCGAGACGATAGTTGAATTCGTCCCAAACGCCTCTCAAAGTGTTTTCTTCGTGGTCACCCTGTGCTCTTCCCCTTACATCAACAGCCGGTTGCCTCAAATTGTCGGTACCAACGACGAATGCTCTTTGACATTGGCGGATCAATGCCAAAACGCCGTTGAAACGCACGCTGCACCGCAATTACGGATTCAGTCTTGCTGAACTGCAGAGAGAGAGAGAGACACCGATATTGGGAAGGAGGCGACTGTCGTTCGTCGTCTGAGATCGCTTCGTGTGTCGCCTGTGACCGCTAGGGGGCACGCAGTTACACACAGAGCGCCCTGGGCTTGATCTCTTAAATCACCCCCCCCCCCAAAGGCGCAAAACGCCGAGTGTCCAGCAACTAACAGCACCACTGTCGAAGGGCGCCATCGGCTACGGGTTGGCACCTTGGGAACTGTACGCGCCTCGGCGTGTAGGTCGTGGCGTGTTGCGGAGAAGAGGGTAGCCATAATGAAGGTATGTTTGGGTTCGTGCTACTTGAGCACACACTGGGTCAGTGCTGAGGTGGTGACTGATTGGCACGTTTTGTTCACGTGACAAACCTTACGAATTAGTCGCGTCCGGTGGTGACGGGTTTAACATTTCTATTTATGCGATCTAATCCCCCAAAAGACCCACTATCGTGGATCATTTTGGTCGCGAAAGCCTGACTACTGGGTGTTAGACGGAGCTGGGGTACTGGACGCAACAATGCAATCATTACGGGAGTCGCATCGTGCTGTGACGTGCTGGCGTAGTGGCCCATAAATTGGGCAGATTGGGAAGGTGACTTCCGTTGGCATCACCAACAGCTTGCTCATATCGGTAAAACAACAACAAAAATTACTTAATTGGGATCGCAGCATCAGCAGCAGCAACATTGCCCCCTCTACCGCAAACAAAACACTTGGCAGGACCCTCCCATAAGGAGAGTCTTGAGGCTCGGTGAGGCTTTTCTGGGTAAACAGACGGAATGAGTTTAATGTGCCTACGTCACTTTATTCATGTAATTTGTTTCCAATGGAGAAGTGCTCAGCCCTTGTGCAAGATCCCACCCGGTGTTTAATATAACCCAGAGGTTGCCATAGGCTGTGGTGACGTAACATTCCCAGCACGGCGATCCGCACGCGTTCGCGATGCCGTGCGACTGTTATGTAAAGATCGGCGAAAACAACCGCAGGCCGTGCATCCCCGGCCAATTCTGGCGTGTAGAGAGAGATACACAGCACAAGAGATCCATAGAGTTACACAGAGATCCACAGAGTTGCGTAGAGTTACGCAGATATCCATAGAGTTGCATACATATCCATAGAGTTACATAGAGACCCATGGAGTTACACAGCGATCCATGTAGGTCCATATAGATCCATAGTGTTGCATAGAGATCCATGGAGTCACGTAGAGATCCGTGGAGTCACATAGAGACTCGGAGATCACAGCCCAAGACCATCGGCAGCAGTTACAGGACATCCTCGAGTGGTGGGAATGTGCCCAACTAACAAGGAGCAAAAACAACAACAACAACAACAAATTATTGACACGAAACCCAGGCCAGAGCTCACTGCGGACAGGATAAACAATAAATGGTGCTCGCGTACAAATCAACAAAGGTGGCAACAGCTCCTGCCACAGGCGCCCGTGTAATCCGGCTGTACGTGCTCGGCCGACTCTGCTGATGAAACCCAGGCGGTGGAATCCAGTCCAGAGTTTTGCTCGAGCGAGTGCCGCTGGAGACTTGACGAGACAGTGCGTTTGTGCGTGGAGGCACACAACGGGGGTCGTGCTTGTCGCGGTATCACGAAAGTTCCATTTGCGTCGTCTGTGTCGCCATCGCCCTGCACGATGTGGCTCGTGTGCTCGCCCCTTGCGCTTGATGCCGTTGTCGGCCGTCCGTCGGATCAGGGCGCGCGTGACGGACTCGAGCGTCGCGGGTGGGAGCGGTCGCCCAGGTGCGGGCGAGGGCGGCCGAGGGCGGGCGAGCGAGCCGCGGTAGCCGTGGCGGCCGAGTCGTTTGATCCGTGCAAGCGCGCGCAGATGCAGCGTGGCGCCACCCCGCACCCCCGGGAACCCCGACGAGAGAAGACGCGGCGCATTTTGTCGCCGTGGTGACCCGGGCCGCTCTTGCGAGCGGGACTCACACCCTGGTCTCTCGGGCGTTCGCCCCTGGCCACGCGAACGTCAACTCCCAACGTTGTCGACGCGCGCGCCCTCGGCGGGCAGCGGGACCGTTTGGCTGCAGCGGTGCGGTGACGGCAAAATCCCTTAAACACAACCGGCGGTATTCACTCCGGCATTTGTGCAAAAGTCAAACATTACGTAGGCCCCCCCCTCCTCTTAATTGCTGGCCAGGGAGAAAGGGAAAAACCAGTTTGATGACAAAAGGTCAACGACGTTTGTTGAGCAGAAGGTGGCCTTTGGTGAGGAAGTGTTGTTGGTGAGTTGCGTGGGGCCGGCAGCCGTGCCCCAGAGTCTCCACGAGGGTGGAACGAGGCCCTGCTGCAGCTACTGGGTGACTAACGGGAGTTGCGAATTCTTGGGCGAACGCCAGGAGCGGAATGACCGTTCTCGTAACGGCAGCGCCGCACGGCAGTGGGGATGGTGGGAATGGCGGTGGTGGTGGCGGTGGTGGTGGCGGTGGTGGTGGTGGTGGTTAGAGGTGCCGGTGGCACCGTCGGGCGAGGCCGGCTCTGCAAGTGCTCAAAGCGAACCTTCATTTCGCGCGGGATTCCCCGGTGAAAGAAAAAAGCACCCAACGCGTTCATATTGTCGATGAACAGGAGTCACGTTAAACGGACTCCCGCATCGCGCGTTTAACGAGTTCATGCGGCCCGCCGGTGAGGGTTAAGCTCAGCGATTTTTGTTTGGCCCGACGAGAGCTTCAAGAGACCAGGGCAGAGTTCCGCTTGCCGGAGCCACCGGCTAAAGTCACCAGATTAACAAAAGCGAGACAAATGACAGCTATGGAGGAAAGAGAAATCTGAGCAATAACCCATCGCGTGGCATGGGAAATAAAAAAATTTTCACGCGCACAAATCAGCGGTGAGATGGTAAATCCCCCACACCCCTCAACCCTCTGGGGGGCCCTGGGAAGAAAGTCTGGAGCCTGTCGAAGGCCAGAGCTGATAATCAGAATTGAACCTCGAAGTCGTGTGGTACAAATGGGAAGATGGCGTTAACATTTCTCGCTATTTCCATGGCTGTGTGTATGTGAGCCGGTTTCGCAATGAATTTACCACACGAAGCGCAACACGTGGCATGTAACCAGTTTTGGCCAAATGGCCCAATGCTGAAAAATCAGCCGCCATATTGCTTTGTATGGGATCACACGGCAACAGCAGTAGCAGCAGCAGCAGCAGCCAACTTCTCCCCCACCTTCTGCGAAAACCTGGCAGGATCCTCATGAAAATGAGCCTTGAGACTCGGCGAGGCTTTCCTGGCAGAACGAGATGAAATACTAACATGAACTCTTGGGATCAGCGCTGTGCTTGTGGCAGGTCGGTGGCTCAGCGGTGGACTGAGTCTCGCCATCAGAGAGTCACGAATTGTGGGGTTTACTTGGCCCATCATCTGCGTTTATCTCCATATATATAAAAGGCAAAGTTGTGATTATGTGTGTCTGTTAAAAATGTTTAGCGTACTTCCCGACATGCAACAAACTTAAAATTTGCCATGTGGGTACCTTCCAGACTGTACACCATGGGGGGGGGGGGGGGGGGAAGCATAACGCATTGTAGTGTCGTGGTTAGCGCGCTGCGCTACGAACCCGGTGACCCGAGTTCGATTCCCGCTCACGGCCAACACCCAGTGACAATTATCTGAACGGTCCTGGGCCTCCCCTAGGTCGACTCAGCCCCAAACGAGTAACTGGTGTGGTGCGTGAACATCGCCACTGGGGAGACAAAGGCGGCCGGGCGTGGTGTATCCAAGTCCCGGGTTAGTATAAAACATGTGATTGTCCTATGGGGCGACTTGCCCCTGCCATATGAATGTGGAATATCCACAACTGGCTCAGGGGGCTGTGAATAGGAGATGAGCACCGATGCTTCGGTACTCATGTGGCACATTTGTCCGCCGCAGTTAATCCACCGCAGTTGTCCCACCACAATCTGGGCGCTCATTTGACCGCTACAGTTTGTCCCTACAGGTTTGCCCTCTGCAGGTTTGGCCAGTGGCCGGAATCTTGGCTTTGGCTGGGCCCTCTGCATTTCCTCTTTCAAGTACAGCGGTGCCCCTCGCTGCTACCTGACCCCACCCGCACTCCCCGCCGGCGCACCACCTTCGACGTGTCGCGCCGATTTACAGCGCCGCTCCAAACGGGCGAGCCTTGCGCCCAGCTTGCGATCGCCGGGCGGAAGCCCTGGACACGCAAAGGCAGGGCACGCAACGGCAGGGCACGGGGACGCGCGGGTGCTCGCCCCGCACCAGTGTCCACCTCGTCAACAAATGAGCCCCGGCGCCCTGCGCGGCTATGCCGCATTGCAATTCATAGATATGTATCGGTCGTGATCGATCCAATGCCGGACAAAGGCCTCTCTCTCACAAGCCGCTGCCACCTCTCGCGGTCCCTCGATGCGGCGGTCCGCTCGGAGCCCACTCTATGCACCCCACAAGCCGATCCCACCACTCCGTCTCCACGCCGGACGTCCTCTCGGAAACGACGTTCCGTTCCCCCGGCTGTCCCTTCTGGGCGCGACGTGTCCTGCTGCCAAGCCCCACTCGCTGCTCTTAACATTGTGGACGACGTCTTTAGTGGCGAGGTGCAGCGGTGACGGTGACGGTGGCGGCGGTGGCGGCGGTGGCGGCGGTGGAATCTCCCGCTTTGGCCACGACGGTGAGTTCTCCAATCGTGACCTTGCTTTGGGCCAATCGTGAGCCGGCGACAATGAGCGAATCGTTGCGAGGTCGCGGCTGCCGCAGGCGCCGTGCGCGACGGCGAGCGACTGGGGTTGCTGCGTTAGTGTCTGGAGATGGTTTAGCAAATATGCAAAGGCGAGAAACAATAACAGGGCCCTGCCAACATTGCATCTCAAATGGACCTACACTGGGATAACACGCTGTTACTTGGTTTGGACAGGCAGGCTTATTGGCAGGAACAATTCCTAATTCAAATTAATGTTCATTGACTGTACAACTTTTTAGGAGTGTTTTTTTTTCTCCCTCCGTGAGTTTGGCACCTCATATTTCAGCGAAATGTGCATCGCTCAGTTGTTTCTGTACCCCCCCCCCCACATCGCGTTCCCACTCACGTACTGTACACACGGACGACCCTCCTCGTGCCTGCCATACCCCCCCCCCCCCCGGCTCGAAGACGCGAAAACAAATCAGGCTAGGAACAAACGTAGCCTGACACGACGTAGATTTGATTGCGCGTCGACCCGCGGCCCTGAACGACGCGGATCCCCGCGAAAACGAGCGAGGGGATTCTCCTCTGCCAAAGCGGAGGAGCTGGGGGCTCGGGCGAGGAGGGATGGCGAGAAATCTCCCGTCCTCTGGCGTGGCGCGGCAAGCAGCTGCTTGTGTTTACGATTGTGGGGAAGCGTGCTGGCACCGCGTGGAGTGGAGATGTCTGCGAGGCTTTGAGTTCCTCGCCTTCCCCCCCCCGCACCGCCTGCCCCCCACGTCAACACGGAGCGATCTCCCCGAAAGCGCTGCAATGTGCCACCAGTCTCGACTAATTTGCATCGATATTAAAGCCCGGCTCGCGCAAGCAACATCTGCAGCCGTTACGAACAGAGGATGCTGTCTATGACTCAGCGGTGCGCACCGTTTCATTGTTTACTCGATCGGCTGGGCGCGATGTCCATGCACGTCACGCAAGTTACGGATCCCGCACGTCATCGCCTCGCTCGTGTCAATCGACGGGCCGGAATCTTCGCGGCGATCGGCGATGGAATTTTTACGGGGTTAGTACCACCACGTAACGATCTCACCGGTTTCTGCGGCGAGGCCCTCCGCCACCTAAGCAACGGCAAACAAATCGGATGTTCCACCTCGTGGTGGCGCAAGCGTGTAACGACGCGACGGTTGCGATCGTTTCGGCTCGCCGGCAAGTTGCAGAACGATTCTCGCGCCCCTGGACGGGGTCCAGGGATTTGAAGTAACCAAGGCAGCTGATCACAGGAGGTCATGACCTCGCAGGAACTACCAATCAGATTGTATACTTGATAATAACGATTATACAAATGAACGATTATCAAACTTTTTGTTCCTTTTCGTGCAACTAGCCCAATGGTTAACATTATGTACGCGCACGATTCAGGTTACGGTATCACCGCTCATGAGCGAGCGTGCCCGGGGCAAGCGCGAGTGAACCGTGTTGGCGTGGTCGGAACGTGCGGTTACGTGGGCGAGTTCCTCGCGGACGCACCTAGCCTGGCACGAGCGCCGTGGTGACGTCTCCACCGTTTCGCGTTGTTGTTGTGCGAGCGCACGTGTGCGCCTGTATGCACTCAAGCAGTGGGGAGCGGTGGCTCAGTGGTTAGCGAGCTGCTAAGAAAACCGGCCACCTGGGTTCAATTCCCGCTCGCGGTCATTATCAGTGACGAATAAATGAACCGGTCCTGGGACACCTCCCCTAGTTCGACTCGGAATTAAATGAGTACCTGGTTGCAGTTGTAAACATCAAGACTGGGGAGACAAAGGCGGCCGGGTGTAGCGCTGGCCACCCACTCCGACATGCCGGCTTTAAATGCCTGCTAGCTCAAGGTACTTGCCCTGACAGCCTGTCAAGGGCAAGACGGGGGGGGGGGGGGATCTTTGTCTTTGTGTGCTTGGGTCAGAGAACACGTGTCGGTTCGGGACCGCAGATGAAGGCATTCCCAAGGTGTCGTCACCTCTCTCCGTTTTCAACTTTACTGTTATTCTTATTGTTGTTGAAATCTGCCATCACGCTGAGGGATGTTTCGTTTCACCAGAGGGGAGGACTCGCAAGGTCCCCGGGGGTCCCGTGGGCACGGACGGGCCCTGTGGCCGCATCTCAAACGCGTGTCCGTGTTCATTCCGTGTGTTCGTGTTCACTCCGTGTGTTCGTGTTCACTCCGCGTGTTCGTGTTCACTCCGTGTGTTCGTGTTCACTCCGTGTGTTCGTGTTCACTCCGTGTGTTCGTGTTCACTCCGCGTGTCCGTGTTCACTCCGCGTGTTCGTGTTCACTCCGTGTGTTCGTGTTCACTCCGTGTGTTCGTGTTCACTCCGTGTGTTCGTGTTCACTCCGCGTGTTCGTGTTCACTCCGCGTGTTCGTGTTCACTCCGCGTGTTCGTGTTCACTCCGCGTGTTCGTGTTCACTCCGCGTGTTCGTGTTCACTCCGCGTGTTCGTGTTCACTCCGTGTGTTCGTGTTCACTCCGTGTGTCCGTGTTCACTCCGTGTGTTCGTGTTCACTCCGTGTGTTCGTGTTCACTCCGCGTGTTCGTGTTCACTCCGCGTGTTCGTGTTCACTCCGCGTGTTCGTGTTCACTCCGCGTGTTCGTGTTCACTCCGTGTGTTCGTGTTCACTCCGTGTGTTCGTGTTCACTCCGTGTGTTCGTGTTCACTCCGTGTGTTCGTGTTCACTCCGCGTGTTCGTGTTCACTCCGCGTGTTCGTGTTCACTCCGTGTGTTCGTGTTCACTCCGTGTGTTCGTGTTCACTCCGCGTGTTCTTGTTCACTCCGTGTGTTCGTGTTCACTCCGCGTGTTCTTGTTCACTCCGTGTGTTCGTGTTCACTCCGTGTGTTCGTGTTCATTCCGTGTGTTCGTGTTCACTCCGTGTGTTCGTGTTCACTCCGTGTGTTCGTGTTCACTCCGTGTGTTCGTGTTCACTCCGCGTGTCCGTGTTCACTCCGCGTGTTCGTGTTCACTCCGCGTGTTCGTGTTCACTCCGCGTGTTCGTGTTCACTCCGCGTGTTCGTGTTCACTCCGCGTGTTCGTGTTCACTCCGCGTGTTCGTGTTCACTCCGCGTGTTCGTGTTCACTCCGCGTGTCCGTGTTCACTCCGTGTGTCCGTGTTCACTCCGTGTGTTCGTGTTCACTCCGTGTGTTCGTGTTCACTCCGCGTGTCCGTGTTCACTCCGCGTGTCCGTGTTCACTCCGCGTGTCCGTGTTCACTCCGCGTGTCCGTGTTCACTCCGCGTGTTCGTGTTCACTCCGTGTGTTCGTGTTCACTCCGTGTGTTCGTGTTCACTCCGTGTGTTCGTGTTCACTCCGTGTGTTCGTGTTCACTCCGTGTGTTCGTGTTCACTCCGTGTGTTCGTGTTCACTCCGCGTGTTCATGTTCACTCCGCGTGTTCGTGTTCACTCCGCGTGACTCACGCCGCGTGTTCTTGCGCGCTGATTAGTTTGGGCTTGTTTTCGTGCTGATAGATTGTCGTAATCACCTTCGGAATCACTTTTTTAAATATATAGCTACGCGGGCGATATTAATTTATATATCTTTTTAAAAACAACCTTTTGCCGTGAGCGCCAGATTAATTTGTGAGCGCGGCGCCAGCCAGCAATCTCACAACGCCGAGGCTGCGTGCGCACCGCATCCGTGGACCGCCGAAAGCGCCGAGCTGTCAGCGACAAACGGCACCACGAACACCGCAGTGGATAGCGGTTGACTTGAGCGAGGCCGCAAGATCTTGGCGGGGGAGGGATTTGAAAAGAGACAGCGCCATGACTTTGACATCATCACGGCCCCCCCGGTAGGCCTTACAACCTCACCCTCCAGACCCCCATCACAATCTAACGACTAAACTCCAACCCGATGTTTTGGGCCGTTTAAGGCCAGACAGTAAATCACGGCGCCGCGGGCAGCGCCAGCGACGTGCGCTCAGGGCGCCGTCTCCCCCGCCGTGGTCTCGGCCACGATCTAAACCAGGGGGTGGGGGGGGGGGTCGGCGAACGAAAAACAAGAAGACACATTTTTTTTCGAATTTGGTACAAAAAGATCTCGATATTTCTAGAGCCACGATGCAACTGTGTGGTGACTAACGGGACGGTGGCGTGAAATAAATAACGTCACGACGCGGTTACTTGAAGAGCCGCGCGCGGCTGGCGCTTGCTACATCTGCTGCTGGTGCTGCGTTGGCAGCGGTGCACCACCGCAAACAACAACAAAACCGACTCCACGTGGAAGTTTTCGGCTCTTGGAGCCTACGGCGGCGTCCAGAGCGCTGGCACGCTTCGTCTCGGAGAGCGTGTGAGAGCGAGAGTTGTTGGCGGCCCGAGAGATGCTGGGGAAGGCCGCCGCCGCCGCCGCCACCCTCGGCCCGGGTTCACTCGGGGGTCATTTGAAAAGATGCGCCATTTCTAAATTAAGGTTCTCGACAAAGTGGTACGGATTTTATCGACCCCAGCGGGAGGGAGGGATGAGTGAGCGAGCGAGCGAGCGAGTGAGTGGGTGAGTGTACGGGTCGAGTAATCAACGGGCGAATTTCATCCGTCGTTCCACAGCCTTCTATTCAACTGCCGCTGATGTTAGCCGCAGCTGGGACTCGAACTCGGGTCACCTGGCTTGTGCAGCAGCGCGCTAACCGCTGCTCCACCCCTCCCCACGGCCCGGGACAACACATGCCAATGAGCGCGTGGCGAGAAGCCAACGCGTCGCGCGTTGTGCGATAAGCCATCGCAGGCTCCAGGCCCTCCTCCCCTCCTCTGTGATTGATCGGTCTGAGTAATCGCGCAATTAGCGGTGAAATCAAATTAGGGGGCAAAGCACGGTTAAAACCGCGCACCGATTCCGATGGCCCCTGGGGCGAGCGCCCCCCGCACGACCCCCCCCCCCCCGCATCCCATGCCGCGTTGGGAGCCATGGCGGCCCAGGGAGCCGGCGTGAGCTCACCGAATAAACACCGCCGCAGAGCCCACCGGCATTCGACCGCATCCATCCCCAACGCTGGAAGCCAACCTGCAGCGTGACTTGGTTGGGACTGCACACAGCAGCAGCGGCGGGGGTGGCAGCGGCTGTCTTTAGCAAGAAAGCGTCACTTGTTATTATCAATATCAAACGTAATAAGATGTCCCATCTCAGTTGGACATGATTTGACGTTTTGAATGTTTGTACCGAGGTGAAGGAGGCTTTGGCCCCCTCTCTGAGGGGGGAGGGCCGCACGAGGTGGTGGGGGGCTCCCGGGGCGTCTTGGCGGACGGAGCGCCGCTCCGTTTCTTTTGCAGCCTCCTGCACCGTTGTTGAAAATAAATAAATAAAGCAAACAAGCAAATAGCTGGAGAGGGGTTTAATGAAAGGGTGAGCGCAGTGCAGACTGTCTGTCTGTCTCCCCGGGTCTCGCATACTTCTCTCCCGGCAGGCCCGGCCGGCCACAGGTGTGCCTCGCCAAACCGGTTCCCCGACGGCGGCCGTGCGAATAAAACGGCGGCCACGTCGGGCGGTCAGTCGGGCCCCGGTCGGAGCTCCCGGACGGAGGCCCCGAGGCCTCCCTGCCCCGAGCGTGCCGCCGGAATGGCCAGAAGCAAACCTCCGGACCGGAGCGACGACGGTCCACGCGGCGCACGCGGCACCGACATGCGCAAAGACGAACCAGGCAGCTACCCAGCAGCGGCGTTATGCAAAATCCGTCAGAAGTTCCGGAAGGACGGCACCGTGGTGGTCCTCCTCTTGTCGTAGGTCTGCACCTCCAATGAGCACGGTTGGCTACGGAGGGTTCGAAAGAAGTTAACCATCAAAATGAGTTGGGCCCGATGTGACCGTGGGTCAATGTCGTCCTCGCCGGGACTCATCATCACTGCTCGCAGACGATCGTAGAGTTTGGCCTCTGGGAGCCGTACCCGTGGGGGCCTCATAATCTTCCAGCGAGCCTTTGGCGTGTCACGTGGTCTCAAGGTGTGGGTAACTCAACCTTACCCAAGACCGTCTGGGCAGTGTGGAGGTGGAGGCCCCGTCTTCCGCCAGCGGTGGCGTGAGCGTGTATTTGCAGGGCCTGCGCCTTTGCCTTTTTGAGAACATTTTTCATGTCGCGATTTTGACCCAGGCAGGGTCAAAGGTGAAAGGTGCACGAGCTTTCTTGCGTAAGGTCGTCCATCGTCCGTCCATCGTACATTTTTCGAACGTCGGTCCATTTGTTAGTCCATTCTTTCGTCTGTCCATTTGTCCTTCCGTCTGTTCATCCGTCCATTTTGTCGTCCGTCCGTCCGTCTGTCTGTGCGTGCTTTGGCTCGTGCCGGGAGGGGAGGGTGAGCACCCAGAGACACAGAGCCCCCGTTGTGCCCGTGCAGGTGTGAGTGAGTGAGTGAGCGAGCGAGTGAGTGCAGGATAATGAGCGCGCTCCTCCTCCTGCCCCTGCTCCTCAGGGCTGTGTAGATTAGCCATCTCGCCACCACCTGCGTCCTCGCTTGCTGTCAGCTCCCTAATAAAAACAACACCAGCCGCTCGGCCCCCTCCGGCGGTCATCGCTGCTCCTCACCCATCGGCCGTCACCACACGGTGGCGGCGGTGGCGGCGGTAGTGGCGGTGCCATCTAACGTGGCTGTTCCGCACCACGTCCGACGTCCAGTTCCCGAAGATGCTCCCGGTGGCGCGTGGAGCGAGCGCACACGGTGATGGTTGCTCCGCTGCGTGAGCGGACGCGTGCCGAACCCTTCTCACGATCACACGCGGCGGTCCATCGGATCGTCCAAGTGGCGGGGCACGTGCGAGGGAATTATTCTGGCCACGTTTCAAAACTCCGATCGTTATGATGATTATTCCACGTGTTTACCTGAGGACATCTCATTGAGTCTCGTGACTCGTTTGCCGGAGGGTCCTGCCAGGTCTTTCTCAGTGTGGGGGGGGGCGGGCGATCGCTATGCATTGTGGGTGCAGTTGCGCGTTGGTCTGTGATGGTTGACAGCCTCCAGCGCCTGAGGGAAGCTTCGGCCACGAAAATAATGACAGGGCCCGGCCCGGTTGAGCGGCGACTAACGACTCTGTCGGAGGACAAGGCCCTCCCTGTGTGGGCGAGGTGACAGGGCGCGTGCCAGCCGGTGCACCCCGACACCGCGTTCATTAGCAGGGCAGAGGTGTCAGAGAAGCAGGAGAGAATGATTAAGGACATGCCATGTGGACTAAAGTCGACAGTTCTTGACAGTGGTCGTCATCGTAATGATGACGATGCACTTCACTTAGCCCAGCAAAGCCTCGCCGGAGAGTCTCAAGACACCCACGCCAGGAGTCATCCCAGGTGGTGAGGGTTTGGCTTCGCGCAGGAGCGGAGCGGAGAGCCCGGAGACGACCAGGCACCGCTGCGTTCAGGGGTGGCGACTCAAAGCTGCAAGTTTCACACTGATACAATGAAGAACCCTCCGCTGGTCTGCCACCTCTTGGCTACCGAGTGGCGCGAGACCGAGTGGCGGGCCACGTGTCCCCCCCCCCCCACCCCCGTCGAGCGTCGAGGGGCACAGCGAGAGCCACCGAGGTCATCGTGCGCGGTGGAGGTCACGCGGCAGGCGCCGTAATTGCGTTAAATTTAGTCCGCGCACTCTGGGGGTGTCGTGCCACGCGGGGCGCGGCGTCCCGCGGCGCGCGGCCGACGCGGGCCCGGCTCGGGCCACCATCGCCGCGACGGTGCCGCGCGGGCCTCGTCTGGCCAACGGAGGCGCATGATGACGGAGCCGGGCTACATTTTGACGACCGCAATAAAAATAAACGGTGGAGGTGTTAGGCGAATTGAAACGGACAACGGAGCCGATTATCTAACAACAGTCACATCGTTGATAGCGTCAGCGTCACTGAAGAGTCTCAAGGCTGTGATGCAGGAAGGTGCTGCCATCACTGCCATGTGCGGCCGTGGATTCCGTCGGTAGTGAGAGTTTGGCTTTGTGTGGGAGGGATGTGGGAGTGTGGTTTGACCCAAGTGAGTAATTGGCGGTTGTCATTTTTCAAATTTGGACCGTGACGCTGGCACATAAGGGCCTACTCTTTAGTTTGTTTGTTGTAAATAACAGCAGGTTTCTTTTTGTTGTTGTTTAAAGCGTCGAGGACCCGACCCCTGACCCTGCTTGGCCCCCGGAGCTACGTTCAGACATCTCACGAGGCTGGCAGCGTAGCACGGCTTGGCATTCAGCCAGTGGAAAACAACAGCACGGCACCCGTGCCGGGAGGGCCCGTGCTCTGGCCTGGCTCCAATCGTCGATGTTGTTGTGGGTTTACTCTCCAACATGTAATTGGTGGGTGCTGAAGTAGTAACCAATGGGCACGTTTTATTTTCGTGACAAACCTTACTGATTGGCTGTGTCGGGCGGTGGCGGGCTTAACGACACCACTTTTAAATTTACGCGATCTAACCAGGGGCGGTTTCTTCATTAGGGCGATTGGGCGACGCACCACCAATGTCATTCAACCACAGAGTCACGCTAGCCGTCACTGTCAGCCTCTGGATATAGTCCAATCAGCGTCATGTCACGTTCTGTGGAGTACCGCCTCTTTTTGGGCGATTTCACTACGGCTGAGAATCGCCCCGAGTGGCCCCATAGACTTACATTCAAAGATGTTTTTTTTCGAACGGGGGCGCTGCAATGCATTCTCTATGGCTTCCGGGAGGGCATGCACTAACGTGCTTACGTCATCATACGTGCTAACGTCATCATACGTAAGCACGTTTCATCCAACAATATCATTTATCGCCACCTAGTGGAATCTTTAATAAATAAACTTGAGTGGTTTGTTTTAATAGTGAGTATATATACAAACAAGATGTATTGTAAGAGTCACTTTATTTTTCATTAATATTAAAGAAGTGAAGTTGCCTTTACATGCTTAAGCTGTTAATTTATTCATTGCATGGGTGGGCCTTATCAATCATCCAGACATTTGCCCCCCTGAGAGATTTTGCAGGAGCCGCCACTGGATCTAACCATAAAAACACATTTATCACGGACGACGCTTTCAAGTGTTAAATGAACCCAGCAAAGTTAAGAGGGTGGCACTACTGCGGGAGCGCTGTGTGCCTCACACCAAGACGGCAATGGGTTTGATTCCCGTCTCGGGCGACGTCTTGACTGGATCATCTTGACCGCGCGCTGTCTGTGCGTTCGGTCTCCCGGTTCCGCGTGGGTTTACCCCGGCTTCAAATCTAGAATTACCCCGGGTTCTCCGCTTTCCTCTTCCTGCCACGGCTGTAACGTCGCTCGCGGGCGCTACCGCCGCTGCTGCTGGCCGAACGGCTCACTTCAAGAGCACTTTGAGAGAGAGCGAGAGAGCGCGATATCTCTGTTAACTTTGAAACTTGAATTTTTAACAAGCGTGGACCCAATGTAACAATGAATCAATGCGGGCAACGGACGTGGATAAGGCTGAGCAAACATGTCAGTTGCACTTAAGATGATACTATTATGTACAGAAATGAAGTAGAATTGTTTTAATAGATGAGGCAGGGGGAGAGGGAGGAGGACATGCCCCCTACCACTCTACCACTCTACCACCCCTACCACTCTACCACCGCTACCACCCTTACTATCCCTACCACCCTACCCCTACCACCCGTACCACCCATACCCACCACCCCTACCACCCTACCCCTACCACCCCGACCACCCCTGCCCTGAAACGGTATGCACTGCCGTGTACAGTGAATGTGTTCCCCAAACGGATTGTTAACGCACCAAGACAAATCGCCCTCCTCCTCCTACTGCTCCTCCCCCCCCTCTGACCCACCACCTCCTCCTACTCCCCCACTGCCTCCTGCTCCTGTTCCGCTGTGAGTGCTATAAACTGTCTGGGCTATGACAGCTTTGGCAGTGGCTCCCAGACATAGGCAATTGCACAGAGAACCACCTTCTGGGCATGCCGTTTGACTCTACACTCAAGGGTTCACTGAGCCTGCCTGCCTGCCTCTCCCTCTGCCTGGCTCGACAACCCCTATCACCACCCCCTCTCCTAGCCCCCCCCCCCCGTGCATTTCCTCCTCTTGCTCCGACCCCCCCCAACGATGGAAGTGCCTTTAAACGAGCGGCACCGCTGGCCGGAGGCGCTCGGCGGCCCGCGGCCTCCGCCCGGTGCGGCCCGACCCTCCCCGGCCGCCCGGCTGCCCGTCCGCGCTCACCTCCACGGCGACTCTGCTCTGACGAGCCGTATGCGCTCGCTGCACCGATATCTCCCGGCGCGGCAGCCGCGGTAAAAAATAGGGTGCGGCGGCTAGGAGGTGTTAACTCCCTCGCCTGGTAGGCAGGAGGTCGTGGGTTCGATCTCGAACCTGATGCCTGCTGCTGTATATTTGGAGTTTGCGTGTCTCTCTCTCTCTCATCATCACGGTGGCTAGGAGATGTTAACTACCTCGCCTGGTATACAGGAGGTCGTGGGTTCGATCCCCACCCTGACGCCTGCTGTGTATTTGGAGTTTGCGTGTCTCTCTCTCTCTCATCATTATCACGGTGGCTAGGAGATGTTAACTACCTCGCCTGGTGTACAGGAGGTCGTGGGTTCGATCCCGACCCTGACGCCTGCTGTGTATTTGGAGTTTGCGTGTCTCTCTCCCAATGATTTTTCTATGGATGACTCTGGTTTTTCGCTCCACATTTAGAATCCGCGTGACAAGCCGCCACTTTGTTGAGCTATCATTTGTGGTAGCCAGGTCGCATTTGAATAAGAACTCTATCGCTCCCTGGGCCTCACCTGGTAAAATAAAGTTCGTTTACAGGGCAAGTTTCTAAAATCACTACCCCCGCTCCACGCCACCTCTCGAGCCCACCACGTCTGTCCGACCAGCGGTGCGCGCGGGCGGAGAGAAGTGTGGGTTCTGTTCGTTGTGTTGCTTACATCCTCCCACAACGTCGTGAATGGTTATATCATCGCGTTGTGCGTCCACGTCGTCTTGCTATGAATCAGGACCCAAAGTTGACGGAGAGAGAGGTGCGCCCTTGCCTCGAAACGTCTGTCAAGTTCATCAGCAGTGCTTCGAGCCAAGCCCGACTCTGCTGATGAAACACTCGGACGTCAAATCCACTCCCGAGTTTTTGAAGCGGTGCTGCCGATGAGACTCGTTCCCAGAAGAAAGGCCCTCGCCGCTGACTGGATGTGTAAAGTGAAAACAAAAAAACAAGGGCCAGCTATGGGAGGGAGGCGGCGGTGGTGGCGGCCGCTTGTTTACGCTGCTGCTGCTGAGAGAGCGTTCGGAGTCATCGCTGCCCCACGCAAAGTGTGTGGGAATGAAATGAAAGAAAGTCTCCCTCCCGCCCTTCCCTGCACGAACCCAGACCCAAGTGCACGCTCATTTGAGGGCAACCGGGAATGTTTTTTATTAACTTTAAATGTTTCGGAGTGCGTGTGTGCGCGCGTGTGTTTGTGTGCCTGTATTTTTGTGTTAAAACGCAGTTGCTGAGCACGTGGCCCAAAGGCCCCGGGTGTGAAACGGCCAGCAACTATTGGCACTATCCAAGCTGGAGCGGATAAGAGATAAAGAACACCAACACTTACTGATTTGAGCACGGTGGTTGTTGTTGTTGTTGTAAGAGCTTGGGGGGGAGAGAGGCGGTGGTGGGAGGAGGGAATTCTTCCAGGGTAGATCAGCTCCAGGGAATAATCAGAAAGAGAAGAGAGGTGGTCTGCAGTGCTGTGAGTGGGGATTGAGAGAGTGAGTGAGCGACTGAGTGGGTGAATGAGTGACTGAAGGGAGTGGGTGAGTGAGTGAGTGACAGTGTGGTGCTGGTTGAACTCAGTGTGGTGGTGGTGGTGGACGAGTCGAACCAGCACCACGGCCGGGCGTGGTGCCGGCCACCCGCCCCCTCGTGTGCTGTGCCGGCCTTCACAGGTGCTGTACGCTAACGGCACTTGCCCCAGCAGCCTGTCAGAGGCTACACGGGGGACCTTTGCGCACACGTGTGTGTGTTCTCATGCGCGGGGATTAATTAAACTCGACACGCGAAATTAAAAGTGTCGCCACTTCCAAGTATCCTAGAAAATAACAAAAACCGCAGCCCGTTAGCAAAACACGAGCGGCATAATCTCCCACAGTGCCCCCCCCCCACCCTGCTTTTGGCAACAACAGTATCGATAAAATAATAATAACAGCAGCAGCAGCGTTGACCTGGCAGCTCACGCACGGCATGAATCGCGTGCGTGGGTCACGCCTGCCCCAGCACCGTCAGAGCCGCCTCGTTGTGGGCTGCAGGGGAGGGAGCGGAGCGACTAGCACGCAGCTGCAGTCACCCATGCTCGGTCAAGGTCGGCGGGTTGGTACGGACGCGGACGCGCCGATCACCGATCCACCCCGCTGCCTGCTTCCTGTCGCGAGAAAAGAAACTCGGCGCGTTCCGTGTCAATAACACTCCGCTTGCGCGTGCGCGCGCGTCGTCTTGGAGGGAAAGTCAATGTATACACGAGGTGACGTTTCTCGCGACAGCCCTTCTCTACGGCTCGTAATGAGAGAGGCCAGGGTAGAGAGAGCGAGTGGATGACGGCTCTAGACACCCCCCCTTCCCCTAGCACTTGTCGACACCGCGGGGTCTGACGAGCGTTTGAAACGCGTTTCCCCGATGAGCCCCTTTTTATTAAGCAGCCAATGGTGCCTCCGCCTGCAGCCGTCGCACAACAAGCGAACGCTGCCACGAGAAAACCTCCAGTCTCGACCTGCCCCGACCTGCCCCCCCCGACCTCTCTATCCGTGTGCAATGAAGAAGGGCCTTTTGCTCGAAACGTCTCCTCGTCTGTATTTTTAATCCTCGGAAGGCCCAAACGCGCAGCCATCCGCGACGCGTAATCCGCTGGGCTCGTGCCGTTTGTGCCCCAAAGCGCTGCTTGCGAGCGGCGGCAGCGGCTGGAATCTGAACAAAATGTAAACTTGTTGTAGACCGCCGCTGGCTCGTTGCATTACGGGCGGCCCTGGTTGCAGCGAGGTCAACAAAACCTCCTCCTCCTCCTCCCTGTTACAGCTGCGCAGGCGGAGCGCCGAGCACCGGACGCGGGGGGGGGGCGCTCTCGGGAGGAACTCCGAACTCCGCGGGGCGAACCACCCTCGCTCCTTTCATCCCACCACTCACCCCCCCCTCCCCCCCGTGGAAGCAGCTTTTGGTCCGTGAAGTCAACTGAGTGCAGCCGTGGCGGCCGTGCGAGAGGAGGAGGAGGGAGCGCCGTGGCTGCGGAGGAGGAGGAGGAATAATAAACAAACTCACGTTCGCCCGCTCACTCGCTCGCCCGCCCCTCCCCTGTCGCGCCTGATCACCGTGACTCGCGCTCGAATCCGCGGTGCCCGGGAAGTGAGAGTACGATCATTTACCGGCACGACAGTTTCAAGAAATACATCTGGCCTTTTGTGAAATGTTTTCCTAAATTATAAATATTACTCACAGAGCTCACGTCCCTTGGACGTGACTGCACGTCCCTCCAGCCGGCAGGCCAAACTTCATCTTTTTCTAGTTTACTATGATTATCACTTTCTGGCTGCTTTTTTTCTTTCCCAAAACGATTTTTTGCGGTAAGTTTGTGTTTGAGACAAACATCCGGCCTCCTGCTACAGCGGAGTGTGGGGTTGTCGTTCTTCAGCAGCGGCAGCAGCAGCAAGGACTCTGCGCACATTTCACCCTGGCGATAACGCGTCCTTGTCGGCTGATTGTTGTTGTTCTTCCTCTCCCTCTCTCCGTGGACTAATAAGCGCACGAGGAAATAATTCATTGAAGCGGTTTGCGTGAGCTCCAGAGCTCCGGTGCAGCAGGTGACGGACCGGCGGCCGGGGTAGGCCATTGTACGGCAGAGCGCTAACCGTTGCGCCACCGCTCTCAACAAGGCCCTCCACCACTTCCCCCCACAGCCATACAAACTGCCCGGGTGCAATCTGTTAGCGAGCACCTGTTAAGGGTTTAGCTGCAGACAGGTGTGGGCCATTTCATTCTTTAGACCACCAACTGGAAGAGTTGAAAAAATGTGGCGGGCCCATGCAGTTCTGTTGTGCTGGTGGTCTGGACAAGGCTGAGCGCTTGGTACATGCAACGCTGCACACCTGTGTGTTGTGTTCTGTTGCGATGGGACTTCTTCGTCACTTAGGGATTTGAATTAAATACGTAAATACATTCACACGATCACAGGCACAAAGATCCCCCACATAGCCCACACGAGCCGTTGGGGCAATGTCTGTTGGCGGGGTTGGTGTGGCCGGAAACCACGCCCCGTCCTGCCACCTTTGTCTCCCCAGTACTGAGGCTTTACACATCACATCAGGTACTCATTTCCAGTCGAACATGAGCGTGCACACACCCGCACACAAAGTAAATTACGACACCTTTTTCAGTGACTCAACACAGATGTGATGCCCCGCACATTGCTTCACAGGTTCCAGATGTGTGTGTGTGGCGTGCGTCCACGCGTGCGTGCGCGTGTTTGTGCGTTTAAACGGGGAGCGGTGGCAGAGCGACTAGCGGACTCGCTGTGCCACCGCCACGAACCCAGCGACCCGCGTTTGATTCCCGCTCACGGTACCCAACACTCGTGACGAATTTCTGAACCGGCCCTGCACCTCCCCTAGGTCGACTCGGCCTTAAGTGAGCATGTGGTGCGGCATGTCAAAACATCGCCACTGGGGAGACAAATGCGGCCGGTCGGGCGTGGTGCTGGCTACCCTCACCCCCCTTGTGCGCCACAGTGCCGGTAGCCTTCATAGGCGCTGCTTCTCACTAACGGCACTTGCCCCAACAGTCTGTTAAGGCTACACGGGGGATCTTTGTCCTTGGAGAACACGAGCCCCCACCCACGCAGTGAGGAACTCTGCTCCCTGTGCTGTACGCCGGTGACATCTATTCATCGATCGTCAACGTTGAGAAAAATAATGGGTCTCTATGTGAGTCTATGGGTTCCCATGTGAGTCTATGGGTGTCTGTGTAAGTCTGTGGGTCTCTATGTTAGTCTATGGGTGTCTGTGAACGTCTGTGGGTCTGTACATTAGTCTTTGGGATATTGGTCTCTCTGAGTCTATGGGTCTCTGTGTATGTCCGTCATGTTTCTGTGTAAGTCTGTGTGGGTCTGTGGGTCATTGGTGATCACAATAATAATGGTCAAAGCGATTTCCTGCCCAAATATGCATGGTTGCTCATCTCCTGTGTACCGGCCTTGCTGAGTCACCGATGGACATTCCACGTTCCTTTGACGGCACCGAGTCTGTCCATAAGAGAACTACTGTTCACTTTGCCGCAGAGTGGTACTGATTTTATTGACCGCAGAGGGAGGGATGATGGGCCGGCGATGACGAACGCGAACGATAATGACGGGCGGCCCTCATCCATGCACCACGGCGGAGATGGAGCCGGTTAAACCGATGGCGGCGGCTTGGTTGAGGCCTTCATCCAGCAGCGGATTGAGTCTCGCCGATGATGATGATGATGATTGCGGAGAAGGTCGTTTGGGGTTACAACCTGAAACTTTAATTCGTATTATTTCCTTCTCTCCGTTGAACGTTAACTCCATGGTCGTTGTCAGCTCCTGCCAGGTGGTGCCAATTAACCGGTTCCGTCTCAGCTCGTAATTATTCTTATGACTGTGTTACTACGCAGAGGTAAAGGCTGTCCGTGGTTTATTCGCAGTAAAGGGGGGCGAGTGAGTGGGGGGGGGGGAGAATAAGAATAAAAAAATACATTTTATTTCGAATTAACTTTCGTGACTGCAGGAATTCATATTCATGGTTCTTTCGCTAAAGTCGCGTAGATAGAAAAGAAAAATAAATTTAAAATAAAAGCAAAAAACCCTAGACGTTTCGATCGCAAACACAAGTGGTCTTCATGAAGACGACTTGTGTTATTTTTTTTATTAAAATTTTCTATCTACTTGACTTTACCGAAAGAACCAAGAAAACCAAAAAAAAATCCCCCCCCCCCAAAAAAAACGAACGTGGCAGAGGAGCCTTGCCCCCTAACTCTCGCTGAGGGATCTCAGTGGACCGCGCCGCAGATTGGGGAGGACGCGTAAATGGTTTCGCGGCTAAGTTTGGGCCATAACCGCGAAAAGAGTTTCCAGGAATCGGCGGCGACGGGGGGCGGGGGGAGGGGGGGGGAGCATGGGAATTTCCTCCTCCGGTTAACTTCAAAGTCCGGGCTTTTCCTGCGACTCCGACCCGGGACAACGCGAAGTGGATTGTGGTCGGGATCGGGAGCCGAGTGAGAGCCACGTTGTCGGTGAGTCCCCCAACGAGCCGCGTGGCAGCAGCCCTCGGAAATGCCGACAAATCAGTTTCCTGCAGCAGCGACGACAGCGACGACATCATCGTCATCGACAACAGCAGACGTGAAAGCGTTGCCTCGCTCGATTTTATAAATTCATTCGCGCGAGTTGTATGCCCGAGGAAACCGGCGTGGTTTTGCCGACAAACGCGGAGCGCAAAGCCCTCCGTGCGCGTCCCCCCCTGGCAGGGGACGGTTTATCTGCAGGGCCTCATCCGACTTGCGGCTGCCGATGCATTGTAGCGGTCAGCGGCGCACCGCCGGTTCTATTCCATCTTCCGGCATGGCGGCTGGAACGATGGGGGAGATTTTCTTAAATGCCGCCACGCCCCCCGCAATCACCGTCTCTTCTGTCCACCCAGCAGTACGAGTCGGCACGCCGCGCTTGCGTTGATCGGCAGGTCGCGTGCGGTGGGCTAAAGTGTGGGTCCTCTGTCCTCTTCGAAGACGGCTAGCCCAGCGGAGGAAGAGCCAGGGGTCCAAAATATCCTCGCCGGGTTCGTAGCGCGGTGCGCTAACCGCTGCGCCACCGGGAAGATCGAGAGATCGGCATGGCCGCTGCAGTTGACGCCACAACGCTGCGCCATCGAAATCGCAAACAGACAAACAACAAATCCCCTTCTGTTTGTCGAGGGAAGCCTCGCCGAGTCTCCAGGAGGGAGCTGCTGGCGCGAGTGCCGTGTTTGAGGAGTGTGGAACGCGCGAAGTTAATATAAAAAATAAGAAAACAAATTGTATCAAGCGCGGCGCTCTGGGATGGCGACGGGGTACACGAGGCCCCTGCTGCAGCAGACGGCCCACGACGTCTTGGCAGGCAGTCAGGTGTCTCGGCGCCCCAGGAGTTCCTCCCCCCCCCCCCCCACGCGACGCCACACGGGGGAGGACGTTACCGTGCGAGGCCCATCGCCCGTGCCCGTCCGGTTCGGTGATTCTTCGCCCTCCCCGCGTGCCCAATCGCCGGGGCCTCTGCACCCACACTCTCGTCGCTAAACTTTGCCCAGCGTGTATTTTCTATAGTTGCTACACCTTGCGAAGTTTGTTCGCAAGACGATCTTCCAGAACGTTTGAAAATCACGACTTTCTTCTAGCTCAAACAGAAGCTTGTCACTCGCCATAGCTAATACGTGTTTGTGTTTTATATGGCTGTGTCCTCTTTGGCGGTGGCCAGATGTTGGTGGTTGCGCCGGGGTCGGTGTTCCTCGCCTTCGCACGCGCCACGGACACGCGCGCCAAACTTAACTCACATCCAACCGTGGTACAAGTTCGTTCTCTTTCAATATTTTTTGGGATTTTGTTCTCTCCTGGCATCGCTCCGGTCGCACCCTCTTGGCCCTGTGTCACTCCAAGCGGACGGAGCTCTCCAGCGAGCGGTGTATCACCCTGTGTTAGAGAACGCTCCCCCCCCCCCCCCCCGGAGGATGACGAAGGGGACGTTGGTATCAACTTAAACGTTCCTGAGCTGATTTCATGACCTCTGAGATGCGTTCTTTGAGTGACCTCTGACCCCATACGGTAGAGGGCAGGACTCATCCCACCCGCCCTGCGTATGAGAGCAATGTCCATCACGTGACAGCCTGACCGATATTTTTATTCTCGGGAGCTGGAATTCAGCCAAATTAAGTGCAGAACCAAATTGAATGTGACGGGGTTTTTTTCTGCAGTCATTGGTGACCTGGCTGAGACCATAAACTCACTGCACTTAAGATCCCAGTGTGATGCCACCTCAGTCTATGTGAGTCTATGGCTCTCTGTTAGTCTATTGGTCTCCGTGAGGCTATGAGTCTCTGTGTGAGTCTATGTGTCTCTGTGAGTCTATGGCTCTCTGTGTGAGTCTATGGGTCTCCGTGAGTCTATGGGTCTCTGTGAGTCTATGGGTCTTTGTGTGAGTCTATAGGTGTCTGTGTGATTCTACGGCTCACTGTGTGAGTCGATGGTTCTCTGTGTGAGTCTATGGCTCTCTGTGTGAGTCTATAGGCATCTGTGTGAGCATATAGGTCAACTCTCCCTTTGTGGTCGATAAAATGAGTACCGTGTTGTGGGAATAATCAACAACAGTGGTTTTACTATGGATGGACTTGCCCCTGTTACAGGATTGTGGAATTTCTACGACAGGCTCCTCAGGGCTGTGCTCGGGAGATGAGCACACGCGCCCCGGTGCTCATCTGAGCTGCAGGAGATTGCTCCGACTTTTTAAATGAAAAGCTTTTATACAAAAGCCTTTCATCCAGACTGGATTATTGATATAAAGCTCTGAGCAATGACCGAGATTGGGATGCGTGCCAGTGACGTGCGTGCGTGTCTGTGTGGGGTTCGAGTGTTTCGGCAGTCTGTCGTCGGTGGCAACCGGCAGATGCCGCACGGATGGATACGAGAACGACGGCGCATCGCGGTCAGCCGCCCCGCCACTCGGGGAGACACGGACACGCACGGTGACACGAACGCGCACGGTGACACGAATGCGCACGGTGACACGGACACGCACGGTGACACGGACACGCACGGTGACACGGACGCGCACGGTGACCCGGACGCGCACGGTGACACGGACGCGCACGGTGACACGGACACGCACGGTGACACGGACACGCACGGTGCGACGTAACGCACGACGCAGGCGTCATGGCCAGGGCGTGCTCATGAGCGCAACGACGAGCAAGAGCCGGTGGCGCACGCCGCATCCTGTTAATTGCCTCTGCGTCTCCCGGTCTCCCTGTCTTCGTGTTTCCGTGTCTCTGTATCGCCGTGCCTCTGTGTGTCTCCGCGCCTCTGCTTCCCTGTGTGTCCGTGTCTTCGTGTCAACCGTGACTCGGCATGGCTGCTGTGATTGGCACGAGGCACGAACGCGTCTCTTGAAACTGAGCGAGGATATTTCTCGTTGGGGCTCGCGAGAGAGCGGCAGCGTCTCTCTGCGCTGCTGCCGATGCTGCTGCTGCTGTTGCAGCTGATAGTGATGATGATGATGCCCTTTGGGGTTTGCCGGGGCCCCGTGGCACTCGCGGTCACGGCGACCTCCGCGCTCGCCCGTTTTATTGTACGGTCGCCGCGTTTGGCTGTCGGCGTGCGACCCGTCCCGAGAGCGCCCGCCCAGCGCCGCGCACGGCTCTCTGGCTCTCCGGCTCTCCGGCTCTCCTGCCGGCGTGCCGGTGCTTGCCCCCACGTGACCAACATCGAGCCGGCGCGCAGATTGCAGAGAAGCGGATTTACTTCAATTGTTGTTGTTGGGGGAGTCCTGGGGGTGGTCGGGGTGATGGTGCTGGGGGTGGTCGGGGTGGTGGTGGGGATGGGGGCGGTGCCGGTGGATGTGGTGGGGGTCGGCGGTGGCTGTGGTGGTTCGTGTACCCGGCGACCCCTCCTCCTGTGACTCCCAGCCCATGGCCGACACCGGCGGTGAGGGCGATCTGGACCGTCCTGGTGAACCCCGCGCGGTGAAGTGCGGTTGGACAACCGCCGAGGGAGCTCCTCCTTGAGCGGGGGCTTTCACCAACGCGCTGCGAAGTCTGACATTGCGCTGGTTTTCTCGCGATGTTTTCACGCCGCGCGCTCGGCTTTGTTGGCCTCTCCTGGCACCGGCGGCGCGAGTCGTGAACCGGCGAGAAAAAATCCGCCTCGCCCCCCAGTGTTGCGTAAGCGTGGGGGGGGGTTCGTGCGTTCTCCCCTCGTTCCGCACGGACGGCTCCCTCCCACAGAGTCAAACGCGCGCGAGCACATTTGTGTCAGCATTGGCCAAAAAGCATCGTCCCGACGTTCGACAACTCCCCGGAGCGGCGCGGAGCCAAGGCGAGCGGCCACCGTCGTGGAGCCAAGGCGCTCGGAGCGGGCGAGGCGGACGAACCGGCGAGGGCCGATCTCTTCTTCTTCTTGCTGTGCCGGCCCCGGGGGCCTCGCCGGGCCTGGGCTCGCGCGTCGCGGTCCGCACGCTGCCGTCGGGCCTGGTCCACGTGGGGGGGGGGGGGGGCGGCAGTCGCCCACCCGCCGGTTGGAGCCGCGAGATTGTCGCGCCCGTCACTCGACGCTCGCGAGCACAAAAAAATTATAATAATAATAATGATAAAACACGACGCAGCAAAATTATCAAAGCCGTTCCTTTGTAAGGAGCTTTGTGAACGACGGAGCGTGATGTGCATTAGCGCTGCGGGGGGTTGCTCGCTGGCGCGCGCGGGGAGCATGCAGCGGGGGCGACGGTGGCGCTGGCAGGCCAGGCGGTTCTGAATGCCGCCCGATGATCGGGACCCGGGGTTTGTTATAAAAGCGGAGATCGGGACCCGGGATTCGTCCCACACCGCCAGGAATCGGACTCGTCCCACGAGAGTTCAGATCCTGGTTGGGGACGGGCATTGGGGTCGGGTGGAGGGGGGGGAATCGATTCAGCCGATCATCTCTTTCTTTGTGGTTGATAAAATAGGCACCGATTAGTGGGGAATTCAACAGCGGTCCTGCGATGGAGAAACTCGCCCCCACCGTAGGAACGTGGAATTTCCGCCGCTGTAAAAGGGAGTTTTAGCACTGGTGCCTCTGCTCAATTGAGCGGAAAGTCACTTGAATTAAGCGAAGATGCTTTTGGGTTACTTTTAAGGTGCAACACCAGCAATGCTTTGCTCTTTATTTTTGTCCCAATATAAAGTTTATTTTGCGCGACCCAGGGGACAACTCCAGAGAGCAGGACAGGAGTCGTCTCGTTCACGAGAGCGACTGCCTCTCCACGCCCCGACAAAAGCCACCGCACGGAGGACAGCAGAGGTCGGACCGTGGCGGTGATGGAGTCTCGCGGAACGCCGGCAGCCCCGCGCCACGGTGCGGTGCGACCGCACACCACGTGACGCCACGTACCGCACGCCACGTGACGGCACGTACCGCACGCCACGTGACGCCACGTACCGCACGCCACGTGACGGCACGTACCGCACGCCACGTGACGCCACGTACCGCACGCCACGTGACGCCACGTACCGCACGCCACGTGACGGCACGTACCGCACGCCACGTGACGCCACGTACCGCACGCCACGTGACGGCACGTACCGCACGCCACGTGACGCCACGTACGGCACGCCGCGCGTGGTCACCTCACGTCACCGCGCGAGGCTACCCGGCGTTCTGCGAAACTTGGGCGCCCGAGCCGACCTCCTCCGTGACCTTCGATGCCGCAAAAAGCAAAATCCCCGGCGGCGGGCGAAGCGCGGCGGCGCGGCACAGAGGCGAGCCGGGAATGGAACTCGCCGATTCCTCGAAAGGGGTGGAGGGGGTGGGGGGGTTCAAGCGAAGCGACGCTTTTGAAGAAGGCGCTGTCGCGTACGCCCGGCGCCGGATTCCGCGAAGTGAAAGTGGGACACGGAGAGAGGTGCAGGAGAGAGAGAGAGGGTGGGTGGGTGGGGAGCAATGTGAAGGTTGTGCGTGGGGGATGGGGGCCGGGTAACGCTCGCTCGCCAGTGCGCGCGGCGCTCCAGATCGTCATGTGGACGGGCGCTCCTCCTCACTCCGCGCTCCTCCTCGTGGTGTTTTGTTCTCTCTCTTGGGGGGGAGGGGGGCGAGGCCCGATAGGCATCTTGACATCCGACCGAGGGAGCGAGCGGCCGTCCCTTCGCGACTCCAATCTGGCCTCGGGGTTTTCTTTTCTTTCTTTTAGATGAGTGACAAAATAATGGGATTGACACCTCTGGCGCATTTCTTTTTAAAGACTGCCCCCGAGCGCATGCTCGCACACACTCACACACAAGACAAAGGTGCCCCGTGTAGCCCACACGGGCATGTGGGGGCAAGCGCCGGTAGCGAGCAGCACCTACGGAGGGCCGGCACGGTGCGGCACGAGTCAAGGGGGTGGTGTGTCTCCCGCCGCGGATGCCGTGTGTAATCGCTGTGGAGGATGAGAAGAGCTGAATAGTTGAGCGGACACTACGCCTCCTCCGTCGCATGCCTGTTGTCCCTCCATGTAAAAGTGTTTTTGTACGTCCCGTCAGCCACACGGCTCTCGGGGAGTGTGTCATTTCAGCAGCATTTGTTGAACAAAGTGCTCAATTAAGGCTGAGTCGACCTAGGTGAGGCCCTGGGCCGGTTCAGATTTTCGTCACAGATGTTGGCCGCGAGCGGGAATTGAACACACTGCTCCCCACACACACAAATACAAAGGTCCCCCATATAGCCTTAAACAGACTTACAAGTACCTCCCATAAAGTAGCAGCAAAGGGGGTGGGTGGGTGGCCGGAACCACTACCACATGCACACATGCATACACACGTACGCACACGCACGCACACATACACACACGTACACGCACACACGTACACGCACACACACATATATAGGCACGCACGTACACGCACACACATATATATGCACGCACACACGTACATGCACACACATATTTAGGCACACACACACACGTACACGCACACACATATATACACTCACGCACACACATATTTAGGCACGCACACACACACGTACACGCACACACATATATAGGCACGCACGCGTGAAACAAGGCAAATAAGCTCTTAGTGAATTCCCCGCGCCTCCGGCGAGCGAGGTTTGACAACTTATTTGCGGAGAAAGCGCAAAAGTGGAAAGTGAGGGGTGAAGAGTGCCGAGGGTTCTCCGCGCGGCGCTTTGATGTGCGTCGTCGTCAGCGTCGTTGTCGTCGTTGTCATCTTCGTCGTTGTCATCATCCTCGTCATCATCGTCGTTGTCAGCGTCGTCATCGTCGTCATCGTCGTCGTCATCGTTGTCATCATCGTCATTGTCATCGTCGTTGTCATCGTCGCCGTCAGTGTCGTCGTCGTCGTTGTCGTCGTTGTCATCATCATCATCATCATCGTCGTCATCGTCGTCGACATCGTCGTCTTCATTGTCGTTATCGTCGTCATCGTCGTTGTCGTCATTGTCGTCGTCAGCATCGTCATCATTATCGTCGTCGTCAGCGTCGTTGTTGTCATCGTTGTCGTCGTCGTCATCGTCGTTGTCGTCGTTGTTGTCATCTTCGTCGTTGTCATCATCCTCGTTGTCATCATCGTCGTTGTCAGCGTCGTCATCGTCGTCATCGTCGTCGTCATCGTTGTCATCATCGTCATTGTCATCGTCGTTGTCATCGTCGCCGTCAGTGTCGTCGTCGTCGTTGTCGTCATCATCATCATCATCATCATCGTCGTCATCGTCGTCGACATCGTCGTCTTCATTGTCGTCATCGTCGTCATCGTCGTTGTCGTCATTGTCGTCGTCAGCATCGTCATCATTATCGTCGTCGTCAGCGTCGTTGTTGTCATCGTTGTCGTCGTCGTCATCGTCGTTGTCGTCGTTGTTGTCATCTTCGTCGTTGTCATCATCCTCGTTGTCATCATCGTCGTTGTCAGCGTCGTCGTCGTCATCGTTGTCATCATCGTCATTGTCATCGTCGTTGTCATCGTCGCCGTCAGTGTCGTCGTCGTCGTTGTCGTCATCATCATCATCGTCGTCTTCGTCATCGTCGTCGACATCGTCGTCGACATCGTCGTCTTCATTGTCGTCATCGTCGTCATCGTCGTCGTCGTCATTGTCGTCGTCAGCATCGTCATCATTATCGTCGTCGTCAGCGTCGTTGTTGTCATCTTTGTCATCATCATCGTTGTCGTCGTCGTTATCATCATCGTCATTGTTCTTGTCATCATCGTCATCGATGTCATGGTCGCACTGGACGCCCGCTGAGCTACTCTCCTTTTCCGCGGGGTCAACAGCTGTTTTCCACTTGATACTCGCCCCCGCCACAGTAATGTGGAATTTCCACCACTGGTTCTGCAGGGCTGTAAATGGGAGATGAGCGCTGATGTTTGAATGCTCGTTGGAGCTGGAACTCGCCCTGATCCGTGCTAGCACGGCTCAGGTGTCACCAGTAGAAAAATAGCTTTCGGTGATGATGACTGGGCGAGTCTCAAGACTTTCACGAGGGTCTTTCCAGGTTTTTTGCAGTCGGGGGTGATGCTGCTGCTACTGTTGTTGCTGCTGCTGCTGCTTCTGCTGTTGTTGCTGCTGTTGTTGCTGCTGCTGCTTCTGCTGCTGCTGCTGCTGCTGTTGCTACTGTTGCTGCTGCTGTTGCTGCTGCTGTTGCTGCTGCTGCTTCTGCTGCTGTTGCTACTGTTGTTGCTGCTGCTGTTGCTGCTGCTGTTGCTGCTGCTGTTGCTGCTGCTGTTGTTGCTGTTGCTGCTGTTGCTGTTGTTGCTGCTGTTGCTGCTGTTGCTGCTGTTGCTGCTGCTGCTGCTGCTGCTGCGCGTGATCTCAATTGCGTAAATGTTTGGGTAATTTTCCCAGCGTTTGGATGTGTTGGCCGATGCCGGTCGCACTGTGCGCGTTGTGTGTTGAGCTCTGGGAGGAAACTGCTGGAGAGTCTGGAGCAAGCCCACCCAGGACAGGGGGAGAGAACGTGCACACTCGCTCATGCCACGAGAACAACAACAACAACAAGCGGCGTTTGCCACTAAGTGGTGGTGACGTCATCATGGTGCTTGTGCCAGGCTAGGTGTACCTTGAAGCGTCGAAGGCTCGTTGGCAGGAGATCATGGGACAGACCCGGGCGCCATGGGTCGACCGATCAAGACGACGAACAGATGCGCTACTACAAGTTGCGTGGTTGCGTGGGTGGGTGGGAGGGTGGGTAGCGCGGTGCGCTAACCTCACACGCCACCTCTCCGCCCGCCGCCCACTCCGTAACAAATCCGGGGAGCGGCGTCGCTTCGCAGGCGATGTCACGGCGGCGGTGGAGGCGGCGGTGGCGGTGACCCCCCTTTGTTGTTGCTGGGGCGAGGGCTCCGTGGCCTCCGTTGGGACGTGGACGCGGCCCACGTGGTGGCCATTAGCGGGGAGAGCGCGGCTCCCCGCGCGGGCGTTGCTCGCGGCTACGCACAGAGGGCCCTTTATACGGCTTTCAGGTGGTCCCGCGGGGATTCGGCTCCGCTCCGTTGCGGTTAATCAGCGGCGTTCCCACACGCCAGGTGTGCCGTCCCGGGCGCGAGCGCCGTCAACGGCGCCCGCCGGAGCGGCGGCGCGTTACCGCGCGCCTCGGCGTGCTCGGCATGCCCCCTGTGCCGTAGTTCGCGTCGTGGTTGATGGGTCGTGAGACTCGCTCGGTGACCCCAAGCGCTCTCCACCTCAACGGGCACGCAGCAGTCGCCACCCTCGGGGTGTCCTGTGGTAGCCATGTAACTATGACCCCAGTACGCTGTGATCCCAGTGCACTATGACCTCAGTGAACTATGACCTCAGTGCACTATGACCTCGGTGAACTATGACCCCAGTGCACTATGACCTCAGTGAACTATGACCTCGGTGAACTTTGATCCCAGTGCACTATGACCTCAGTGAACTATGACCCCAGTGCACTATGACCTCAGTGAACCATGACCTACCCTTGGCACAGGCGCCGTGACAACGTCACCGCCACATAGTGGCGAGCGGCGGCCATTATTGTTGTTGTGTTTACGTGAGCGTTTACCCACGCTCGTAGACGTTGTTGTGATTTGACTCCCCGGGGCCAAGGTGCAGGAGGCAAGGCCCGTCCTCGCGTACGCACGCACCACTCGCCCCGCGTCAATTCAACGTCGCAATCGCTCTCGTCGTCATCGTCGTCACGATGATGACCGACCCACTGATGGATGAAAGCCTCCCCGAGCCAACTCCATCTCTGGCGATCTCGCGACGCGGCTGTCGTGAAAAAGTTTGTGTTCTGTTTGAGCAGTCGGGAGCTCGCAGAGTCTCATTTGCAAGAGCGACTCTGTCCTGGGTCACCAGTGCCGATGTTTGTAACTGAACCGCACCAGCTACTCGTTGAAGACCAAGTCGACCTAGGCCAGGAGTCCATGACGGGTTCGGATATTCGTCACCGATGGTTGGCCGCGGCCAGGAATGGAGCTCACGTTGCCGGGATCGTGACAGGGGCAGCTGCGCCGCCGGTCGCCTGCGGCGCTCGCCCCGGGCCGGCGTGCATGACGGAATCGGTCCCCGCCCCGCCCGCTCCTCCGTCGCGCTCCTCCGTGGGAATTTGGCGCAAGCGCTCGACTCGGCCGAGCGCCGTGTCCGGTGTGCCGCGGTAGGCGATGTGAGTGGAAGGCATGCGCACTCACACGCACACTTACACGCACACGCACTTACACACACACACACGCAAAAAGATTAAAAAAAATTAAGATCCCCCATATAACCTGTCACAGACTGTTGGGGCAAGTGCTGTTAGTGAGCACCTATGAAGCACCTATGAAGCTCAGAACAGCACACGAGGGGGTGGGTGGCCAGCACCACGCCCGGCCGCCTTTGTCTCCCCAGTGGCGATATTTACACACCGCAGCAGGTACTCATTTGAGGCTGAGTCGACCTAGGGGAGGCCCAGGACCGGTTCAGATAATCGTCACTTGTATCGGCCGTGAGCGGGAATCGAACCCGTGTCGCCAGGTTCGTATCGCAGCGCGCTAACCGCTACACAACCGCTCCTCACGCACACACACACTTACACACACACACGCACACACGCACGCACACATATACACACACACACGCGTTTGTTTTTGTTGTTGCAGGTTCCTCCTGCCCAAGGCGTACGTCACCGCAGTTGGGGCGCGTGCACGTGACGACGCGGAGGAGTTGTTCTGCACTCCGAGTGCCCGGCCCATCTCCATGGCCCCTGGGGGTTCTCGAAAAAAAATGTCTCTCTCCACTGCTGCCCCAGATTCTCTCTTCATATCGGACTCCGCGTTGCTACCAGGGACACCGCTGGAGAGACAAAGGCGGCCGTGTGTGGTGCTGGCCACCCAACCCCCCCCTCGTTTGCCGTTCCGGCCTTCGTAGTTGCCCGCCAAACACCACTTGCCCCGGCCGCCCGTCGAGGCTACGCGTGCCGGTGATTCGGTGCGCGGTGCGCAGATTTAGCACGTCGCTCTCGTTTTGCCGGCGATAGCTCGGCAGCAGACGCTGCTTTGAAGGCTTCGGGCTCCGGTCGGAGGCTCTCCGGCTTTGATGGCCGAGCAAAACACAAAAAAACACACGAAGATGTTTTCACTCGGGAGGGCTGAGCACGAGTCCAGCAGCAAGCAGCACACCGTCAGAGTTGCGATCGATCACAAAGGTTGAATTGAGCTAAGTTATAGAGTTGGGGGGGGGGGTGGGTAGAGAGAGAGGGAAACGGCGGTGATGGGGGGATGGAATTCCAGAGTGGAACGGGGTGAGGAGATAAGCAGGAAGAGAAGTGAGGTGACCTTGCAGGCTGGTGAGTGAGTGAGTGGTGAGTGGGTAGTGAGTGGGTGGTGAGTGGGTGGTGAGTGAGTGGGTAGTGAGTGGGTAGTGAGTGGGTGAGTGAGCAGTGAGTGAGTAGTGAGTGGGTAGTGAGTGAGTAGTGAGTGGGTAGTGAGTGAGTAGTGAGTGAGTAGTGAGTGGGTAGTGAGTGGGTGGTAAGTGGGTAGTGAGTGGGTAGTGAGTGAGTAGTGAGTGAGTAGTTAGTGGATGAGTGAGTGAGTAGTGAGCGGGTGAGTGGGCAGTGAGTGAGTAGGTAATGGGTGAGTGAGTAGTGAGTGGGTGGTGAGTGGGCAGTGAGTGAGTAGTGAGTGGGTGAGTGAGTGGGTAGTGAATGGGTGAGTGAGTGGGTAGTGAGTGAGTTGGCGAGCGTGTGGGTGTGTGGGGGCCGTTGGCCGCCGGGGTCCCCCCCGCCTCCATCCCCTATTCCGTTTACGTTACCCCACCTCCCTAATACCCGCTAGGGTTTCGCCGGCCTTCGGACGCGACGCCCCTACCCATACGGCTTCACGCGGCGCTCCCACGCTGCGAGCATACGTGCGCACAGCATCATCAATCAAACGCCATACTCCCCCTCTTTACACCGCTACGTACAGCTCTCGCACGCTGCGAGCGTGTGCCCGTCTACAGCCCGGTGCGGCACTCGCCTCCACGTCGAATAACCACGTGACCAATGCGCACCCGTATCCGACACGTAGCGAACGTACGCGCACTCACGCACACAGCTCCCCGCGGCACCCACTCACCACTGAGCACTCACGTTGTGATCGCGCACCTGTATCATACACGTAGTGAACACACGCGCACCCACACGCGCAGCTCCGCACAGCGCTCACTCATGTGGCGAACCACTGTGTACACAGAACCACACACGTTCACACCTCTCAACGAGATCACACGAGGCCGCGATCAGCTATTAATGATTTATTGTCTGCTACCTGGTAACTAATGTTAAATCAGTATGAATCGACGAGGCTGGCCTATTCCACTACCCCTGTACCTATTCCCTATTTATCGGCTATGGTCCTACTTCACCTCCTTACTCACTGTTAGGTGCCCACGGCGGTTCGTTGATCCCGTACTCGCAGCGTACCTCGATGCGTCTCACGGACGTTCGGGTCGCTGGACTGGAGAGCGTCATGTCGCCTGGCGCTGGAATGAGAGCCCGATTTCCCCTTTGCGCCCCCTTTTTATCCTCCCTACATCAAAGGGATGCGGCTCTCAGTTTTTCCTTAACAATGGGCTCGCGTTTCGGCACGCGCACGGCGGCTCCGGGCGCCTTTGATATGCTAATCGGATGTGCTGCGGCACCGATTCCAAACACGCTCCTTCGGAGTGGGCAGGTAGGAACTTGGTTGGACAGCGCATTCGTGCACGACAGAGAGACCAATAATTCCTGGTGGGCAGTGTGGAACATTGTTCCTACCTGTATTAATCTCCCTCTCATGCATGGCGCCGTGCTCCTGCGAACCCTAAACTATGCCGCCCCGTCCCTCCGCCTGTCTCGTCGACCCGTGGGGGTGTGTGTGGGGGGAATGCGCCTCAACCGCGGTGGCCGAATGCCCCTCGCCGCGACCATACCATCTTAAGGCCGGTCGCAGCGCCGCGGCGCAACGTAGCGTCGGGGGAGGTCGTCCAATTCCCTGGTCGCCGGAAACCGTGAAAGTCAATCCCGATAAGGGCTTCCGGTCGATCAGGTGATCTCCCCTTCCAGCTCTATGGGTGGGGGGAAAATGCGTGCGGGTGTGTTCATGTGAGGTGAGGTGAGGGGGACGCGGGATCGGCTCCGTCGCTTGGTGGTGGCGAGGTCGCAGATGGGGCGCCTGCCGAACGGCTTCGTGGCGGCGGCATCACAGGTGGACGAGTGTGCGAGTGTGTTGTAAACTGCAGGCTGGTGAGTGAGTGGGCAGTGAGTGAGTAGGTAGTGAGTGAGTAGGTAGTGGGTAATGAGTGGGTGAGTGAGTGGGCAGTGAGTGAGTAGGTAGTGGGTAGTGAGTGGGTGAGTGAGTGGGTAGTGAGTGGGTGAGTGGACAGTGAGTGAGTGGGTAGTCGGTGAGTGAGTAGTGAGTGAGTTGGCGAGTGTGTTGTTGTAAACTGCAGGCTGGTGAGTGAGTGGTTGAGTGGTCGACTGGGTGAGTTGTAGTGACCTGCAGGGTGGAACTGGTTGATGCCAGTGTGGTGGGTGTGTTGGTGGGTGAGTGGGTGGGTGAGTTGTGGGTGAGTGGGTGAGTGAGTTGTAGTAAGTGAGTGGGTGAGTGAGTGAGTGAGTTGTAGTGAGTGAGTGGGTGGGTGGGTGGGTGAGTGGGTGAGTGAATGGGTGAATGAGTGGGTGAGTGAGTGAGTAAGTTGTAGTGAGTGGGTGTGTGGGTGAGTGAGCGGTTGAGGCCAGTGTGGTGGTCAGTGGAGGAATCATCGAGCGAAGGTCACGGCAAGAGTCACCATGTTAGTAGTCGCAGTAGTCGTAGTAGTTGCATGAGTTTTAGTAGTCGTGGTTGTCGCGGTAGTGTGTGCCACCGTACCCCTGATTGCGAGCTGTCACGCAGCTCAGCAAAATCAGTGGCCAAGGTGCGCAACTTAATTATTTAATGTAGCCGGCGGTGGACTATCTGTTTGCTTAAACACGTCAATATTATTCATCCTTGATCGTTTCTGCGTGGATTAAATATCGGCCGTTCTATAGCATTCGGGGGTGGGGGGGGGTGCGTCAAGCGTACGTACGCACGCAGGTGGGGAGGGGGGGGGGTGTAAAAAGTATGCGTGCGTACAGGGAGGGGGGAGGGGTCAAGTTTTGACAGATTTTCGCTGCCTACTCAATGGATGGCCCCTGAGCTCACGCGCGCGAGTGACCGTGGATGCATGGGGTGACCCCGGGGCATGGGGTGACCCCCGAAGCATGGGGTGACCCCGGGGCCTGGGGTGACCCCGGGCATGGGGTGACCCCGGGTATGGGGTGACCCAGGGGCGTGGGGTGACCCCGGGGCGTGGGGTGACCCCGGGGCGTGGGGTGACCCCCGGGGCGTGGGGTGACCCCCGGGGCGTGGGGTGACCCCCGGGGCGTGGGGTGACCCCCGGGGCGTGGGGTGACCCCCGGGGCGTGGGGTGACCCCCGGGGCGTGGGGTGACCCCCGGGGCGTGGGGTGACCCCCGGGGCGTGGGGTGACCCCCGGGGCGTGGGGTGACCCCCGGGGCGTGGGGTGACCCCCGGGGCGTGGGGTGACCCCCGGGGCGTGGGGTGACCCCCGGGGCGTGGGGTGACCCCCGGGGCGTGGGGTGACCCCCGGGGCGTGGGGTGACCCCCGGGGCGTGGGGTGACCCCCGGGGCGTGGGGTGACCCCCGGGGCGTGGGGTGACCCCCGGGGCGTGGGGTGACCCCCGGGGCGTGGGGTGACCCCCGGGGCGTGGGGTGACCCCCGGGGCGTGGGGTGACCCCCGGGGCGTGGGGTGACCCCCGGGGCGTGGGGTGACCCCCGGGGCGTGGGGTGACCCCCGGGGCGTGGGGTGACCCCCGGGGCGTGGGGTGACCCCCGGGGCGTGGGGTGACCCCCGGGGCGTGGGGTGACCCTAGTCCTGTGGTGGGGCCGCGTGGGGGCCTGCAATCTCGGCAGTGAGTGAGGATCCAACCCCGGCTGTGCAAGCCGGCGGCACCGCGTGTGGCCTCGCCGCTCCCTCTCGACAGGCTCCCGGCGTTGCCGTCCCCAACTCCGGATTGCAGAGGGCGGCGCGGACGCTCGTGCCCCGCAGCAAAACGCGCCTGGGTTCGATTTCCGGGCTTCTGTCCGTGTGGAGGTTGTGTTCGTTCCGCAGTGTGAGCGAGCGAGAGTTTGAGAGTGATTGAGAGTGTGTGAGTGAGTGTGAGAGTGAGTGACAGTGAGTACGTGGAGGTTGTAAGTTCTCCCCCTGTTCTGCACTCAGAGTGAGTGAGTGATGTGTGTGGGTGAGAGTGAGTGAATGATGTGTGTGGGTGAGAGTGAGTGTGAGTGAGTGATGTGTGTGTGGGTGAGAGTGTGTGTGAGTGAGTGAGCGGTGTTGTTGGAAACATTTAGGCTGGCCTGCCTACGATCCATCCTGGGTTTAACCAGGCTGTGTGAGGAGCTCACAAATCCTTGAAAGATCTGGGCAAAGTCCCATCGGTGAGCTCCTCCGGCAGGCAAGGCTGTGTTGGCTGGGTCATGTAGCCCGCATATCCAGCCACCGCATGCCTAAACAGCTTTTGTTCGGCCGGATCGAGGGGGCTAAACGGGTGCGGCACGGGCTAGAGAAGAGATGGAGTGATGTGGTACAGGAGGACGTGGAGATGAGTGGACTTGCCGATGACTGGTACCAGCGGTGTCAAGATCGACCTCTGTGGAGGAGGCTCGTGAAGGATGCTACTGGGCAGTTGGAGGCAGTCGCCCTCCAACAACAACGGAGGGCGGAGGAGCGAGGCTCACAACAACGAGCGGAGCGCCGGGTGGCTAAAGCACAGCAAGTTGGTACAGTAGGGTGCACAGGTGGTGCATCAGCCGGTCATCTCGGTCAGTCGACCCGTGGCACCTGGGTCTGCCCCGTGACCTCCTGCCAGCGGGCGTTCGACACTTCACGTGGCCTCAAGGTGCACATGGCCTGGCATAAGCGTCGTGGTGACGTCACCGCCACTTAGTGTCGAATGGCGGTTGTTGTTCTAGTGGTGAGCGCTACGTTGCGCTACGAACCTGGCGACCCGGGTTCGATTCCCGCTCATGGCCAACACCAGTGACGATTATCTGAACCGGTCATGGGCCTCCCCTAGGTCGACTCAGCATCAAATGAGTACCTGGTGCTGTGTGTAAACATCGCTACTGGGGAGACAAAGGCGGCCGGGCGTGGTGTTGGCCACCCACCCCCTCGCGTGCCATGCCGGCTTTTATAGGTGCTCGTTAACAGCACTTGCCCCTACAGTCTATTAAGGCTACACGGGGGATCTTTGTCTTTGAGTGAATGAGTTAGTGACGGTGTGTGAGTGACAGTGTGTGAGTGAGTGAGAGTGCGTGTGAGTGTGTGAGTGACAGTGTGTGAGTGAGTGAGAGTGCGTGTGAGTGTGAGAGTGACAGTGTGTGAGTGAGTGAGAGTGCGTGTGAGTGAGTGAGAGTGCATGTGAGTGAGTGACAGTGTCTGAGTGAGTGACACGGTGTGAGTAAGTGAGAGTGCGTGTGAGTGAGTGACAGTGTCTGAGTGAGTGAGTGACAGTGTGTGAGTGAGTGAGAGTGCGTGTGAGTGAGTGAGAGTGAGTGAGAGTGCGTGTGAGTGAGTGAGAGTGCGTGTGAGTGAGTGACAGTGTCTGAGTGAGTGACACGGTGTGAGTGAGTGAGAGTGCGTGTGAGTGAGTGACAGTGTCTGAGTGAGTAAGTGGAGGTTGAAAGTTCTCCCCCTGTTCAGCACCGGGGTAGCGACGTGCGCTGCCGCGATCCACCAACGCATCCGGCTCGTGCCCGCGCTCCGGTTGCTGCTCCATCTCCCCCGGGTCAACGTCCCGTTGCTCAGTTGCCGATCCGTCGCTGTCCTCGCCCCGTCGGCTGCCATCCAGCGACACGTCGTGCCCAATCGGCGGTACGATCACGTCGCGCGCCGTTAACCCGCCTCGCACATGGAGGAGGGTGGGAGGGGGGGTTCTGTGGACAGCTCCGCGTTTCCTGTCCACCTCTTTAAACGTTCACCGTGAGTTGGCCGAACATTTCGAGTAAAAAAAAATTCTAGGAGCACAGAACTTGGGCAATCGTTGGTAGCGCCGGTTTCTGGCTGCCTTCCCGCATTCTATCGCGATTTGATTCTCGATTTGCCTGGATAATGTTACGCCTCGAAAAAACTAAAACATCATCATCATCATTATTGTTGTTATGCTCCTGCGGTTTATCAGTAACCCGCGTGATTTACGCCCCCCCTCCCCGCGCGCGACGGCGAAACTCGCGGCGTTTGGCAGCGGCACGGATACCGGGTTCGAAACCCCTCTCCTGAGGAGGAGCGGGGTTGGGGGGGATGATCGCCCAGCCACCCCCACCCCCCAAGGAGCGAGGAACACGCTGCACTCGCACACGCGTAATTATTTACTGCTACTACTACCACCAGTATTATTCTTCTGTCATGCGATCGACCCACGTGGATGCGGCCACGCTGGACGTGGTCTGGATGTGGTTCCGATGGGACTCGGGAGGTCGCGGGGCCGTTTACTTGTTATTTACCGGGCGACGGCAGAGAGATGGTCGGACGCCGAAGTCGGGGGCCGGCGGGACGGGAGCGGCCGTCGGGGCGTGCCACGTGACCCGCGTGGAGGAGTAGACCAACGCTGCCCGCGAGGCCGCTCGTCCCGGGGGTTGGTGGGAGCGCAGGGCCCGGCGAGGAGCCGGAGGCGTCCGCCAAACGGCTGCAGAAACTACGAAGCGGTCGCAAGACGCCGTACATGTTTTACTGCCCCATTATTCACATTTTATGATGAGTATTCCGCGTGTTTACCCAAGAAAGTTTCGCCTCGTCCCAAGGCTCTCGTGCCGGAGAGTCCTGCCAAGCGGTTCGCAGTACGGGGCGATCTTGCCGCCACGCCGACCGAGCAACTTGCGGTGTCACTTTTCAAACTTTGGGCACATCTGGACGGCGACGCCGGCACACAACGGCCTCCTCTTGCGGACGCCGTCACGGGATCTTTAGCGTCCACTGGGGGAGTCGTATTTTGACCGTTGGTACTGTGCAGTATTAACCGGGGACGTCTGCTGGATTCGGAGCACGAACCTCAAACCTCGACCACAAGCAGAGAAACGCGACCGCTTGGACGAATTTGTCCAAAATAAAAAACAATTAATCACTCGCGTGGCCTCTTTAAGTCGCAGCTCACGGCACTTTTGCCCTTTTTTAATGAACCGAGCACGGCGATCCGCTGCGCTCGCTGATGTTGGTTCATCTCGCCACAGGACCGCGAGGAGTGGCGGTAGCTTGGTGGTGGGAGAGGCCTTGAACCAGCAGTGGATTGACCATTTTCTGATGTTGATTAGCATTGGTGAGATCCGCGTGATGGATCGGAAATGTTGTCTCTTGTTATTTTTGGTGGGGGTGGGGGGGGGGGGCGAACTCGATGAAGGGTTTTAAGTTCGTTTTGTTTATCCGACCGCACGCGGGTCGGATGCATCGCACAGCTAGGAAAGGGGCGGTGGCCGACGGTCAGAACGATAGCAGAGCGGCAGCCAACGGCGGCACGGAGCGCGGCGCTGCGGACGTCCGCCGCGGGGGACACGGAGCGATGACGAAATCGTCGGCGCGCAGAACGGCCGCCCGGCGTCGTGACCGTCGCGGGGGCTCGCGGCTTGCGGGAGGCCTTCGTCCAGCGGCGGGTCGTGCGTGGCCGACGACTCCCTACGAACGTAACGGCCGCGCCGGCGCGGATGTCTCGGGGCTCCCGCCGCGAGCGCGCGGCCCACGCGGGGCCGGCGTCGCGAGCGACCGACACGGTTTACGTCTTCCAGGTGCGCCGATTTAAAATCCCGCAGCGCCGGCTCAAACTCGCCGCCAAGTCACGGAGCCGGCCACGCTGGCAGCGAGCACCGTGTGGCTTGGCCGGGAGCCGCGGCGCAGCCAGTCGGTGTCGGCACGTTCTGCCCCTGCAGCGCCGACAACGCCGGTGCGTTCCGTTCCGTCGGTTCGGTTCGAGGCCATTCCGGTGGACGACGCAAAAGCGATCAAGCACTCGGCTTCCCGTGGCGGAGACGCTGAGCAGCAGCGGCGGCAGCAGCAGCAGCGGTAACGAGCGCCCCTGGGAGCCTGGGTTTGAATCCGAGTTGTGGAATTTACCAGGCACACCGAACTGGCGATTTCAATAACACTGTAACACATTTTTATTCATTTTTTGTTCCTGGGTAGAAAGTGTTATTTCCTATTGCTTATGCCTCAAAAGTACAGGAAATGGCTATTATTCCTCACAAACTTTGCTTTTGTGACCAGGCCAGTGATATTTTTATATTTACCTATTTTCCAGAGCATTCCAGATAGATTCAGTGCTGAGTAAACTTGGAGTAACTTCTAGAACATTCTAGAACTTTCCAGTAATATAAATAGTATAAATACAGGGGCCTTAAGCCCACCAGTTCAGTTTAGTTCTAGCTGCTTAAAGTGTGCACCTCATTTCACCTGCGAGCAATGCAAAAAAACTCTGGAAGGTAAGATGGACATTTGTTGCTGCAAATTTTTTGTTATAAAATTTGTTAAAAAGCATTTTTTAACAGTTTTTTTTATTATAAAATGTTCTACAATTTTCAATGTTATTGAAAAAATATATCAAGTATGAAAAATGTTACCAAAAAGACCTCAATGACTTGATCAGAGATCTTGGTCTCACCAAGTCAGATGCCGAGCTTTTGACGTCTAGGCTCAAGCAGTGGAACTTGTTGGATAGAAGTGTGCAAGTCGCAGATCAGAGGAAGCATCACCAACCTTTTGCCGCTTCTTCACCCGTCAAGATGGGATCTGCTTCTGCCACAATGTGACCAGTCTGTTCGAGGCAATCGGAATCGCCTGTAACTAGAATGAGTGGCGCCTCTTCATTGACAGCTCATCCAGGAGCCTCAAAGCCGTGCTGCTCCATAATGATAACAAGTACCCGTCTCTTCCTCTGGCTCACTCGGTGCACCGCAAAGAGAATTACAACAGCATCAAGACCTTGCTGGACGCCTTGAAGTATGATGAGTACGGCTGGGAAGTCATCGGAGACTTCAAAATGGTGGCATTCCTGATGGGTCTCCAAGGCGGTTTTACCAAGTTTCCCTGCTATCTTTGCCTTTGGGACAGCAGGGACACCAAGGCGCACTACCACAGGCGGGACTGGCCACAGCGGACCGAGTTCTCCGTGGGGAGGAACAACGTCAAGTGGGAGCCACTGGTGGACCCCCAGAAGGTGCTGATGCCACCACTGCACATCAAATTGGACCGTATCAAACAATTTGTCAGAGCTGTAGATAAGGAGTTGGCAGCCTTCAAGTACCTTCAAGACTTATTCCCTAAGCTGTCTGAGGAAAAGGTCAAAGCCAGTGTCTTCATCGGACTACAGATGAAGAAGATCCTGGAGTGCAATGAATTCCCCAAGAAGCTCACTAGTAAGGAGAAAGCGGCTTGGAACAGCTTTGTCGCAGTGGTTCGTGGCTTCCTGGGCAATCACAAGATCGAAAACTATGTAGAGCTGGTTGAGACTGGTGAAGAACTATGGCACATGTAGGATGTCCCTCAAAGTCCATATCCTTGATGCTCATCTTGATAAATTCATGGAGAAGATCGGAGCATACTCGGAGGAGCAAGGCGAGTGCTTCCACCTGGATATACTGGACTTTGAACGCCGCTACCAAGGACAGTTTAACGAGAACATGATGGGAGACTACATTTGGGGGCTGATTGTTGAAAGTGATTTACAGTATAATCTTAAATCTCAAAAAACTACTCACTTCTAAATTTGTTGTAGTAATCTTTTATATTACTTTAGTATAAATACATGTTAATTTTAATTCATGTTTTTTTCTGACTTTATGTGAACGAAAAGACAAATTCGCCCGTTTTCTCATTGAAAATAGGTAAATTTCTAAATATCACTCCTGGTCACAAAAGCAAAGTTTGTGGGGAATAATAGCCATTTTCTGTACTTTTTAGGCATTAGAAATTACGAAATAACACTACCCAGGAACAAAATGGTGTTACGTAGTGTAATTAGAACATTTTTGTTCTAGGCCTTCCTCGTGGGAGTTCACCATGCCAGCAGCTTTGGTTCAACCCAAGCAATACTCAGGGCCGGTTTCAACATCCATTGTCTAGCCCTGCTGATGAGTCAGGCTTCGCTTGAACCAACTTTGCCGGTGAACTGTCGGCTGCCGCAGGTGGCCGCGAGGCGCGGAAGGGAACATCGGCCCCTCCGCCCTTGCGGAAGCGAGGAGACGGTGGCCATTGAGGGCCCACGCCGGCGTGACGACACGCCACGTCGCTCAGCGGCGGAGCGAGTGGCTCGCCGGCGGAAGGCCTTGAGGTCACATCCTGGTTGAGGTGGATTGACCCAGCCTGTCATGACTCTCTCACCGCTCGGTCGACAAACATGAGTGCCGCTCTGTGGGGAACATCAACAGCGGGTTGCCTTATAGAGAGACTCGCCCCTGCCATACGAATGTGGAATTATTACCGCTGGCTCGTTTGAGCGGCAGGAGATCAGTTTGACTTGAATGTTTTGACAGCCACGACCACCGACACCGTCCCTACCACCACCCTCACCACCACCTCGGAGGGGCCGGGACTCCCAGGAGCCGGGATTCCGCGCGAGGTTTTCTTGGCGCGGGCCGCGATCAGGAGGTTGCGCAGCGACGTCGCGAGGGGAGGCTGGGGACTCCGGGATGGACGCGGAGTTCCCAGGGCAGAGCGGCGAGCCCCGAGTGTGCCCACGAGCACGCGTGCGGTGCCGTGAGCGCTCCGTCAGCTGGGGCGTTGAGGGCTCGCTGGGGATCGCTTTCATATTTTTGTTTTGCGTGTTGCGTAAAATTTGTAACGCGGTTTTTTTATGTTGTTGTTTTATTATATTACTCAGAGACCGCCACGTTCCTTAGACGTGGCCATCCATCACTCCCCCCTCTCCCTGCCTCCAGGCAGACAGCCAGAGGAGAGTGTGGTGTAGGAGAAGTGTTGAGGAGTGTGGAGGAGGAGTGTGGGGGAGAGTGTGGGGGATGAGTGTGAGGGAGGAGTGTGGGGGAGAGTGTGGAGGAGGAGTGTGGGGGATGAGTGTGGTGGAGAGTGTGGTGAAGGAGTGTGGGGGATGAGTGTGGAGAAGGAGTGTGGGGGAGGAGAGTGGTGGAGGAGTGTGGAGAAGGAGTGTGAGGGAGAGTGTGGTGGAGAGTGTGGTGGAGGAGTGTGGGGAAGGAGTGTGGGGGAGGAGTGTGGGGGAGAGTGTGGTGGAGGAGTGTGGAGGAGGAGTGTGGGGGAGAGTGTGGGGGAGAGTGTGGAGGAGGAGTGTGGGGGAGGAGTGTGGGGGAAGAGTGTGGAGGAGGAGTGTGGGGGAGGAGTGTGGAGGAGGAGTGTGGGGGAGGAGTGTGGAGGAGGAGTGTGGGAGAGGAGTGTGGGGGAAGAGTGTGGGGGAGGAGTGTGGGGGAGGAGTGTGGGGGAGGAGTGTGGAGGAGGAGTGTGGGGGAGGAGTGTGGGGGAGAGTGTGGAGGAGGAGTGTGGGGGAGGAGTGTGGAGGAGGAGTGTGGGGGAGAGTGTGGGGGAGAGTGTGGAGGAGGAGTGTGGGGGAGAGTGTGGAGGAGGAGTGTGGAGGAGGAGTGTGGGGGAGGAGTGTGGGGAAAGAGCACGGGGGAGAGCGAGCCAGCGCTCTCTGCTGCATTGCCAATGATATAATAATAATAATGAATGAAATAAAAAGCCCATTGCTTAAAATATTAGTTTTCGCTTAATTTGGCAACTGGAACAGAGGTGGCAACTCTACCCGCTCACTCATTTGCCACGTTTACTCAGTAACTCACCCACTCCCCACTCACCCACTCACTCAAGTCACTCACCCCACCCACCCACCCAGTTCAGACACCTGTCTGGGACTTGGCATCTGTGGTCGGGCGGCAGGAATTGATTTGGCACCGCTATTGCGTGGAACTTTATTGCAGGAAACTGCGCGGTTTCTTGACGGATCTCGGCTGACCGAGAATTTCGTCCGGTCCGTGTGGTAACAGTCGGCGGAAGAAGCCGGTGGGATAGGTGGCACACCCTAGACGGGCGAGGGGTGCGCATCTAAGAAACCTGCCACCCTCGTTTCAACCACCTGCGCCCGGAGAGAGGGCGTCGAACCCGCGCCACCGCCACTGCGGCCGCAGCCGCGGCGGCGGTGTCTCAGAGTTGGCGGCGTGGGGAGCAGCCGAGCGGGGAAGGGGAGGAGGGGGGGTGGAGGTGGAGGCGGCCCGGCCATCGCCGCTACTGCTGCGCGCGTTACCCGACGGGAGCCTGGGAAAATTGTCCGGTCTGGGTCCTGTTAGTGGTGATCCCCCTCCAGCACAGACACGTCGGGCCGCTCATACATGTGCTGCTCAGCAGGGGGGTTGGGGGAGGGGATGGCACGTGGTGGTGGTGGGGGGGTGCTGGGAGTGCTGGCTCTTCTCCCCCCTCGCTTGCAGTGTTCGCTGTCGGCACGGGAAGGTGGAGTGGGACCACGCCAGAGGAGGAAACTTCGCGAAGCTTCCTTCCACGCGGGCTGCGCCGAGTCCACGAGACGGGCAGCACGGCAGTGGATTCTTGAATCCATCTGTGCGAAGCTTTGAGTGCCACAGCCTCGTGTGTCCATGTGTGTGTGCGCGCGTGTGCTGGGTTTTCTCAGGGTTCTCCGGTCTCACTCCCACATGCAGAATAAACACAAAACGTCAAGCGGCCTCGGCACAAAACATCCCAATGGTGAAAAACGACCGGCAAATCACTCCGTTGGGATTCACGCGGCGGCGGCGGCGGCGTCGCCCGCTCCCGCAAACACTCGGCAGGAACCCTCCTGAGAGCCAGTGTCGAGATTTGGCGGCGCTCTGCTTGGTAGAGGGTTAGCGGCGGCGAATAGATCGGCGAGCGACGCCACCGTGCACAGCCACGTGGCCACCGCGACTCCGCTGGTCCGTGACCCCCGCCCCCTGTGAGTCCCTGGGCGGTGTCTGGGACAGGAGGGTTGGTTGTGGGTCGTTATGGGTTGTTGTGGGAATTTGGGTTGATGTGGGGTTGTGGATGGTTGTGGGTCGCGTTGGGGTTGTGGGTCACGTTGTGGGGTTGTGGGGTTGTGGCTGGTTGTGGGGTTGTTGGAAGGTTGTGGGGTTGTGGGCTGATGTGGGGTTGTGGCTTTACGTGCGGATGAGAGGTTGTTTATTTTGTTGCGAGTGGCAGCTTCTAAAATACCGCAACGGAGTTTCCCCAGATTAATCCGCAGCTGATTCGTCCTTTGGGAAGCATTCACAACAATTATGGGAAATGATAACCACTTGCGACACACGAAATTAATAAGCGTGTGCTGACACACACTGCGAGCGCCAGCTGTGATTCACGGTTCAATTTTGTTTATTTTAGGCCACGTGCTAACGATCTGGCCAAAATTGTGTCGTAAGATCCTCCACCACACAACACAGCCAAGCAAATGGTATTGTCGTGCCGAGTCAAGTTGACGAACACATTTCTCACTCGGTTAATAAACACTGTGGCTACTGCTGCGTCAATCTTTGTCCAGGATGAAAGATCGTACGCAGGGTAAAGACGTCGTCGTCGTCACGGTGAGCGGCAAGGACGACGATGGTCCACGGTCGAGAATCGTTGGCGAGCGGCAGCCAGGGATCGAGCACCGAGGTGAGGGAGCAACGAGAATCGTCTCGCGCCAGGCATCTCCGTTGCATCACCTTGGAGGGTGGGGGGAGAGGTGAGGCCTTCATCCAGCAGGGAATTGACCGTGTCTGACGACGACGACGAATCTCATTCTCATCGCCGAATCAACTCGGTTCGTCGCCTCTCCAGATGTTGCTTTGGTCCGGGAGGCCGTGACGGACAAGGTAGCTGAATGAGAAAATAAAAACCTGGGGGCCCCCTCCCCCACCCCCCCTCCCCCCTTAAACAAAAGCACAAACTATCGGGCGTCGTAAATCGGCGGCGGCTGCGGCGCGGAGTTGTCTCCCCGCGCGCCCTCGTCCCCGAGATCCACGCTCGCCTCTTCCCAGCTCTGAAGATGAAATTTACGACCTCCTCGGCTGACCTTTGTAACTGCCGAGGCAACTCCCTTAGGCCGGCTCGGCCTGAAACAATTACCTGCCGGGGGGTTTCGCTCGCTCGGCTCCTCGCTCGGCGGGCACCGGCGCTGGGCCGATTGTTTCCATCCTGAGAGGTGGCGGCTTCGGCATCTTGGCGAGGAGGAGGAGGAGGGAGGCCTTCACCCAGCGGATGATCGACCACGGCGGACGATGGCGGCGTGCGGCGGCGTCACGAGCCGTGACGCACAGACGTGTTTGTGATTACGTGACGCACAGACGTGTTTGCGATTACGCAGAGGGTTCATCTCCGCGAGCGCCGCACGCCGTTTGCGCGACGGCTTTCCTCTGGTGACGCGCCGCTTCAAAGCGCCGGGACGTGGTCCCGAAGGCGAAACCCAAACAGCCATCGATCAGCGTGCGCGCGCTTGTTTGTGTTTGATAGGAAGTTTGGCTCTCGCCGTTATCCGAGCTCCAAGCTTGGCCTGGAAGCGCGGGGCCTTGAGAGAGCCTCGCCTCGCGTGCGCTGCGCCCCCCCGCCCGCCCCTTGGACGAAGGCCTCCCGCGATGTAACGATATTCACATCACCTGCACGTCAACTGAATTCACCGCTCCATCTCCACCTAGGCTGTACGTCCTCTCAGAATGCGTTCCGGCTTCCGCTCCGGTATTGGTCTCGACCGTTGGCCATCGCCGTCCCTTCTGGCAGCGGCTTGTCCTGCTGCCCACGCCCCGCTCACTCCACGTGCACTGGGTGGGTGACGTCTCTAACCTGGGTGGGTGACATCTCTAACCTGGGTGCGTTCTCTAGTGCACGTGCTCCTCTTACTGTCTCCCAATGTATTTCCATGCATGCATCATCATCATGGTCTTATCCACTGCTGGATGACGATCAATGTGATCCTGTCTCTAAGCTGGTATGTTCTCTAATCCACTTTTCAGTCTGTGTTCTGTGCGTGTTTGTCGCGAGCGCCAATCTGAGTGGAGCGGCGATCGTGCACACAAACGGAGCCAGGCGGTGTTGGAGGCTACGCTGCGAGGGTTGGTGGATCACACGCGGATGGGCTGTGAAACTCCCTTCCCGTGAGTGTCGAGGAGCAGTCGAACCCTGGCTCGCTAAGAGAAGGAGGCAGTACAGCAAGTGGACTAATCGCCGTCTGTTTCCATCTGTGAGTTTTCTCTCCGCGCAAGAAGTGGGTCGTCTGTGGGTGCCCTGGTTTCCTCCCCACGTGAATAATAGCAACTGAGCGTGGCTCTCCTGGGTAAATAAGTAAACGATTATAAATACAATAAACACAGGGGTAAGTGCGCTCAGGTGGGCTGTCTGACTGAGATGGTCCTTGCCTATGAAGGCTGGGCACTCCACCAGCATTGGCTCAAGAGAGTGCGACTCTGCTGACGAGAGCCTGAATGGCGAAACCGAGCTTTGTCTCGCGTTGAATCGGTGCTGCCGACAAGATGCACTCCCAGCAGGCCGTGCGGGCGTTGGGTTTTGCGGGGAGACAAATATGGGAAGGAGGAGGCGTTGTATATTTTTATGATGATTATTATTTTCCTGACTTATGACTGAATAAGAAGAGGAATGTGTTGACGGCGCGTGCCGACTTTGTTTCTCAGAAATCTGGCGGCGGTCGGATCCGATGGGAGCTCGCAAACACCCAGGACCTGTGGCGCAACTCGCGGATTCCGGGAGGTCCGGCCGCGTCCGCAGTGGTCACACGGACGCGGCCTGGCCGACACTGGCGCCTCGCAGCGACAAGCCCCTGGGTTCCATTCCCCGACCCGGGCGCCTCTCGGCGTGGCGTTTGCACGTTCTCTCTCTTTTTCTCCCTCGGCTCTGCACGGGTTTCCTCCAGGTTCTCCACTTTCCTCCTTCCATAGCGAAAAGATAAAAAAATCGCGACAATGTCCCAACATCCCAGTGAAGCAGGGCCCTCCTGAACCTGAGTGGGGCGGAGTGCGTCGCGAGCGAGCCTGTTTCCTCCTTCTCACTGCACCGTTTGTGATGTTCCCCATCCCCCATTCTCGTGGACTAGCGGCGGCGGCGGCGTCACCCGGCGAAGGAAGCGGATCAGAAATCTCGCGAAGCAGCGCGGCCCGCGGAAGCGGATGTCAAGGAGCTAAGCCCCGACATGTCTTCTTGTGCGGGTAACAGTCTGGTCCACCCACTGGCGCTGATCTCAGCCATCACACACACACACGTGCACACACAAAACACGCAGACGTTGGGCAAAAGTATTCCAGGCCTCTCACGAGAAGTAAAAAAGAAGTGACACCTCCCTGGGGTCGGACCGGGCTCGGGTGGAGGAGGGGGAATCAGCACATCGGGATATCCCAGGACCCACGGCGCTGCGGGGATTCTCACGGCGCTGCCCCCCCCCCCAGCCACCCCCCCAGCCCCCCCCCCCCACTCCCCCCTTGTAGATGTTAAACAAACTCCGCGGTGCGTGCACGCACATCGCTAAACCTGGAGGCGATTAGCTTCACCGTGGCGGCGGGCAGCTGGCGGGAGGGAGCAGCTCATAGTCACGGCTGGAGCCACGGCCGGAGCCACACGCAGATCGCCCACCGCGGCATCAGCTGGGCTGAAGAGCGGATCGCACGCAGCGAGGCACGCAGACCTGGTGGCGTGGTGTGTTGGGGATGAACGCAATTCTGCTCACTCACCCAGCAGAGCCTCACCAAGTCTCCTGTTCAGGAGGGTCCTGCCAAGTTTGTTGCAGGAGGGGGCGATCATTTTGCTGTTGCTGCGGGTAATATTTCAGCATCGGGATGTTTGGCCAATGCCAGTTCCGTCGAATGTGTGTGGTTTAATTAGCCAGGCGGGGAAATTGGAGAAGCCGGACAAAACCGTGCAGAACAGGGAGAGCGTACAAACTGCCAGAGTCGGGAATCGAACCCACGCTCTCTCTCTCTGTCTCTCTCGCTCTCTCCTGCTCTCTCCTGCTCTCTCTGTCTCTCACTCTCACCAGGGGTAACAGACTTGTGCATTTCCTGCGGTGCCAGGGAGGATCTGCCCCACCAGTACTTACACTACCAAACCAATGTTCCGCCTTTTGGGGGGCATCTTAAGGAAACTGGGGGTACCCTTCTACAACAGCAGCTTCGTATATGGGGTGCCTTACCTGGCTAACAAGCGCCATGACCTCGCCAACTTCAACTGTGTTCAGGCGAAGATGGCGGTGTACAGAACGAGAAAAAGATGCTGGAAGGTGACACTGATGGCTGCTCTGTGCTTCCAGTGTTCAGAGGCCTGCTTAAGGCGCGGCTCCGGCTGGAGCACGCGTACCATACACATGTCGGTGATGTGCGCGTCTTCTTTGAACGCTGGGGAGCCGGACAAGCCCCTCTCTGTACCAGCGTGGACGGCACCCTCGTGTTCACCTTCTGAAGCGCTCGCTCGTCACCGTGGCGTACGCGATGACCACCACAACCACGTGACTTTTTCCTTCGTGTTGTGCGCGGTGCTTTTAGCGCCACAGCTCGTGGATTTGGAGCGTTTAATTTCATTTGTTTGCTGGTGACTTTGTGTATTTCATGTCGAAATCGCCTCCAGTGCTGTTGCTGCTGGCGGCAATATAAGTTGTTTAAAAATCAAAGTCTGTCTCTCACTCTCTCTCGCTCTCTCTTGCTCTCTCACTCTGTCGCTCTCTCTGTCTCTCGCTCTCTCTTGCTCTCTCACTCTCTCACTCTCTCGCTCTCTCGAAGGCTGGCCCGGCCCGCGCTGTGTGGCTCATTCGCAAGACAAACACGGGCATGTTGTTTAAACAAACAGGCACATTACACTATTTCTCTTGCAAATTGCCAAGGCGGTGATACGCGGGGATGTTTGCCCGGCCCGTCCGCGCGGGCCGCGTGGCGTGTAATTGGGGGCCACCGCGGTGGCCGTGGCCGCGTGATCACCGCCTCGCCACGGGCGCGGTCGAGATGGTCGCCGGCGAGATTGCGTCATTAATCAGACGATCGTCGTCGCGATCGCCACTCGGCTCGTTTACCCGCGAACGCCTCGTCGAGACCTCGTTACTCTCTCACGCGGCGAGGGTCCCACCGAGCGTCCTCGCCCAGGGGTCGCGCCGATCGCCCCACCACGTGGGATCCCCCGTTGAGCGATTTGCCGTTTAATTTTTTTCTTTCTCAAAACTCTGGGACACGGCGGTGCCGCCCCCGCCTCCGTGGTGGTGAGCGAAGGGCGGCCGTCGCGTGGTTTTCGATCGGTCGACACGCACCATGGTGTTCGCCGGGGTGGCCGCTCGATTCGAACCGCTAGGCTGGCCGCGTGGAACCCAGCCGGCCGTGACGACACAGCGTGCTCTGGGAGGGGGGGGGGGGGTTCGTCCGTTCCGGCTCTCCCGCGGGTTCGCGAGGACGGAGCGGGAAGGAGTGAAAACGCTCGGCAGAGCAAAAACTGCAGGGAACCCTTGACTGTGGCTCTGATGAATGCGGGGTATGTGTGAATGTGTGTGGGTATGTGTGTGGGTGTGTGTGTGGGTGTGTGTGTGTGTGGGTGTGTGTGCCGGTGTGTGTGTAGGTGTGTAACCTGCAGCGCCGCGCCTATTTCCATCATTAGGGGAAAGAACGGTGATCCAATCCCCGACCCCCAGGAACAGGTTTGCAGATTTGCTGAGAATTTCTGAGGTCCTGGGGGAGGGAAAATCCCTCAGCCTGGAAAACAACGTGGGACAAAATGGCGATGACCCTGCTGAGGCTGCGGTGCCTCAAATATTGGATGAAGGCACCTCCTGTGAGTGGCTGGCTGAGGTTCCATCTGTTGAGGAGGTACTAAAGGCGATCCAGAGTCTGAGACCAGGAAAGGCACCAGGCAGAGATGATCTCCCATGCGTAATGCGTTTGTGCACAGACTGCCCTACATGACATAACAACAGTCTGGACCACTGGACAGGTTCCGCAGGATTGGAAGGATGCCCTGGTGGTCCCCCTCTTTAAGAAGGGGGACCGCACAGACTGTAACAACTACAAGGGCATCTCACTCCTCAGTGTGCCGGGAAAGGGCCGAGCAAGGTTGATTTAACATCAACTTGCCAGGCACGCTGAGGAGAGGCTTGCGGAGCCCCAATGTGGTTTCAGGAAAGGGCGGTCCTGCACAGATGCCATATTTTCTCTCCGTCTGCTACAGCAGAGGTATAGGCAATTCAAACAAGATCTACATCTCTGCTTTATTTACCTGGTCAAGGTCTATGATACCTTCAGTAGGCCTGGGCTCTGGGTTGTTCTTCGTGCTTTCGGAGTCCCAGACCCTCTGCTCACAATCATTAAGGACCTTCATGATGGTGAGCAGGCCCGGGTAAAACTACGTGGCCGGGAGTCAGAGCCATTCCCTGTACACCTTGGAGTGCGACAGGGATGTCCTCTGGCTCCTACTTTATTGAACATCTATTTCAACCACGTAGTTCGTTAAGCCTTCGATTGCTGTTCCGGAGGAATTTCCATCTGGTACAGATACAATGGGAGGCTGATCGATGCCCAGGTGCGTTCAAGGGATGGCTCCCTATTGATCAACCATCTTATGTATGTCGATGATCTGGTAATTGCTGCTCACTCAGAGGAGGAGTTGGAGACGCTGCTGCTGAACCTGAAGCTTGCCACTAAGAGGTGGGGCCTTACCATTAGCCCGCCAAAACTAAGCACCTGCCTGGGTATTTTGTACCATCGGACACTCCACCCCCATAACTCCCAATTGGTGATGGGGCAGTTGTGGAGAGAGTGGAGAGCTTCCCATACCTGCGCAGTATGCTCATGAGCGGCTCCAGTTTGACAGCAGAGTTCTCACTCCAAATTAGTCGAACGGCATTATCTTTTCATCGGTTGCGTAACGCTGTGTGGAAGCTACCTGATCTGTCGCTCAACACGAAGCTTCAGGTCTTCTCGGCCACTGTCATGCCCTCCCTTCTCTATGCTTGCGAAACGTGGACAGCCTAAAAGAACATCTTCGCCGGTTAGAAACATTCAGGCTGGCCTGCCTACGATCCATCCTGGGTTTAACCAGGCTGGATTGTGTGAGGAGCTTACAAATCCCTGAAAGATCTGGACAAAGTCCCATCGGTGAGCTCCTCCGGCAGGCAAGGCTGTGTTGGCTAGGTCATGTAGCCCGCATGCCCAGCCACCACGTGCCTAAACAGCTTTTGTTTGGCCGGATAGAGGGGGCTAAACGGGCACGGCACGAGCTAGAGAAGAGATGGAGTGATGTGGTACAGGCGGACGTGGAGCTGAGTGGACTTGCCGATGACTGGTACCAGCGGTGTCAAGATCGGCCTCTGTGGAGGAGGCTCGTGATGGACGCTACTGGGCAGTTGGAGGCAGTCACCCTCCAATAACAACGGAGGGCGGAGGAGCGACGCTCACAACAGCGAGCAGAGCGCCGGGTGGGTAAAGCACAGCAAGTTGGCACAGGTGGCGCATCAGCCAGTCATCTTAGTCAGGCGACTCGTGGCACCTGGGTCTGCCCCATGACCTCCTGCCAGTAGGCATTCGACACTTCACGTGTCCTCAACGTGTACATAGCCTGGCACAAGTGCCATGGTGACATCACCGCCACTTAGTGGCGAATGGCGGTTGTTGTGGGTGTGTGTGGGTGTTTGGGGGTGTGTGGGTGTGTGTTGCGTACTGCGCTACGAACCTGGTGACCCGAGTCCGTTTCCTGCTCACGGCCAACACCAGTGACGATTATCTAAACCGGTCTTGGGCCTCCCCTAGATCAACTCGGCCTGAAATAAGTACCTGGTGCGGTGTGTAAACATCGCCACTGGGGAGACAAAGGCGGCCTGGCGTGGTGTTGGCTACCCACCCCCTCGTGTGCCGTAATGGCCTTTATAGGTGCTGTTCGCGAACACCACTTGCCCCAACAGTCTCTTGAGGCTATACGGGGGATCTTTGTCTTTCTGTGTGCGTGTGTGGGCATGTGGGTGTGTGAAGCAGCAGCAGCAGAGGCTTTTGTAAGCTCGGACAAAGGGCCGTGCCGATACATGGAGCGTAATGGGCCACTGCGTGCCGATGACCTAATGTGATTGAGATGGAGGAGGAGGGGGGGGATGGAGGAGGGAGGAAAAAGGGGGAGGAGGAGGCAGTTGTGGAGGTGGTGGAAGTGGAGGAGGTGGTGGTGGTGGTGTTGGAGGAGGAGATTGTGGTGGTGGTGTTGGAGGTGGTGGAAGTGGAGGTGGTGGTGGAGGACTTGGTGGTGGAGGAGGTGGTGGTGGAGGAGGTGGTGGTGGAGGAGGAGGTGGTGGAGGAGGAGGTGGAGGTGGTGGAGGTGGTGGAGGTGGTGGTGGTGGTGGAGGAGGTGGTCGTGGTGGTGGAGGAAGAGGTGGTGGAGGAGGTGGAGGTGGTGGAGGAGGAGGTGGAGGTGGTGGTGGAGGTGGTGGAGGAGGAGGAGGTGGTGGTGGTCGTGGAGGTGGTGGTGGAGGAGGTGGTGGAGGAGGTGGTGGTGGAGGAGGTGGTCGTGGTGGAGGTGGTGGTGGAGGTGGTGGAGGAGGTGGTGGTGGAGGAGGTGGTGGTGGTGAAGGAGGTGGTGGTGGTGAAGGAGGTGGTGGTGGAGGAGGTGGTGGTGGAGGAGGAGGTGGTGGTAGTGGTGGTGGTGGTGGAGGTGGGAGGTGGTGGTGAAGGTGGTGGTGGTGGAGGAGGTGGTGGTGGAGGAGGTGGTGGTGGTGGTGGAGGTGGTGGTGGTGGTGGAGGAGGAGGTGGTGGTGGTGGAGGTGGTGGTGGTGGTGGTGGTGGAGGTGGTGGTGGTGGTGGTGGAGGAGGAGGTGGTGGTGGAGGAGGTGGAGGAGGAGGTTGTGGAGGAGGAGGTTGTGGAGGAGGAGGTTGTGGAGGAGGTGGTGGTGGAGGAGGAGGTAGTGGTGGAGGTGGTGGAGGAGGTGGTGGTGGAGGAGGAGGTGGTGGAGGAGGAGGTGGAGGTGGTGGAGGTGGTGGTGGTGGTGGTGGTGGAGGAGGTGGTCTTTGTGGTGGTGGAGGTGGTGGAGGAGGAGGTGATGGAGGAATAGGAGGTGGTGGTGGCGGTGCGGCCAGCCCGCCGCTCTCCGCTGCTGGATCTGCTGCTGCGACCGCCATGTGCGAGCAATCTCCTTGCGCCGCGAGAGGAGAGCGGCGCTCTCTGTTTGTGCTCCTCCGGGGTAATTGCCCCGGCCTGCGGTGAGCGCATCTTCCGCCCGCCCCTTGGACGGGGGACTTTGTATTTTCTCGGCCGCTTCTCCCACGGACATTCAAAACAAGCGCTGTCACCGGACCATCTCATCATCCGCGCGTCGCTCGCCCTTCCGCGGCCGCCGCGAGCGCCGCCGAAGACTAAAGGCAAAGATCGGCCGTCTAGCCTTCACCAGACCGTCGGGGCAAGTGCTGTTAGTGAGCGGCGCCGATGAAGACCGGATCGGCGCACGAGAGGGTGCTCTGGCGAGAATCAAACCCGCCCGGCCGCCTTTGTCTCCCCAGTGGCGATGTTTACGTACCGCACCAGGTACTCGGTTGAGGCTGAGTCGACCCAGGGGAGGCCCGGGGACCCGTTCAGATAATTATCACGAGTGTTGGTGGCCGTGAGCGGGAATCGAACCCGGGTCGCCAGGTTCGTAGCGCAGCGTAGCGCTGAGCCGCGCCTCACCACCGCTCGTGCATGCGGCGCGTACACTCAGAGGGCAGGGCGAGAGAGAGAGACTCCGTGGGAGAGAGCGCCACGATTAATTTCGTTCGCTTATTGACACTCAACACGTCTTCATTATCGGTGTTCACGCCCCACGGGGCACGGGGGCATGGGGACGGGAGGGGGTAGGGTGCCGTGGGAGCGGGGCGAGGTGCCACACGCAGATGGCACCCGCCCCAGAAGCACGCACGTGTGTGTGTGTCACGTCACTGACACGCACACGTGTGTGTGTGTGTGTATCACGCCGCTGACACGCACACGTGTATGTGTGTGTGTCGCATCACTGACACACACGCACACACGTGTGTGTGTGTCACATCGCTGACACGCCGCCGCTGTTTCACTTGGCAGTGACGGATAGTGGGCAGCTGTGTTTTGGAAATCACACTCTTCACCAACACTGCCTCCTCCACTCACCACTCCACACACCACTCCACTCATCACTCCACACACCACTCCACTCACCACTCCACTCACCACTCCACTCACCACTCCACACACCACTCCACTCACCACTCCACTCACCACTCCACTCACCACTCCACACACCACTCCACTCACCACTCCACACACCACTCCACACACCACTCCACACACCACACCACTCACCACTCCACTCACCACTCCACTCACCACTCCACACACCACTCCACACACCACTCCACACACCACACCACTCACCACTCCACTCACCACTCCACACACCACTCCACTCACCACTCCACTCACCACTCCACTCACCACTCCACACACCACTCCACTCACCACTCCACACACCACTCCACACACCACACCACTCCACTCACCACTCTACTCACCACTCCACTCACCACTCCACTCACCACTTCACACACCACTCCACTCACCACTACACTCACCACTCCACACACCACTCCACTCAGCACTCACCATTCCACTCACCACTCGACTCACCACTCCACTCCCCGTCACCGCGAGTCGCTGTGCCCGCGTGCCAGCGGTAGTTCGGCGGCGGCGGTGGCGCAGAGTGAGTGCTGGGGTCCGGCTGCCAGGAACAGCGACCGCTGTTGTTTACGCCACCTGGCAGGGCCCACTGAGCTACGTAGATGTTGTTGAGACGCGACCTGGCGCTCGCAAAACGATGCCTCAACGAAGTGGGGTCATCGTCATCACGTGGCCAATTGCTCTGGATGCGCGATGTCGATTCTAAATGTGGAGGGGCGGAAAAAAAAACGGAGGGCCGGAGAAAAACCCACGCGGCCACGGAGGAGAGAGAGAGAGAGACACACAAACTCCGAATATACAGCAGCAGCAGCAGGCGTCCAGGTCGGGATCGAACCCACGAACCTCCTGCGTACCAGGCGAAGGAGTAAACATCTCGCTACCGCGGCACCCCACTCTCATCCCCCCCCGCCTCTTCCCCCAGGTGGAGGCCACTGTGCACTTCAGAAAACCGCGAGGCTCTGAACGCCGGGCATCGACGGCGAACCCCATTCTGCGTGCGCCGTGTTCGCTGCTGTGCTGGGCCGTACGCTCTGCGTTCCCCGCGATCTCAGTGGAGTAGATTGACATCTCTTCGTTTTCATGGCCGCACCAATGTCTCCGTGCGAGTGTGCGGGTCTCTGTGCGAGTCCGTGGGTCTCCATGCGAGTCTGTGGGACGCCGTGTGAGTCCGTGGGTCTCCATGCGAGTTTGCGGGTCTCCGTGCGAGTCTGCGGGTCTTCATCCGAGTCTGCGGGTCTCCGTGCGAGTCTGTCAGTCTCTATGCACAGCGCTACAAGGGGAAATGATGGTCACTTCTGCTGTCGGCCGGTTGCGTTTGTCCCAAATGTATCTTGATGGTAACCTAAGACAACATGACCCATCAATGCAGTTGCTCAGGAACCACTGGTTGTTTTGTTTACGTGTGACGCACGGAGGCTGCGTGTGCGTTTCCCACGTTGTCAGCGTCGTTGTTGTTGTTGTTGCCGCCTTTCCATTTCACGACGTCTACGCACGCCGCTCCTGGCACTGCACTCATTTTTAAAAGGCTGCGTTGACCTCGGGGCAGGCCCAGGGTCACTTCGGACATTCGCCGTCACCGGTGCGGGCACGTGGGCTGGAGTCGGCCCTCGCGTATCGCCGAGGTGGCACGCGCGGTGCGCTAACCGCTGTGCCGCCGCTCCCCTAGGGCCCAGGGCCGGATGAAGATTTTGTAGGCCCCTGGGCTGCAGGTACTGTGAGGACCCCCCCCCCAGTAATATTTTCAAAAGGAAAACAAAGTGAAAGAAAAATAAAATTCGTTTTTTCAAGGCTAACGACAAATACAATTCTTCAACATTCACAAATTGATAGAACTTTTCACTTCTCTGGAGGCCCTGCAGCTGGCAGAGGCCCCTGGGCTGCAGCCCCCTACAGCCCCCCACGTCCTTGATCCGGCCCTGCTACGGTCGCCCACTACTCGTGAGAACATCACGGGTCTTGCGGGGGCAGGGCTCCCTGTAACAGCGAGGCCCCCTTCCTCCAGCGGCGTGCGCTAGCGAGCGGCTGCAGGGGCTGCGTCTCTGCCTTGCGCTCCGACCTCCAACCGGGAGGCGCTGCCCATTTGTTTGGTTGCCGCACGATGGAGCATAACCTCAACCCCGTGACCTCGCCCCCGTGACCTCAACCCCGTGACCTCAACGCCGTGACCTCAACGCCGTGACCTCGCCCCCGTGACCTCACCCCCGTGACCTCGCCCCCGTGACCTCGCCCCCGTGACCTCAACCCCGTGACCTCACCCCCGTGACCTCGCCCCCGTGACCTCGCCCCCGTGACCTCAACCCCCGTTGCCTCACCCCCATGACCTCAACCCCCGTGACCTCACCCTGAAAATAGTCACCCAGACGCTCGGCCCCGATCCACTCTCTCTGTGCCAGCGTCGCTCTCCCCCCTCGCCTCTCTCCCTTGCCTCGCTCTCTGTCCACCACTGCTTTGTTGTGCCGTGTTTGTTGTTGTTGTGATGATGATGAGATAGCCGGCGATGTATCGAGCCGTGGCTGCCTATCGTTGTGCGTATCTCTCTGTCTGCGCGTTCTCCCGCCGTGCGTGCGTGCCTCTGTCTGGCCGCCACTGCGGAGCGACCGGCAGCGCCGCCGCCGGTTATCGGGATGGCTCGCTGCATCCCACCGAGTTCCGTTGGCTTCGTCGGCGTGCGTGGCGCAGCCGTGACGCTCGCACCGCATGGCAACGAGGGGGGAGGGGTTCGAGTCCTGACTCTGGCGCCCTTCTCCGCGTGCGGAGTTGGGACGTCCGGAGAACGAGAAGCCCGTCGATGACGAGAATACAAACTCGTCGCTCGTGCCGTGACAGAACGGTGACCTCGACCCTTTGACCTGTGCGCGCGTGACCGGTCAGGCGGTGGCTCGGCAGCAGTGCGAGCGACCCGCAGTCGGAGGGCACGAGTTCAATTCCTGCTTGGGGGAAGGTGGGAGAGGTTGACTCGGCCCGTCGTCGTCGTCGTCAACCCTCCCTGTGGTGCCGATGAAAACAATCCCCACTTTGTGTGGAAGGCGGTCAGCGGCAACAACAACGGCGGTTGTCCAATGGAGGGACTTGCCCCCGCCATAGGAACGGGGGAATTGCCGGCTCTGCGGGAGCCGTAAGCGGGAGATGAGCGCCGACGCTCCGATGCTCACTTGGGCAGGAAGTGAGTTCTGCACGTTTAATACATCGGTGGCCTTTGTGTGGCGATTGTGCCCAGCGTGCATTGCTGATGACGGCGCGTCGAGTAAGGCGCGAGTGACCTATGAGTCCACGCGCGACCTTTCCGAGGTGTCATCGGCCCCGGACGCTCCGTGTCATCTTCCCGGTTTTTATTCCCGGGCCACCGTGGCGCTCTGAGGGCGCCGTTTTCTCGCTTCTCACCCCCCCCCCCCCCCCACCGTTTACTGTGTGGGGGTTCTCCTCTGGGCTCGTGCAGTGTCGGCCAGACACTGCGGTGTCGCAGGGACTTTCCTGGAAAGAAAAGAGTCTTGGCCTACGCTGAGGTTTTACTGACCTAGACAACCATACGTGTCACGTAGAAACCTACAGACTCGCATAGAGACCCGTAGACTCACACAGAGACCCGTAGACTCACACAGAGACCCGTAGACTCACACAGAGACCCGTAGACTCACACAGACTCATAGACGTGGTATTCTCATCCATGCCGGACGTGGCGGATCACCGGCGTGGCTCTGCGGCTGACGAGTTCAGCCGCCAGAACTTTTTTTTTATCATCGTGGGAATATTTTGTTTTAGACCCCCCAAACAGAGTAGACACGTTCCCCCTCGCTGTCCCTCTCTCCCCGGCTGTTGACGAGAGTCACATCCTCTCCCGCAAGGCTGCGGCGTTCGACGCTTGGGAAATGAAGTCCCCCACGCTCTGCGTCTTCCATCTTTCCATCGTCGTTTTTTTCCGTCGTTCCATCCTCGTTCTGCCACGGAGGGCGCCGCCGCTGCTGGCAGTCGACGTGGAAACGGAGCGCGCGCGCAACGGCGGTGGCATTTGCACCGCGCCAGCGACACCGCGCACAGTGCCACTCATTGAGCGGCGCGGGCAGCGCCCATCGAGCGGAATCACAATGAGAACAATGCGGTGTCTGTCCACAAACGCCACGGCACGCCGCAGGATGCCCGTGTGTGTGCCGTGTGTGCGAGTGGTGAGCACCGTGCGACGAACCCGGCGACCCCGAGTTCACGGTCACCGACACCGATGGCGATTATTCAAAACGTACCTGGGCCTGCCCCTTAGGTCGACTCGGCCTCAAATGAATACCCGGTGTGGTGTGTAACCATCGCCATTAGGAGGACAAAGGTGGGCCGGGTGTGATACTGGCCACCCACCCCCTCGTGTTTGATCGTCCTCCTGCTCAGATGCCTGTTTGCTTCTTTGCTCTTCGCTATGCTTGGTCATTCGCGTTGTCGTGGAGACCCACGTTGTCGTGGAGACCCAGGGTGTCGTGGAGACCCAGGTCGTCGTGGAGACCCAGGTCGTCGTGGAGACCCAGGTTGTCGTGGAGACCCAGGTTGTCGTGGAGACCCAGGGTGTCGTGGAGACCCAGGTCGTCGTGGAGACCCAGGTCGTCGTGGAGACCCAGGTTGTCGTGGAGACCCAGGTTGTCGTGGAGACCCACTTTGTCGTGGAGACCCAGGTCGTGGTGGAGACCCAGGTTGTCGTGGAGACCCACTTTGTCGTGGAGACCCAGGTTGTCGTGGAGACCCACTTTGTCGTGGAGACCCAGGTCGTGGTGGAGACCCAGGTTGTCGTGGAGACCCAGGTCGTGGTGGAGATCCAGGTCGTGCAAACGCGACTCATCTCCGCTCTCTTGACTTCTCACCTGGTTCAAAAGATCGACTGAAACTCTCGTGCCGTGCCGGCCTTCGTAGGTGCTGCTCGCTACCAGCACTTGCCCCCAAAAGTCTATTGAAGGCTACACGGGGAATCTTTGTCTTTGTGCCGCATTCTCCACGCACGGCCCCGCACCGTTCGGCGAGGGGGGACGTGACAGGTGACATCACTCCACGCTCCGTCAAACAATCGCCGTCAAGGCACGAATATTTTATTTATTTAAACTTTCAAAAATGTGTTGCCCGTGATTTTTTTTTTCGGAAGCCGCACACACGCACGCACACAAAGACAAAGGTCCCCCATATAGCCTCCAACAGATTGTTGGGCCAAGTGCTGTTCGCAAGCACACACGTGTAAAACAAAGATCCCGCCTATGAAAGCCGGCAAGGCACACGAGGGGGTGGGTGGCCGCTTGTTTCTCTCTCTCCGTCTCTTCCCTTCGTTCCCCGTGGGTTTCGTTGTCGCCGTCGTTATCGCCGCTCGCTCCGCGTGCTTGGGAGCCGCTGGGAGTGAGATCACCGCGGATGCCGGGGCCGTCACCTCCCGCTCGCCGCCTCCGCGTTTCGTTCGCGCCGGGCGGCGCGTTGTAGTTTTTTTTGTTTCTGTTGCGTGTTTTGAGTTTTGGAAATTGCTGGCGGAGCGGCGGGGCAGGTGAGGTTGAGGCGACGCGACCAGGCGGTCTTTTGCGCACCTGGCGGGCGAGCGAGCGGGCGGATGGGCAAGCGGGCGGATGGGCGAGCGGGTGAGCACGCGACGCGAGACCGCTCGTTGGGTTCATCGAGCGACGCGGCCATGGGGGGAAGGCCCTGCCAAGGCCCCGCCCAACGCCGACAGCTCAACATCTGACGACACAACTCCCACGATCACTGCCCGCACTCCTATTCACGTGCTATTGTGAAGGGCCGTTGCCTGAAACGTTGCCTATTAAATATATTTTTGGAATTTAAAGACCACGCAGCGTTTTTGGCACGGAACGATCTTTAGGAGTGCCACCCGGAGCTCCCAGTGCCACGCGGAGTGCCTGGTGCCACGCGAACTCGGGGATAGCGGGCCCCAGCGGGCCCCAGAGGGCCCCAGCGGGCCCCAGCGGGCCCCAGCGGGCCAGAGGAGTCGCAGCTCCGCGGTTGATCGCCGAGCACCAGGAGGAGATAATCGGCGATCGCTTGCCCCACCGGTTCCCGCTCGTACTCCGCACGGATGGCCGCGATAAACCCCCACGGGATCAAGGGAAGCTCATCAGCTGCTGCATGCCCGAGAGGGTGCAGGTGAGTGCCATCACTCTGCCCACAGCCTGGGCGCTGGAGCGTGACGGCTATCGCGGCGTGCTCTGTGCCACGCTGCGCCGGCGACGCGATCGCCCGCAAGCGAGGAGGGTGCCGGCGCCGGCAGCAAGGCCGACAGGCTGGCACGGTGCCACGCCAGGGCCCCTGGGAGCGTGGCGTCTCCGCTCGAAGCGATGTTGCGATTTGGAGTAAAAACAAACAAAGCAACGCACTCGCTCACCTGTGCACTTTGAGCTTCCCGCCTCGCCCGCTTCACCCGCACGCCTAACGTTGGCAACCTCGAGGGCCCGCTCGGGTGAGCTACGCCAGAGCCAGCGGCACACAACCGGAAGGTCACGAGTTCAAGTCCCGTTTGGTGGCGGGCGGGGGGGGTGCTGACTCAGTCCATCATCATCCCTCCCTCCTGGGGTCGATAAAAGCAGCACCACTTTGTGGAGAAATCATCCAATTTGTGGTTGTATGGATAGACCCCCCCCCCCGCTCCCTCCCGTAGGAATGTAGAATTTCCACCTCTGGCTGAGCAGGGCTTTAACCAGGAGAGGAACACAAATGTCTCAATTGTCATTGGAGCAGGAATAATTTTGACTTTTTGACTCTTACAATGTTCACGGTGCTGATTGCTGCTGGCAGTGTGGCGTTTCAGGCCTGTGTTTAGCGGCCGTGAGGTGCTAAACAAAACTAAAGGAAACTTTCAACCTCGCTTGAACTTTTTTTTTTCACGCAGTTGCTGGGTAAGGGCCCAGAACGTCAAGCGGCCAGCTGCAAACAGCACTTTGATAGTCGTAGAAGAGTAACGCGTTTCCTGGATCGAGCGAGGTTATATCATTATCATTTTTAAAGCGTTTGGGGATAGAGACGATGATCGGAGGGAATTCCAAAGGGGAGATAGATGTCAGGTGACCTGCGGTATGGTGAGTGGGTGGGTGGGTGATTAGGTGGGTGGATGAGTAGGTGAATGAGTGGGTGAGTGATTGGCTGAGGAGGTGAGTGAATGAGTGGGTGGGTGTGTTCTTGCCCTGACTTGCAGTGTGGTGGGTGGGTGTGTAGGTGAGTGAGTTGTTGTGACCCGCAGTGTGGAGGTGGTTGAACTCGGTGTGACGGACGAGACGAAACAGTGAGCGTCTGGTAGCCCGAGTCCTCAACACAGGCGGCGGAATCGGTGAGTGAAGAGGAAAGAGATGATGGGATGGAATTCCAACTTTTTGAGAATTCAAAAAATTCCGACGTTTCCGTGGGACCCAGGTCAGCGTCCACAGCCACCTCCACCGCCGCCACCACCGCCAAGTCAGAAGCGCCGCACTTAGCCCGGCGGGAGAAAGACGTGCGGGGGGGGGGGGGGGCAAACGGTGGGAATCGCGCCAAGGTGACGGCCCCCATGCAGCCCTCCACTCCTCCATCCACCATCCCACCCACTAACCCACACCCCCACCCACCCACTCCTCCACCCACCCAGGTACCCACCAACCCCCACCTTCACCCACCAACCCACCCGTACACCCCCATTGCCCGTCTCGGCTTTTGGCTTGTAGCGGTTCGCGCGACTCGCCGGGGGAAGTGCAGCCGCCCGGGGGATCACACGCGGCACAGGCAAGCGGGCTGGTGACGCTCGGGCCTAGTGGCAATAAGCACCCGGGGCTCGACTCCCCACTCGGCTGCCGCTCTCTTGCGTGGAGTTCGCGTTCTCTCTACCCCGTGCGCTGCTGGGGTTTTCTCGGGGTTTCGCCCAGTTTCTTCCCCATAGCTGAGAAAGCCGTGCAATGTAGCCGGTGTTGGCCAAACGTCCCATCGGCTGCCAATCACTCGACTGGGATCACACGCAGCAGCATCAGCATCATTGGCCCTGCCACTGCGATCACTTGGCAGCGTAAATTGGTGGCCAAAAGACAACATTCCACTCCAATCCTGGTTCATGCCCAACGGGAGTGATCTGTTACATGAGTAACATGCACGCAGAGGGTGAGCTTGGAATTTTCTTGGATTTGGGATTTTTCACATTTTTAAGGACAATCTTTGAACTTTTTTGGTATTTCAGATAATTGACATTGTGCCTTGCACTCACCCCACTCACACACCCACGACCGCAGAGCAACTCTGCAAGCGCCACGATTCCCCTCTGCCCCCCCCCCCCCGAGCACACGCACACACGTAGTGTCCCGGCGGGGGATCGCCTGGCACAACGGGTTTTCATCCAAAGGGCCCCTAGGTGGGAAATGCCGCGGTTTCCCGGTGCCAGGAGATTGGCCGACCCTCCCAGGACAAATCACACTGCGGCGCCCCTGAATTGGCTTAAAATTGTATCGGCACACAAAGGTTCACCGGGCCAGCCGCAATGAGTCACGCACGACATCGGAGAGAGGGCTGGGTGATATATTAAGCGAACAGAGCAGACGACGAGAGGGCGGGGGGATCCCAGCGCCACCGACCAAGTACACACTAGCCAGGTGTGTATTCGCCAGCCGGACGCCCTCCCAGATTAAACCGGCTGAGTCAGGGATTAATGAGTACGGGCGCAGAGACAATGGGCCGATAAATAACCTAACGTAACGCTCCATGTAAGATCACAGGTAGGCGTACGATTGTCTCCGCAGGATAACGTAACCCCGGATATTTTTTTTAAATCAAGGGGCATAAAAAGGGGAGCCAGAAACGGTTCAGTTCTCTCATCTCCGACCGCTTGGCCGCCCAGACCGACTCCCTGCCGTCCTGCCTCCTCGAGCCGCTTGCAGCAGCTGCGTGATACCAGCGAGTGCTGCTACAAGGCAGCCATAGGTGAAGTCCTCATCTCCGTCCCGCCGACTCTCACAGCGTCCGTGCGATGCCGTGAGTGCGGCCGTGAAGTACGTAATAGGGCGTGTGAGTATCTGGAGAATTGGGTAGTAATAGGATACGCTCTGCTCGTAGAATATTCCCTCCGGGCAGTGCAGAGTTTTGCGCTGTGAATAAAAACGTTAGCACAGAGCATCGGTGCGGTGTTTGTGATTCGAGTGTGTGTGGAGCGACTGGCGGCACGTGCGTGTTCGCGCAGCCGCTTGAGAGCGAGTCTTAGTGTGGGTGCGGGGTAGCGTATAACCACCCACCGGCGCGCGCGCGTTCACACAGCCGCTGTAGCGCTAGTCTTTGCATGGGAGCGGATTAGGATATAACCGCCCACAGGCGCAGGCGTGTATTCGCGCAGCCGTTTAGCATCAGTCTTAGTGCAGGCACATATTAGAATCTGATTGCCGGCAGGGGCGCGCCGTCGCGTTAGTCTTAGTGATGGTGTGTGCGCGGGCGTGTGTGGGTTAACACTGCACAGCGGTAAGCCAGTTGCTCGGCCATGTCTCTCCAGAGGGCGCTGGGGCGCTAGGGCCGATCACGCGATCGGCGAGGGCCCGGCGGGAGCTGGGCGAGGCAGTGGAGGAGGGAATGGAGGGGCGAACGCAGCGCCCCACCTGCCCAGCGAGGGCGGTGGGGCGGACGTCTACCCCCACACCCACTTACTACTCGCTCACCCACACGGCCACTCACCTACTCGTTCACCTATTCACTAGCTCACACACTCGCTCACCCACACGGCCACTCACCTACTCGCTCACCCATTCACTAGCTCACACACTCGCTCACGCACACGGTCACTCACCTACTCGCTCATCCACTCACCAGCTCACGCACTCGCTCACCCACACGGTCACTCACCTGCTCACCCACACGGTCACTCACCTACTCGCTCACCCACTCACTTGCTCACGCACTCGCTAACCCACACGGTCACTCACCTACTCGCTCACCCACTCACCAGCTCACACACTCGCTCACCCACACGGTCACTCACCTACTCGCTCACCCACTCACCAGCTCACGCACTCGCTCACCCACATGGTCACTCACCTACTCGGCCACCCACTCACCAGTTCACACACTCGCTCACCCACACGGTCACTCACCTACTCGCTCACCCACTCACCAGCTCACCCACATGGTCACTCACCCACACGGTCACTCACCTACTCGGCGCCCACTCACCAGCTCACACACTCGCTCACCCACACGGTCACTCACTCGGCCACCCACTCACCAGCTCACACACTCGCTCACCCACACGGTCACTCACCTACTCGCCCACCCACCCACACACTCGCCTACCCACCCGCCCAACCTGTCATCCGCCCGTCCAAGCCCACCACGCAGGGTGGGGTCACGACAATCCACCAGGGCCATTGTCGCCTTTGGCGAAGCGGCGATTGTGGTGCGAGCCGTCGCGGCACCCGGGCCCCCCGTTGTTGATTTAACGGCGGCCTAAGAGCCCCCCGGGCCCACGCTTGTTTGCCAGCTCCGCTACATTTCCCCTGAATGGCGTTTCCCTCAATTAGCGCCCCCCGCCCGCCCACCACCCCTCGTCCTCCCCACCGCGGTCCCCTTTGTACCCCTCGCGCTGACACAACGGCCCCAAACCCCATCTCCCCCCCACCACCACCCCACCTTCGTGAAAGGAGCCCCTCTGATCCCCTTCCTGGGCGTTGTTTTTTTGTTTAAACCCACGGTTTCCTGTGCGCAGGCCCCAAAACGTCAAACGGCCAGCAACAAATGGCGCCGTTGAAGGCGTTCGTGTGAATTGAGCAGCGAGGTGATTTCATTTGGGGTCAAACGAGACGATGATGACGATGATGATGGGAGGAGGAGGGAATTACAGAGTGGAGCGGTGCGAGGGAAGAAGCGGAGAGAGAAGTGTGGTGAGTGGCTGGGTGGGTGAGTGCTTGAGTGGCTGGGTGAGTTGGTGACCGAGTGGATGAGTGAGTGTGGTGAGTGCTTAAATGAGTGTGGGGTGAGTCGTGAGTGGGTGAGGATTTGCCAGACCGCAGCCATCACTTGCATATTTGTATTTTTCTAAATCAATTAAAATCTACCTCCGTTGGAAGCCGCAGGAGATGGACGCACCCCGCTGGCTGGCGTGTCCAGGGCGCCGATTGACACGCGCATAGCGGCCATGCGATGAGCCGTGCTCGCTCACACACAGGCTAAGCTCCCCCGTGTAGCCTTGCGCGGCCTCTTGCGGCAAGTGCTCTTGGTCAGTTGCGGCTGTGAAGAGCGCGCACGGTGCACGGGGGAGGGGGCTGGTCAACGCCACGCACAGCCGCCTTTGTCTCCCCCGGTCCTGACGTGTAGGCAGAGATCTAAATCAGTTTTGAGACTGGCGGGGCGCGTTGACAGTGGCTGGGAGATGGATCCTCGAAAGCAAAAGCTGTTGAAAATATTCGCTCGCGAAAGGCTGCGTGGGGCAGACGGCATTGATCAAGGACCACTTTCATTTGTTTTACGTCGATGAGACCGAGATAGATGAAGTCGGCGTTGTGTCGCCGTCGTCGTCGTTGTTATCCATGGTTTGTTTCGAATAAAATTTCCACGAGAATTCGGGCGACGATTGCACCGCGCTCGGGGCGAGAGTGGAGCCACCCACGGCGTTCCTCAACCCTGGGGCGCGTCTAGGACGGCGTCGTTCACCCAGAGAGAGAGATCCCCTCTCGTCGGAGTGACATCCCTGGACGACTGTGAGCTCCAATGGCGATGGGTGCCACGGTGGCTAGGAGATGTCAACTCACTCGCCTGGTCTACAGGAGATCGTGGGTTCGATCCCGACCCTGACGCCTGCTGCTGTGTATTTGGAGTTTGCGTCTCTCTTATCATAATCATCACGGTGGCTAGGAGATGTCAACTTCCTCGCCTGGTATACAGGAGGTCGTGGGTTTGATCCCGACCCTGACGCCTGCTGCTGTGTATTTGGAATTCGCCTGTTGCTGTGTATTTGGAGTTTGCGTGGTCGCGTGGATTTTTCCCCGCGTCCTCTGGTTTTTCCCTCCACATTTAGAATCAGCATCACGTGTTTAGAGTATGTGGCTGTTGCTACAGATTTCCACACGATAAGCCGCTTCGTTGAGCTGTCATTCCTGATAGCCAGGTCGCTGCTGAAAAAGAGCTGCGTAGGTCAATGGGCCTTATCTGGTAAAATAAAATAAAATATTTGTATAGTTTTAGCATTCCAAATGTTGTTCTACATAGGCTTTCACTACCAGTGTTGTGATCCTTAATGAGTATCGTTCGGGTAAGAGCAGCACTTGTGTCGATGTTCCAATTTTCCCTTGCACTTCCGATGAGCAGGGGTTGGCTACGCACGGTTGCGAAAGAAGTTCAGCATACGTGTACTGTCCATCGCGTAGCCGCCCTTCACCACCCAGCGACACAGCCCATCGATTCTCGGCGTCTCTTCGTTGGGGAAAAGACGCCAACTGATTTGGTTGTTTTTTTTTCCCAGCAAAAGCCGAGGAGAAGGAATGTTGAAAAGCGAACAAAAATGTGATTTTTTTTTTTACAAAATGTAGAATTTGTATTCAATTCACAAGTTCTAAGGCTGGGGGATTTTTGCATTTATTTTGTAATTTCCTCTCTCGCTCTCACTCTGTCTTTCTCCCCCTCTCTCCCCCCCCTCTCTCATTCTCCTCTCTTTCGCTCTCTTATTTTTATCAGATGAAACAATAAGATGCTCGGTGTAGTCGGCACTTTGCTTCGTTCATCATTTCGGTTTTTTTATGCTTTGCTTTATGTAATCCCCCCCCCCACTCTCTACCCCCTCTGGCTCTCTCTCTCGCTTTTTTTTGTTCATTATTTTTTACTACAAGTGCTGCATCTGCACGCAGCCCTTCTTGCAGGCCAACGGCCTCCGACGGGTAGCTTATATCCGCATGCAGAGCTCCCCGTCATCTGCCACTGAGCACACGGCCTCTTCCAGCGCCCACTGGTCCTTGAAGGCCGGCACGGCGTAGGTCAGCTGCGCATGGCGGAACTCCAGCCACACCCTGGCTCCGACCAGAGCGCGGAAGATGCCCAGGCTGCTGGCCGGACGTTTCCCCTCCAGGGCCACCTTCCTCGCCCTGTATATGGCGAGCTTGGCGTAGCCGACGAGCACGTTGACCAGCCCCTGAAGATGTAGGGGTCCGTCGCCCTATCCAAAGATGAGGACCGTCGAGGAGAAGTGAAGGTTAAACTTTAGGAGGATGTTTCTCAGGACCTTGAACAGCGAGTCCAGGCTCTTGCACGCCTCGTAAAAGTTGTTTAAAAGTCAAGTCTCTCGCTCTCTCTCTCGCTCTCTCTCTCTCGCTCTCTCTCTCACTCTCTTTCTCCCTCTCTCATTCTCACCCCCTCTCTCTCTCTTGCAAATTCGTCCGTGCCCAATCAAAGACGGGAGTTTACAAGACCAGGAAAAAGATGCTGACGACCGCTCCACGGTGCCAGAGTTCAGGAGCCTGCTCGAGGCACGGCTCCTGCTGGAGCACGCGAACCACTCCAATGCCGGTGACGCGCGCGTGTTCTTCGAACGGTGGGGGGGGGGGGTGTCCGGTAAAGCCCTCTGCACCGGTGCAAACGGCATTCTGCATTTCACTTTTCATAGAGAATTTTCGTCGAGCGTGGCATGCGTACCCAACGCGCTGTTTGTGAAGTGCGTGTGCCACGTGTATGTAGTGCCCGTGCCCACGTGCAGTTCCCGTGCCCACGTGCAGTACCCGTGCCACGTGCAGTGCCCGTGCCACGTGCAGTGCGCGTGCCACGTGCAGTGCCCGTACCCACATGCAGTGTTTGTGACGTGCACACGCGATGCTGTATTCGACGTGACTTGTACGGGAATCAGCTCCAGTTGTTTTTATTGCTGCTGGCAGCGATCAATTTTTTTGGTTTAAAACTTTTTTAAAAACCTCTCTCCATCTCCCTGTCTCTCTCTCTCTCGCTGTCCTCTTGCGCCTGCCGGCAAGACGCTGGGATCGGAGCGCTGTGGCGGGCAGCGCCGTAGAGGCGGAGGAGCGGCCGCGATGGAAGGAGCGGGGGGGGTGTCCCAGCAGCGGCGCGGGATTAGCGGGGCCTCTGATCTCGTAGGCCCGGCCCGATTACAGACCCCGTCCGCATTGGGCGGGCAAGCGGGCCGATGGAGGGGGGGCGGGGGGGGGGATGAGTTAAATTGTCGCCCCGAGGTCGATCGCCGAAAGAGGAGAGAGAGGAGAGAGCCGGGCACCTGAGCAGGCGGCGAGAAGGGAACAACAACAATGGCCCGATTATGGACGCCAGCGGAGGGGAGAGAGGGAAAATAAAAGGGCCGTTATTAGGAGCATTAGCGGCCGCATTTTTTCGTGCGTCGCGTGTCCCGTTTGAAGTGAGGGCCCCAGCTGTTTGCGTTGAGCCGTGGCCGCAGTAATCCCGTGGCGTTTTAGCGAAGGCCGGAACGTCGCCTCCTCCCTCCTCCTCCTCCACCTGACTGACTCGTCTCCCTCCCCACCTGAGAGCCTCTCGCAAGCAAAGACAAAGGTCCCCCGTGTAGCCTCGAGCAGGACTGCCAGGGCGACAAGTGCTGTGAGCGAGCAGCACCTGCGAAAGCCGCCACTGCACACGTGGGAGGGAGCCACCGTGCCGAGAGCACCACGGTGGCTAGGAGATGTTAACAGCCTCGCCTGGTCTACAGGAGGTCGTGGGTTCCATCCCGACCCTGGCGATGCCTGCTGCTGTATATTTGTAGTTTGCGTGTCTCTCTCTCATCATCATCATCACGGTGGCTAGGAGATGTTAACTACCTCGCCTGGTCTACAGGAGGTCGTGGGTTCCATCCCGACCCCGACGATGCCTGCTGCTGTATATTTATAGTTTTCGTGTCTCTCTCTCATCATCATCATCACGGTGGCTAGGAGATGTTAACAACCTCGCCTGGTCTACAGGAGGTCGTGGGTTCCATCCCGACCCTGGCGATGCCTGCTGCTGTATATTTGTAGTTTGCGTGTCTCTCTCTCATCATCATCATCACGGTGGCTAGGAGACGTTAACTACCTCGCCTGATCTACAGGAGGTCGTGGGTTCCATCCCGACCCTGACGATGCCTGCTGCTGTATATTTGTAGTTTGCGTGTCTCTCTCATCATCAGCATCGTCACGGTGGCTATGGGATGTTAACTACCTCGCCTGGTCTACAGGAGGTCGTGGGTTCCATCCCGACCCTGGCGATGCCTGCTGGGTGGGATGGGGTGGGTTGGGTGGGGTGGGTTTGGTGGGTGGGGTGGGTGGGGTGGGTGGGGTGGGTTGTGTAGGTGGGCTGGGTGGGTTGTGTGGGGTTGGGTGGGTGTGGTGTGGTGGGGTGGGTGTGGTGGGGTGGGTGTGGTGGGGTTGGGGTGGGTGTGGTGGGGTGGGTTGTCTGGGTGGGGTGGGTTGTCTGGGTGGGGTGGGGTGGGTGGGGTGGGTTGTCTGGGTGGGGTGGGTTGTCTGGGTGGGGTGGGGTGGGGTGGGTTGGGTGGGTGGGGTGGGTGGATGGGGTGGGGTGGGTGGATGGGGTGGGGTGGGTTGTCTGGGTGGGGTGGGTGTTGTGGGTGGATGGGGTGGGGTGGGTTGTTTGGGTGGGGTGGGGGTGAGGTGATCATTTGAGAAACTTGCCCCCAGTGATGAAGCTACCGCGCCTGGAGACGGAGTCGAACCGCGAGCTCGCGTTGGACGCCGGCAATGCTCATGGGCGAGACGCGGAGTCTCCAGTGGTGACGTCGAGTGCCGGGGCGGCCTGCGGGCACATCATGGGTGGCTGAATAACCTCAACACTCGCAGACGAATCAACGACTGGAGGTTACAACAGACAGACGGACAGACACACAGGGAGTGGGAGGGGTGCGTGTGCGACGCACGTGCTGAGAGCCGCCGGCCTTGTCCAGACCACCAGCTCGCGGGAACGGAACGCGTGGCGGCCGCTGTTGTCGTTTAGAACCATCGACTCCGTGAGAGTTGACAAACAAACGTGGCCCGTCTTGAGAACGGGCGGCAGCAGCAACAGCTACTACTATTCAACTTAAACTCTTGTTTATTGTACCAGGTAAGGCCCCAGGTAAGGCCCCAGGTAAGGCCCCAGGTAAGGCCCCAGGTAAGGCCCCAGGTAAGCTTTGTAGCTATTTTTCAGAAGCGGCCTGACGATCGCGGATGATAGCTCAACGAAGTCGGGCTGATCATCATCACGTGGAAATGTACAGCAGCAGCCAAACACTCTAAACGCGTGATGTTGATTATAAATGTGGAGGGGAAAAACCGGCGAAAAATCCACGCGACCACGGGGAGGGCACGCAAACTCCCTCCGCTCGCCGGCCAACACGTCGTGTGTCCCGCCAGCCGAATGCGAAGGATTCTCAGAGCGTACATTTAGCCCACGTGAGTGACGAACCAAAGTGAATGGGTGTGGTCTCTTTGTGTCGTCATTCGCGACCGGGCTGAGTCCATCGACTCGCTACGCTCCATTAAAGCCTGGAGTCATCAGAGGGGTCGGATGCCTCTTGAGTCCCCGGGAGAACGGAAGAGACACCCAGGCCCGGGATTCGAAGCCAGCGGCTTCTCGTCAGCGGTGCCGGCTGCACGCCTCTTGACCTCTGCGCCAACCCGAAACGCGCGCGCGCCGTGACTCGGCACTTCGGATTCCTGCAGAGGCTCCTGACATCACCGCCGACACCACCACCACCCCCACCGACATCACCACCACCACCGACATCACCACCACAACCGACATCACCAACACCAATGACACCATCACCGACATCACCACCACCAACACCAATGACACCACCACCGACATCACCACCACCACCGACATCACCACCACCATCACCAATGACATTACCACCAACATTACCACCACCACCACCATCACCAATGACACCACCACCAACATCATCACAACCACCATCAACACCACCCATACCATCACCACCACCATCACCAATGACACCACCACCAACATCACAACCACCATCGACACCACCCATACCATCACCAATGACACCACCACTGACATCACCACCACCATCACTAATGACACCACCACCAACATTACCACCACCACCGACATCACCACCACCGGCATCATCACAACCACCATCGACACCACCCATACCTCTTCTTGGTTCTTTCGGTAAAGTCACGTAGAAGGGAAGTAATAAAATAATAAAAATAAAACATAATAAAATAATTCTCACGACGTTTTTATGTTTTATTATGTTTTATTTGTATTATTTTATTACTTCCCTTCTACGTGACTTTACCGAAAGAACCAAGAAGATGAATCCCTGCAGTCACGAAAGCTTTAAATCGAAACCACCCATACCATCACCACCGACACCACCACCGACATCATCACAACCACCATCAACACCACCCATACCATCACCACCACCATCACCACCGACACCACCACCACTACCACCGACGTCACCACCACCACCAATGACACCACCACCGACATCATCACAACCACCATCGACACCACCCATACCATCACCACCGACACCACCACCACCGACACCACCACCACTACCACCGACGTCAGCGCCCCAAGAGAGCGGTGACGTTCGCGGCACGACCGCCGCTGCCGCCATCGCCGCGAGCGTCTCGGGCCGAGCCCGAACGGGATCACCCCGGGCGGGTATTTTGAGATGCGGCAACCCATTAGTGTCGCCCTGGCCGGGCTGGGCACGTGTGTGGGTGGGCGCGTGGGTGGGTGGGTGGGCACGTGGGCAGGTTGGCGGCTGGGCACGTGGGTGGGCACGTGGGCGGGTGGGCACGTGGGTGGGTGGGTGGGTGCTCACGCGGGTGGGTGGGTGGGCACGTGAGGGGGTGGGCACGTGGGCTGGTGGATGGATGGGTGGGCACGCGGGGGGTGGGTGGGTGGGCACGTGGGCTGGTGGATGGATGGGTGGGCACGTGGGTGGGTGGGTGCTCACGCGGGTGGGTGGGCACGTGGGCTGGTGGGTGGGTGGGTGGGCACGTGGGTGGGTGGGTGGTGTGCGCGCGTGTGGCGTGCTGCTGGTCGAGCGGGCGGCAGAGTGCGCGGGCTGAGTGGACGGGGCGAGCGGCGCGCGATGGGGCGTCGCTTTGCGTTGTCGGGGATCGCGAGGACAGACGCGGCTATTTCTGAGTGCAGGAAGGGCCCAGGCTGCCCCGCGCGCGCCTGCCCGGCTGACGCAAGTGCCAGGGGGGGGTGTGGGGGGGCTGAGTGCCGGGGGGTGATCGCGAATTTCGCCTCCCTCCTTCCTTCACATGCTAGGCGGTATGCTATGAAGGGCCATTGCCCTAAACGTCGCCTATTATATATTTTTCATTTTAAGGGCACACGCAGCGTTAATGATTGTATTTGTGTATGAAGATAAAGGCGCAGCCCTGCGCATTTGTCTCGCTCGCCATCGCTGCTGGAGACAGGGGCCAGCCGCGGAAGCGAACTCTCGATGGGTATTTGGCCTACTCTTCCACGCTGACCGGACGTGTTGGACGAGGCGTGTGGTGAACACGTTTCTATCATTGGGTGGACAGAGGCGTGGATAGGCGAGAGGGAGGGGGGGTACGGGTGGTGAGATTCCGCAAATATAATTGTGTCGGTAAACTCGCCACCACCCGACGCAGCCAATTCGTTACTAGTGCAGCACACACGGATCGTGTGTTAGAGAGTAAACCCACAACATGAGAATAGGGGTTTCCCATTTTAGCTGGCAACAAAACAGTTGTGTTAAGATGTTAAAACACCAAACTGAAACCTTTTACAAGGAATCATGTTTGAATTAACCACAATACTTGCGGTCAGAATGCAAACAAACAAATCCTCTGATAGTATGAAGCATTGTCCTTGAAACTGATTGGTCCACACCAGAGACAGCTTTCTTTTGAGCCTCGTCTCAATTGGTGCTCGACCAGAGGACGCCAAAAGGCGTACAGCACACAGACAATGCAGAGTAACGCATTCTGACCACAAGCATTGTGGTTAACGCAGACGTGATTCCTTGTAAAAGGTTTCAGTTCGGTGTTTTAACATCTTCACACACCTGTTTTGTTGCCAGATAAAAGGGGGAAAACCTATTCCTATATTTTGGTGCCTGGCAAAGGAGGTCCCATGATAAACCCACAACATTTACAATTCGAGTACGGCGTGACCCCTGTCACACATAATCGGGTTACCAATCGCCACGCGGGGACGTGGGATCGAACCGGGGCTTCCCCTCTGGATTCGCCACGTGTACCAGCATGCTCAGCGGTTGCGATAAGCGGCATCTGCAGAGGGAATGAGACCGGGGGCCCATTGACATTCTGCGCCGCGAGCGACGGGGAGAGCGTGGCGGGCCTAAGTGGGTCCATCGCCTTTCTCGGCGTGGCCGCCCATCAGCCAAAACATCGCCTGGTTTCTATTTAAAATCCGCCACAGCCTAAATTTAACTCCCCCTGCTGCAGCCCTGTCCTTAAGGCGCTGTTGGTTCAGGCGTTCCCATAACTCCCTAAGTGTTTCTTAAGTGCGTTGTTTTCAGAGAATACAACGGCGGCCTCCTGCCTTCAAAGCACAGCAGCAGCAGCAACGTCCAAATCCCACACAGTGGGGCCACTACCACCACCACCACGATTCCCACCACTACCACCACTTCACACCACCACCACTATTCACACCACCATCGTCACAACCACCACCACTATTCCCACTACCATCATCACAACCACCACCACTTCCCACTACCACCACCATTTACACCACCATCATCACAACCACCACCACTATTCACACCACCACCACCACTATTCACACCACCACCACTATTCACACCACCATCATCACAACCACCACCACTATTCCCACCATCACAACCACCGCCATCGTAATCCTGCACCATCATCACCACTACACCATCACCACTACACCATCACCACTACCAACCACATCGTCATCACCACCATCATTATTCCCTCCGCCACGACCACCACCACCGCCACCATTCTGCACTTATCACCATCATTACCGCAACCACCACCACCATTATCCACCACTAGCGCCATCACCGCCACCCCACCCGTCTCCCGGGCTGTGTGGGGCTGTGTGGGGGGGCTGTGTGTGGGGCTGTGTGTGGGGCTGTGTGGGGGGCTGTGTGGAGGGCTGTGTGTGGGGCTGTGTGTGGGGCTGTGTGGGGGCTGTGGGGGGCTGTGTGGGGGCTGTGTGTTTGGGGCTGTGTGGGTGGCTGTGTGTGGGGCTGTGTGGAGGGCTGTGTGTGGGGCTGTGTGGGGGGCTGTGTGGGGCTGTGTGTGGGGCTGTGTGTGGGGCTGTGTGGGGCTGTGTGGGGGGCTGTGTGGGGCTGTGTGTGGGGCTGTGTGGGGGGCTGTGTGGGGCTGTGTGGGGGGCTGTGTGGGGCTGTGTGTGGGGCTGTGTGTGGGGCTGTGGGGGGCTGTGTGGGGGGCTGTGTGGGGCTGTGTGGGGGGCTGTGTGGGGCTGTGTGTGGGGCTGTGTGTGGGGCTGTGTGGGGCTGTGTGGGGGGCTGTGTGGGGGGTTGTGGGGGGCTGTGTGGGGGGCTGTGTGGGGCTGTGTGGGGCTGTGTGGGGCTGTGTGGGGCTGTGTGGGGGGCTGTGTGGGGGCTGTGGGGGGCTGTGTGGGGGGCTGTGTGTGGCTGTGTGTGGGGCTGTGTGGGGGGCTGTGTGGGGGGCTGTGTGGGGGCTGTGGGGGGCTGTGTGGGGGGCTGTGTGGGGCTGTTTGGGGCTGTGTGGGGTTGTGTGTGGGGCTGTGTGGGGGGCTGTGTGGGGGGCTGTGTGGGGCTGTGTGTGGGGCTGTGTGTGGGGCTGTGTGGGGGGCTGTGTGGGGGGCTGTGTGGGGTTGTGTGTGGGGCTGTGTGTGGGGCTGTGTGGGGGGCTGTGTGGGGGGCTGTGTGGAGGGCTGTGTGTGGAGCTGTGTGGGGTTGTGTGTGGGGCTGTGTGTGGGGCTGTGTGGGGGGCTGTGTGGGGCTGTCTGGGGCTGTGTGGGGCTGTGTGTGGGGCTGTGTGGGGGGCTGTGTGGGGCTGTCTGGGGCTGTGTGGGGCTGTGTGGGGGGCTGTGTGTGGGGCTGTGTGGGGGTGTCTAGGGCTGTGTGTGGGGCTGTGTGTGGGGCTGTGTGGGGGGGCTGTGTGGGGGGGCTGTGTGTGGGGCTGTGTGTGGGGCTGTGTGGGGGCTGTGTGGGAGGCTGTGTGTGGGGCTGTGTGTGGGGCTGTGTGGGGGGCTGTGTGGGGGGCTGTGTGTGGGCTGTGTGTGGGGTTGTGTGTGGGGCTGTGTGGGGCTGTGTGGGCGGCTGTGTGGGGCTGTGTGTGGGGCTGTGTGGGGGGCTGTGTGGGGGCTGTGTGGGAGGCTGTGTGTGGGGGGCTGTGTGGGCGGCTGTGTGGGGCTGTGTGTGGGGCTGTGTGGGGGGCTGTGTGGGAGGCTGTGTGTGGGGGGCTGTGTGGGCGGCTGTGTGGGGCTGTGTGTGGGGCTGTGTGGGGGGCTGTGTGGGGGCTGTGTGGGAGGCTGTGTGTGGGGGGCTGTGTGTGGGCGGCTGTGTGGGGCTGTGTGTGGGGCTGTGTGTGGGGCTGTGTGTGGGGCTGTGTGTGGGGTTGTGTGGGGCTGTGTGGGGAGCTGTGTGGGGCTGTGTGGGGCTGTGTCTGGGGCTGTGTGGGGTTGTGTGTGGCTGTGTGTGGGGCTATGTGTGGGGCTGTGTGTGGGGCTGTGTGGGGCTGTGTGGGGGCTGTGTGTGGGGCTGTGTGGGGCTGTGTGGGGATGTGTGTTGGGCTGTGTGTTGGGCTGTGTGTTGGGCTGTGTGGGGGGCTGTGTGTGGGGCTGTGTGGGGCTGTGTGGGGGGCTGTGTGGGGGCTGTGTGTGGGGGGCTGTGTGGAGGGCTGTGTGGGGGCTGTGTGGGGGGCTGTGTGGGGGCTGTGTGTGGGGGGCTGTGTGGAGGGCTGTGTGGGGGCTGTGTGGGGGGCTGTGTGGGGGCTGTGTGTGGGGGGCTGTGTGGAGGGCTGTGTGGGGGCTGTGTGGGGGGCTGTCTGGGCGCTGCTCACTCGGACCAAGCAGCCGTGCCAGCAGCGCTGAGCTGAGCCGAGCCGCCGAGTTGGTCAATGCGTGATCAATACGGGATCAATGCGTGATCAATGCGTGATCAGTGCGTGATCAGTGCGGGATCAATACGTGATCAATTCGGGATCAATGCGGGATCAGTGCGGGATCAATACGGGATCAATACGGGATCAATGCGGGATCAATACGGGATCAATACGGGATCAATGCGTGATCAATACGGGATCAATGCGGGATCAATGCGGGATCAATGTGGGATCAGTGCGGAATCAGTGCGGGATCAATGCGGGATCAATGCGGGATCAATGCGGGATCAATGTGGGATCAGTGCGGGTTCAGTGCGGGATCAGAGTGTAGTGTGTAATGTAGTGTAGAGTGTAGTGTGTATTGTAGAGTGTAGTGTATAGTGTAGTGTAGTGTGTAGTAGAGTGTAGTGTAGTGTGTAGTGTAGAGTGGTGTGTAGTGTAGTGTGGAATGTAGTGTGTAGTGTAGTGTGGTGTGTAGTGTGGTGTGTAGTGTAGTGTGTAGTGTAGTGTAGTGTGGAATGTAGTGTGTAGTGTAGTGTGGTGTGTAGTGTGGTGTGTAGTGTAGTGTGGTGTGTAGTGTGTAGTGTAGTGTAGTGTGGAATGTAGTGTGGGGCTCGGTGGGTCCCGGGAGCCTGGGACTCGGTGGGTTGCCGCGGAGAAGCTGGTGGGTGAGGGTGACGGTGTGGTGAGGGAGGGGTGCTGGGGATGCGTTGGGAGCCGGCTTTGGCGCCGTTTAATGTGGGGATGGTGTAGGCCATGGTGGTGGTGGTGATGTAGGTGGTGGTGGTGTTGGTGTAGGCCAGGGGTCGGCAACCTGCGGCTCCGGAGCCGCATGCGGCTCTTTTGAACCTTGACCGCGGCTCCGGGGCGGATGCTAGCGAGGGGAGGAGGCGCACTGTGACACCTGCTCTGGCGTTGCCGCTGCTGACAGGTCGCCGCTCCGCTCCACACTGCCCGCCCGGTGACAGGCAATAACGTTGCCGTTGCTTTGTCACATGTTTGGAAGAAGTAAAAACCTTCCTGGGCAGCAAAGAGCTCACCTTTGCTGAGCTGGAACAGCCAGAGTGGCTGGAAAAATTACATTTTATGGTAGACATGACAGCACATCTAAACACGCTAAATACAACCCTTCAGGGGAAAGGAGGCACAGCCCTGCACATGCTGGAGGAGGTTTTGGCATTCGAGCGCAAGTTGACAGTGTTTGTCAAAGATTTACAGAGAGGTACACTGTCTCACTTTCCCTCTTTGAGAGAGTTCAAACAAAGTCATGATACGATAAATTTGGAATATTTCAAGTCTGCAATCACCACAATGCAAAGTTCGTTTGGGAAACGATTCTGTGAGTTCAGAGAGGAAAAAACGACATTATCCTTCCCTGTCACTCCCCTGGCGATCGATCCATCCCTATTGAATATGACTGCATTTGCAGGTGTAAGTCAACCTGATCTTGAGATGGAACTGGCCGATATAGCCGACAAAGATATATGGGTGTCCAAGTTCAAATGCTTGACCGCTACTCTTGAGGATGTTGCCCGTCAGAAGGCCATTCTGGCTCAGAATCATAAATGGAGTGATATTGAAAACCTTCCCAAACAGGACAAACTTGTATTCGAAACATGGAATGCCATCCCCAACACTTATATAAACATGAAAAAGTATGCATTTGGCGTCCTGTCGATCTTCGGCTCCACATATGTATGTGAGCAGGTCTTCTCCAACATGAACTATATTAAAAACAAACATCGATCACGCCTCACAGATGACAGCTTGCAAGCCTGTGTGAAAATGAAGGTGACGTCTTACAGCCCTGATGTGCAGACACTGTGCACTGAGGTTCAGGAGCAAAAATCCCATTAACCAGGTAATTTAGCTATTAATTTGCAAAAATATATTTTACATTGTTAAGTGAAAAAGTCCTTTTTTTATTCAGATTGACAGCTGACTGCACGATCCTGTATATAGCAATAAGGTAAGAAACAATATATGCAGTGTTATATTTGTTTTAAATGTTGCAATGGTTTTGCGGCTCCCAGTTTATTTTTTCCTTCGGAAACGGGTCCAAGTGGCTCTTTATGTCTTAAAGGTTGCAGACCCCTGGTGTAGGCGATGGTGGTGGTGGTGTAGGTGGTGGTGGTGTTGGTGTAGGCGGTGGTGGTGGTGGTGATGCAGGCGGTGGTGGTGGTGATGCAGGCGGTGGTGGTGGTGATGCAGGCGGTGGTGGTGGTGTAGGTGGTGGTGGTGTTGGTGTAGGCGGTGGTGGTGATGCAGGCGGTGGTGGTGATGCAGGCGGTGGTGGTGGTGGTGTAGGCGGTGGTGGTGGTGGTGTTGGTGGTGGTGTAGGCGGTGGTGGTGGTGTTGGCGGTGGCCGTGAGCGGGAATCGAACTCTGCCCGCACCCCACGCGACGCTGCCGATGCCGCTCAGCCTCCCTGCCTTAGCGCAAGTCGCTGGCCTGTGACCACCACCAGCACCACCCCCCCTGCGACTCGCCTCTCCTCCCCCCTCGCCCGCCCCCTCTCCTCCCCCTACTCTCTCTGCTCGCTGGGCACCACGAGGTGAACGAAGATCGTGACTCGCGAACGACTCAGAGGCGTGAGAGCTCCCGCCGCACGGGGAGGGAGCCCAGCAGAGCCCAGCAGAGCCTCCGCCAGCAAAACCCACCCGAGGTTTGCATGTGGGGGGGGGGGGGGGGTGTCCGACGCCACGGGCGAGCACTCACAAGAAGATCCCCTACTGGCACGAGCGATTGCGACATCGCCCCCCCCCCCCCCCCCGCGACCTGCCAGTCGTCAACCAGCGTCTGTGTGGTATCACGATCATTCTATCCATCACGCGCTTTGAGATGGGCTGCTGCGGCCGTCTGGAACGCTCTGCTCTTCCGATATTGGGAAGCCGCTGGAGCTAGGGCACTTTTAAATCAACTAGATCAGGGGTCGGCAACCTACGGCTCCGGAGCCGCATGCGGCTCTGAATTTTGTACCGAATTGGAAAGAAATGGCTCTTCTTGTTATTTTGGTTGCCGACCCCTGAACTAGATTGACGGCTCATTTTTTTAGAATTGCCGTTTGCGATGAGAATGGTTGTCTCCGTACGGCGCGAAGGAAGTTCAACATTAATTTTATGTTGTTACGATGATGATGGCTACCTCCGTGCGTTCACGCAGGATCGCTTCGCCGAGTCTCAAGACTCTTGTTCAGGAAGTTTTCGCAGTCGGAGCGGGCGATGATGATGATGATGATGATCTGCTGCTTTGTGTGATCCAATTAAGTGCATTGCCAGGGAGTTTTCAGCATTGCGGACGTTTTGTCCAAGTAGCAGTTACACTGTGGGGTCGCTATTCCACGTGCCATCAAGAAGGGCCATTGCCTGAAACGTCGCCTATTATATATTTCTTCTGCCATGGCCACGGTGTTATTGACGAATGTGTTTTTTTTCCCAGTTATATTGTGTCGGTTGTTTGAGTGGTGGGAGAATACCGAAGAACCCAGATGAAACCCATGCGGAACAGGGGGAGAGAATACAAACTCAGATCTGTAAATAATGAGATGTATACCGTGACAGGTGATGGGTCTCATCGCGAGTGGTGGGTTCCATCTCTCATAAGGGGCCGTCCATAAATGACGTCACGTGATTTGGGACGATTTTTGAGCCCCCCCTTCGTCACACGGCGTCACTAAAAGTCTGACCCCCCCTCAAATATGACGTCACAAAGCTCTGCCCCCCCCCCAAATAAAAATATAAAACATGCTTCAAATCGCTTTAAACTATTGTCATTGTAGTGCGTATTTAATGTGGCGCTGCACTCTGATGTTGTAGGAGAAAACATTTATTAAAAAGTCGATTTAAATAGAACGTGTTGTCTATATTTATTTAAAGTTGCGCATTTTGATGTGACGTCACCTTTCTCAAACCCCCTCCCCTCATCACACATCGTCACAAATGTCTGACCCCCCCCCCCCCAGGTGCGTGACGTCATTTATGGACGGCCCCTAAAGGGTTCCATCGCCAGCGATGGGTCTCATCGCGTGTGATGGCTGATCTCGCGGTGCCCAGGTTGTGTTTATCATCAGAGAAAGTCTTTACCCAACAAGCCCTTGCCAAGCGACGCCACCACAGCGATCGCTTTACATCAAAGATATTGCTGCTGATAATTGCCGTGGGGGAGGGAGGGGAGGATGGGGGGTGGGGGTGGCCCCCAGCTGATGAACGTGGAAGCTCGCTGTGTTTACGTTAACGAGTAGCAGCTGTGCCCCGAGAGGCGGCCACGTGGCCTCGCCCCCCCCCCATACCCCGACACGGTCCCTCGGATGTTGTCGAGCGAATCCGCCAGCGGTCCTCATCAATTAGCGCGTAAATTAATGTGCCGTTAAGAAGGGCCGATCCCAGAAACGTCGCCAAATGGCATATCATTTACTTATTTTCATTCCAAGGCCACAGTGCTGTTGACGAATTCGAAGAGAGAGCTTTTTTCTCTCTCTCTCTCTATCCCTAATCTCTTAACCCGTGGTGGGTTTCCGCAGCAGCCGATGTTATGATTCACAGGCGATGTTTGGGTTAGGCCGCCCCGATCTCGCTCGCTCCCAAGTCAGAGGGACAGTGCCGAAGGGTCTCTGGACTTCCTGGACACCCTCTCAAGACGTTCGCGACTTCCAGAGCGCCCGCTGGCCCTTGACGATGCTTGACGCCAGTGACGTAGTAATGACGTTATCAGTGACGTGGTAACGACGTTATCAGTGACGTAGTAACATCAATGACGTAGTAACATCAGTGACATAGTAACATCAGTGACGTAGTAACAACGTTATCAGTGACGTGGTAACATCAGTGACGCAGAAACGACGTTATCAGTGACGTGGTAACGACGTTATTAGTGACATAGTAACATCAGTGACCTAGTAACGACGTTATTGGTGACGTAGTGACGACGTTTTCAGTGACGTAGTAACGACGTTAGAAGTGACGTAATAACTTCATCATCATTTCAGGAGCTGCCAGTTGGGGGCCCCCTAAGATTTGACTTGTCTCGCCCGGCCGCACCGAGAGGCGATTGTAGGTCGCGCGCTCCTCTTCTCGAGGAGGTGCCGTCGTCCTCTTGGCTCGCCGGGAGAAGTCAGTGCAGCAGGCGTGGACTCGCCCCCATCTGTTCAATCTGTGCGGGGATACAGTGTTGCCCCCTCGCATGCACGCGTGGGGTTCAAGCCGAGTATCTCCGGTTTCCTGCCCCGCATGTATGAATTGGGCCGATGACACCGCTATACCTCGAGGACCGCAGAGCTGGGGCAATTGTTGGTAGCGCCGGCTCGTCTCCGTCGCGTGTCTGCTGCTGCGGCTTTGCATGTATGTTGAACTTCTTTCGTACCGTACGTAGCCAACCGTGCATTCCCGCTGCTCGTCTGTAGTTCCTCCTCCCCCTCCTCCTCGTGGCACCTCGTCTGAGTCGTCCCCCACTCCCCTCTCTGTGTGTGTGTCTCTACGAGAGCGATGGTGAACAGATCCAGCGTTCCGAGTTGTCGTCGTTCTTGCTAAGGAGACGATCGAGCTGGGAAAACCCAGCAGCAGCGGCAGCGGCAGTGAGTAAGTTGTGTCACGTGCCCATCGATCTGGCTCTCATCAGCAGCGTTTGTGGAGATGCGCCAGAGCCAGGCTGACCCCCCCCTCCTCCATCCACCCCACCGCCACCGTGCTCCGACAACGCCCGGGAGCCGTGAAGCGCTCACCGGTTTCGCGAGCGGTTACCGGTTACGGGAGTCCCGAAACCGGTAACCGATTGCGTCGGAGCGCGAGTAACGGAGGCGCCGATTGGAACCCACAGACTTTGACCTCGGGTCACGGGTTCAAGGCGCAGCCCTGCGATTGTTTTTCTCACGCCGCCGCTTGCGGGAGGGGCTTCCGCTCGAGCGAACTCGAGGTCTGCCTTTGGTCTACTCTTCCACGCCGAGTGTGGTGAGCGAGGATGTTGGTGGGCAGTGGAGTGGGTGATCGAGTGGGTGATCGAGTGGGTGAATGTGTTGTTAGGTGCTCATTAGCAGCACTTCCTCAGCAGTCCGTTAAAGGCTGTACGGGGGATCATTGTCTTTTCGAGTGCGTTGTTGTGACCTGCGGTGTTGGAGATGGTGGAGCAGGGGACGTGCGGTCAGGGGAGGCAGGGGGAGGCGGAGCCTCACCTGTCATACTAGAGTGAAAATAGCTGTTACGAAAAGTAAAAAAAAAAATTCACCGATCTGTGCTATAAATGTAATTTCTGTACGATTCCAATCATTTTGATAGTCAAAATCGCCAAATTTGCGGAGCTCCGCTGCAAATGCAGGAAGAGACGAGAGGTGAGGCAGCGACGAGCTCAGCCTCCCCTCTGATTGCGCAACCCCTCAGTAACTGGATAGAGCGCGGGCAATAAGCCTGTTACTATCTCAGTATGTCACCAATGTAATGTTTGTAGACCCCTTCATTTCATGTCCTCGCCTTCCATACTCCAGCTAACTTATTTCACGTATGTGTATAAAGATATTTAGGCTCGCTGGTCTCGTCATGAAACTGCAATGAAAACGCACCAGGGGAGGCAGCTATCACATCTGCCTCACTGAGGGGGACCTGTCTAACACGCCCCCCTCGATGAGGTCACGCCCCCTCCGTGAGGCCACGCCCCCTCAGTGTGTGAATCTGGCTCTGACACTCGCCAATGCCTCCCCAGCCATTGACCTCACCGCACGTCACTGCCAGGTGGAGGTGGCCGATGAGACGGAGCGGCCAGCGAGGCGCGTGGAGGAGGCGGCGAGGGAAGCTCACGGCGCTGAGCCAGGCAGCAGCGAGGGTTGGTGGATCACACAGAGACGTTGTTGTGAAACTCCCTTCCCACGAGCCAGGAGCAGGCGGTAGAGCAAAGTGTTGACTCATCTCCATCTGTTCCATCTTATTGTCCCTGGGTGTCGGAGCCGTACGTCGGCTCGCCAGAAGGCAGCACCACTGGGCAGCAACAACGTGGACTCTCGCTTGTTCTGCCCGTACGGGGGGAGACTGCCCCCCTTCCTCGCACCGCGTGGGGTTTACTCCGGGTGCTCCGGTTTCCTCCAACGCTCATTCATTTCCCAATACCACCTTTGTATGTAGAGGACCGCAGAACTTGGAGGAGGGGGGAGGCTGTTGTTGCTCGCGTGGGCTGCTCACCCACCGCACGGCTGCCGCCCCCTCGTCTGTGGTCCCTGGCGCCTCCTCCGAGTCGTCCCAGCCCCCTCTCTCTCAGGATCCTGTGGTGGTGGTGGTGGTGTTGGTGGTGACTCAGCGTTACGAGTTGACATCGCTGCGGTGCGCGGCTGCAGGACGGGCTTCGGTGAACGGGACGTGCTAACCCGGAGGGCCCCGTGTCTCTCACTGACAATGCAAACATTAATCCCCGCCCCGGTCACTTCAAAGCAGATCGCCATGGGCGTGTGGATTCATGCGCGGAGGTAATGGGATTACAGCATGGGAGTGCCTAGCCTCAGGGGGGCGGGGGAGCGGTGGCGCAGCGGTTAGCGCGCTACGCTACGAACCAGGCAGAGAGTCGAGTTCGATTTCCGACCACGGCCAACGTCAGTGGCGATATTCCAAACCCCCCCCCCCCGGCCCACCTCGACACCGACACGCCGAGCGATTGGTGAAGTATGGTGAAATGACCGTCACGGGCAGGGTGTGATCTGGGTTCGTGCGATGATTGCTCTTGCGCACAGGCCGCTCGCTACATCACGTCGAGGATCGCCTGACTGGAATCGCGCCGCCTGTTATTCCGCCTCGCCGTGCGCGGTGTGTCCGCCGATGATGAATTTCCTTTCGTAAACAAAAAAAGTGTTTTTTTTAAAGTTGTTTTTTGGGAGTTACCGTGACCTGAGCCGGAGAGCGGGCAAACAGCGGCGTGGGGATGCAGGTCGACGGACTAACAGGCGGTTGCGCGCCACCTCACTGTCGTCTGCGAGTCGTCACGTGAACAATGTGGGCGGCGGCATGGGAGGCATTCATCCAGCAGTGGATATCGATCATGGCTGCTGCTGATGATGATGATGAATTCGTGTTGCTAAAGGTCACGGGTGTCGCGTCGTGTGTTCGTCTTGTGAGACGGGGCCACCGTGAACCCAGAGCCCGAGGGGGGAGGGGGGGAGGGGGGAGGGAGGGAGGGGAGGAAGGGAGTTAGGGAGGGAGGGATTCACTATTTTGGAGTTGGGTCATGATGATGATGAGCTGTAACTCGCATCATCATCCTTACCTTAACGTGGTTACCGTGCTATGACAGCCTGTGACGGAATTGACCAAACACCCCAATGTAGGACTGCAGAGCATGGGCAATTGTTGGTAGAGCCGGTTCTGGTTTGGTGAGTGGGTGGGTGAGAGTGATTGGGTGGGTGAGCGGGTGGGTTGGTGAGTGGGTGGGTGAGCGGGTGGGTTGGTGAGTGAGTGGGTGAGAGTGATTGGGTGGGTGAGCGGGTGGGTGAGTGACTGGGTGGGTGAGCCGGTGGGTTGGTGAGTGAGTGGGTGGGTGAGAGTGACTGGGTGAGTGAGAGTGACTGGGTGAGTGAGAGTGACTGGGTGAGTGAGCGGGTGGGTTGGTGAGTGAGCGGGTGGGTTGGTGAGTGAGTGGGTGAGAGTGAGGGTGATTGGGTGGGTGAGCGAGGTGGGTTGGTGAGTGAGCGGGTGGGTTGGTGAGTGAGTAGGTGAGGGTGAGGGTGATTGGGTGGGTGAGCGAGGTGGGTTGGTGAGTGAGCGGGTGGGTTGGTGAGTGAGTGGGTGAGCGGGTGGGTTGGTGAGTGAGTGGGTGAGCGGGTGGGTTGGTGAGTGAGTGGGTGGGTGAGAGTGATTGGGTGGGTGAGCGAGGTGGGTTGGTGAGTGAACGGGTGGGTTGGTGAGTGAGTGGGTGAGGGTGATTGGAAGGGTGAGCGAGGTGGGTTGGTGAGTGAGCGGGTGGGTTGGTGAGTGGGTGGGTGAGAGTGATTGGGTGGGTGAGCGAGGTGGGTTGGTGAGTGGGTGGGTGAGAGTGATTGGGTGCGTGGGTTGGTGAGTGGGTGGGTGAGTGGGTGATTGTGATTGGGTGGGTGAGCGAGGTGAGTTGGTGAGTGAGTGGGTGAGAGTGATTGGGTGGGTGAGCGGGGTGAATGAATGAATCTGCAATTCAACGAACCCTCACACAAAAACACCGGACCCCTGAATCACTCAGAACTGAATCTCGAATCGTCGCTTCTCGTCGGCCATGTAACAACATCACCATCATCACTGTTATCATCACCATTATCTCGGTGGTGGCCCAGCGTTTCTCCCGCTGGGCAGACTGAGCCGCGGCCATTCTGGCCACAGTGAGGCCGCAGTGCCCTGAGGGCCACAGTGAGGCCGCAGTGCCCTGAGGGCCACAGTGAGGCCGCAGTGCCCTGAGGGCCACAGTGAGGCCACAGTGCCCTGAGGGCCACAGTGAGGCCGCAGTGCCCTGAGGACCACAGTGAGGCCACAGTGCCCTGATGGCCGCAGCGGGGGCCACAGTGCCCTGAGGGCCACAGTGAGGCCGCAGTGCCCTGATGGCCACAGTGAGGCCACAGTGCCCTGAGGGCCACAGTGAGGCCACAGTGCCCTGAGGGCCACAGTGAGGCCACAGTGCCCTGATGGCCACAGTGAGGCCACAGTGCCCTGAGGGCCACAGTGAGGCCACAGTGCCCTGATGGCCACAGTGAGGCCACAGTGCCCTGAGGGCCACAGTGAGGCCACAGTGCCCTGAGGGCCACAGTGAGGCCACAGTGCCCTGAGGGCCACAGTGAGGCCACAGTGCCCTGAGGGCCACAGTGAGGCCACAGTGCCCTGATGGCCACAGTGAGGCCGCAGTGCCCTGATGGCCACAGTGAGGCCGCAGTGCCCTGATGGCCACAGTGAGGCAGCAGTGCCCTGATGGCCACAGTGAGGCCACAGTGCCCTGAGGGCCACAGTGAGGCCACAGTGCCCTGAGGACCACAGTGAGGCCACAGTGCCCTGATGGCCACAGTGAGGCCGCAGTGCCCTGATGGCCACTGTGAGGCCGCAGTGCCCTGAGGGCCACAGTGAGGCCGCAGTGCCCTGAGGGCCACAGTGAGGCCACAGTGCCCTGAGGGCCACAGTGAGGCCGCAGTGCCCTGATGGCCACAGTGAGACCGCAGTGCCCTGATGGCCGCAGCGGGGCCACAGTGCCCTGAGGGCCACAGTGAGGCCACAGTGCCCTGAGGGCCACAGTGAGGCCGCAGTGCCCTGAGGGCCACAGTGAGGCCACAGTGCCCTGAGGGCCACAGTGAGGCCGCAGTGCCCTGAGGACCACAGTGAGGCCGCAGTGCCCTGAGGGCCACAGTGAGGCCGCAGTGCCTTGAGGGCCACAGTGATGCCGCAGTGCCCTGAGGGCCACAGTGAGGCCGCAGTGCCCGATGGCCACAGCTGGGCCGCAGTGCCCTGAGGGCCACAGTGAGGCCGCAGTGCCCTGAGGGCCACAGTGAGGCCGCAGTGCCCTGAGGGCCACAGTGGGGCCGCAGTGCCCTGAGGGCCACAGTGAGGCCGCAGTGCCCTGATGGTCACAGTGAGGCCGCAGTGCCCTGAGGGCCACAGTGAGGCCGCAGCGCCCTGAGGGCCACAGTTGGGCCACAGCGCCCTGATGACCGCAGCGCCGCTCCGCAGGTCTCACGCCCTCTCGCCCCGCCACACACGCACAATGGACAACGCCAACGGCGCCACGGCTGATAATTGGGCTGATCGGCGCTCGCTCTCCCTCCCTCTCGCGAGGCGAGCTCACTTTCAATGGCCACTTCAAACGGAGGGCGCCAAATCCCGGGGCTTTAGCGGCCGCTCTTCGGTTCCCCGGCCTTTTGTTGTCTTTTTTTGTTGTTTTTTTCAGAAACGGGTCGACGTGAAAATAGCAGTAAGGGAATTAAGTGGAGTGTTAGGCGAGGGTGGTGGTGGTGGTGAGGATGGTGGCGAGGATGGCGATTTAGCACGGACAGTGAGGAGCCATCACCTACCCACTCAGTCACTCTCTCACCTACTCACTCCCCTTCACACCCACTCACTCACCCACTCCCTAACCCGCTCAATCACGCACACACTCACCTACTCACCCACTCGACCACTCACCCACCCACTCACCGACTCACCCACCCACCACACTGCAGGAGCCTCCTGAAATTTGAGTCGGATGCAGCGTGGCTTTCCTGCATAAACAACTACGGTTGTGATTATAAAAAAGGTATCCCAGCCGCACGCGGCGCGAAACGTCGGACGTCGCGCCGAGGAACCACGGAGTAGCGGCACGACCCTAACCGGGGCCGGAGAGCGTGGACGAGGACCCGTGTGACCCACCGTGGTGGGGGTCGCGGTCAGACGCAGGAACCACCAGCCGCCACCATCGGGCTAATTAGCGCGGCGCGTTCGCCAGGGCCAATTAAGGGGGTGAAAGGGGATCGGTGGGTGGTGGGGGAGTTTGCGCGGACAGCTCTGTTCATTAGCGGCGGGGTCAGGGGCTAAGCCGAGGAGGAGCGGGAGGAGGAGGCGGGGGGGGCCGGAACAATGCGCGCGGTCCCCTCCAAGGCCTGCGATCAACGGGGGGGGGGGGGCACCGAGGCGAGCGATTGATTCCCTAATTAGGTGAACGATTGATTCGCTAACGATGTGAGTGATTGATTTGCTGACGAGGCGAGAAAATGATTATCTAACGAGGCGATGGAATGATTCGCTAACGAGGCGATCGAATGATTCGCTAACGAGGTGAATGATTGATTCGCTGACGAGGCGAGTGATTGATTCGTTGACGAGGCGATCGATTGATTCGCTGACGAGACGATCAATTGATTCGCTAACCAGACGATCGATTGATTCGCTGACGAGACGATCCATTGATTCGCTAACAAGGCGATTCATTCACTGAAGAAGCAATCGATTCGCTGACGAGGCGAGCGATTGATTCGCTGACGAGGCGATCGATTGATTCGCTGACGAGGTGATTATTGATTCGTTGACCAGGCGCTCATTCCAGAATCAGAATATTTATACTGGAGAAATCCGATGAGCTATAAAGCTCTTTTTCACAGATTGGGGGGGGGGAGTGGGGGGGGGGGTGGGGGTGGGGAGTGGGGGTGGGGGGTGAACGACGGGAGCACCTCCACCCGAAAGCCGCGCTCATTTTTCCCGCTTGAGCCATTTGGTGGAAATTCCACATTCCCGTGGCGGCGACGAGTCCATCCAGAGTTTAGTCGTTTGTTGACTTACACCAAACAAACTGGCGGTCGTTTTATTGATCCCCTCGGATGGGGGGGGGGGGACGATGATGACGACGGTGATGAACTGAGTCATCCCAACCGGGCAAGGGTTTTTGAACTCGAGTCCAGAGTTTAGCAGTCATCAGGTGCGTGTGGCGCACGTGGTGACGCCTCATGCGTTCATCTTTAAACGGAGGGAATTGTCTTGGATTTCTGATCTTGGAACGGTGCTTGGATGGTGTGTCCACGGCGCGTACCAGGTGCTATCGGCTGTGAGGCTGCAAGGTGAGCAGCAGCGGGCAGTGCACAACATCGTAAAGCGGACGGAATGGTGGTCACACTGCTGTGCGTGGCCTGCTGTGATCCCAGCACTGTGCAGGCAGCAGCCAGGGTTGGTGGGTCACCGCACAGATGGGCTGTGAAACTCCCTTCCCCTGGGCGTGTAGGAGGGAGCCATATCGTGGCTCGGCAGGACAAAGCAGAACAGCCAGTGGGCTAATCGCCGTCAGTTTGCAAGTGTACGTGGGGGATAGAGCGTTGCCCCCTTACACAAGGCGTTGGCTTTCCTCCAGCGTGGTTAAATAAACACGACTCGTCATTAAAACCCAATGCAGCAACTGGAGCCTCCTGAAAAAGAGTCTCTGCGACTCGGCGTGGCTCTCCTGGATAAATAAGTAAATAATTTGGAATATTACTATAATTTGGAATCGTTTTTTGGGGGGTTAGATCGCGTAAATATATTAAAGTGTCGGTAAACCCGCCACCGCCAGACACAGTCAATTAGTAAGGGGTTTAGACTAGAATTGAAGCTTTCGTGACTGCAGGAATTACAATTTGGTTCTTTCGTTAAAGTCACGTAGAAAGAAAATACATTAAATGCATTCGTACCTGATGACGATTGCTTGTGTTTGCAATCGAAACGTCGTATTCTATAATTATTTAATTTAATTTCTTTCCACGCGACTTTACCGAAAGAACCAAAGAGTAGTAAGGGGTTTGTCACGTGAACAGAACGTGGCCAATTCGTAACTAGTACAGCACTAGTATGTAGTGTGTAGTGTATAGTTTAGTAGTGTAGTGTGTAGTGTATAGTGTAGTGTGTAGTGTATAGTGTAGTGTATTGTGTAGTATACTAGTACAGCACTAGTATGTAGTGTAGTGTATAGTAGTGTAATGTATAGTGTAGTGTATAGTGTAGTGTATAGTGTAGTATACTAGTACAGCACTAGTATGTAGTGTATAGTGTAGTATGTAGTGTAGTGTATAGTGTAGTGTATAGTGTAGTATACTAGTACAGCACTAGTATGTAGTGTAGTGTATAGTAGTGTAATGTATAGTGTAGTGTATAGTGTAGTGTATAGTGTAGTATACTAGTACAGCACTAGTATGTAGTGTATAGTGTAGTATGTAGTGTAGTGTATAGTGTAGTGTATAGTGTAGTATACTAGTACAGCACTAGTATGTAGTGTAGTGTATAGTAGTGTAATGTATAGTGTAGTGTATAGTGTAGTGTATAGTGTAGTATACTAGTACAGCACTAGTATGTAGTGTATAGTGTAGTATGTAGTGTAGTGTATAGTGTAGTGTATAGTGTAGTATACTAGTACAGCACTAGTATGTAGTGTAGTGTATAGTAGTGTAATGTATAGTGTAGTGTATAGTGTAGTGTATAGTGTAGTATACTAGTACAGCACTAGTATGTAGTGTATAGTGTAGTATGTAGTGTAGTGTATAGTGTAGTGTATAGTGTAGTATACTAGTACAGCACTAGTATGTAGTGTATAGTGTAGTATGTAGTGTAGTGTATAGTGTAGTGTATAGTGTAGTATACTAGTACAGCGCTAGTATGTAGTGTATAGTGTAGTGTGTTGTAGTGTATAGTGTAGTGTATAGTGTAGTATATAGTATATGGTGTAGTGTGTAGTGTATAGTGTAGTGTATAGTGTAGTATACTAGTACAGGACCACACCTGTGTGTTGGAGAGCCAAGCCACGACATTTACAATCTGAGTACGAAGTTTTGTCAGTAATTACAACGACGCATTGAAATATTTACGCGATCTAACCCCCCCAAAAAACTTGTATTATGGCTGATATTGGTCGCGAAAGCCGACTAAACGATTTAGTTTTACTCGGTGTAAGGCCCCACTGAGTTGTGGAGCTCCTTTGCAGAGACGACCTGGCGATCACGAATGACAGCTCAACGAAGTGGGGATTATTGTCGTCATCGTCGTCATGATCACGTGGACATTCATTGGGGTCAGCCAAAAACACTTAAGCGCGCGATGTTGATTCTAAATGTGGAGGGGTGGAGAGGGGGAAACCTGATTATAGTGCGCTGCTACTGCTTTTGTTAATCCGGCTGTTATGGATTAACTTATGCAGCTAGCGAAGGATGCTAGGTTTAGTGATGTGTGTTGTGTGTGTCGCTATTGTAAACTTTTAATCACATCTGTTGGGAAAACTGTTACGCTGTTTATATAGAATTGTTTTAGTACGTTTTAGAGGGGCTTGGTTTGGCCCGTTGTTTTTATTTAGTATAGATTTATACTTATAATTTTGATCTGTATTGTATTATGATTGCTATTGGGATCAAACATCAAAATGGAATTTTTTGCACTTTTTGTACGCAGCATGGATGGGTGGTGCTTTTTCTGTCGGATTTTATTGTTCATGTACGTGATGTTTAGATTTGTGTACAATGAATTTTAGGTGTATCTTGTAATTGTATTGTTTGTTGCGGTTGCACCCAAATCAAGAGCCACATGGCTCACAGGGTAAATCCTAATAAATTAAACTGAAACTGAAAACTGAAACCCAGAGTAAAATCGACGCGATCACGGTGAGCGAGAGAGCGAGAGAGACACGCAAACTCCAAATATAGCAGCAGCAGGCGTCAGAGTCGAGGTTCGAGCCCACGACCTCCTGTAGACCAGGCGAGGTAGTCAACATCTCCAAGCCACCGTGACGCCGAGCGCACGATGCCGTCACGTGGGCCAGACTCCTACGTGTGACGTCACGGGTCTTGAACGTCCCATACCACGGATGAATGCGCCAGCGCAGTATTAACCAGGCCGCCCACTGGACTCGAACCGCGAATCCCTGCAACAAGCGCCGAACGAAATCTTGACTTCAAGCTTTCGTGACTGCAGGAATTAATATTCTTTCGGTAAAGTCAAGTAGATAGGGTCAAAGATGACGACCGCTTGTGTTGTGATCGAAACGTCGTAGTTTTTGTTGTTATTTTCTTTGAACCCATCTACGTGACTTTAACGAAAGCCCCAAAGAATAAGCGTCGAACGCGCTACCGCTGAGCCAGATGATGGCTCGGCTCATCATCTCGTTGGCTAAGAGGGGTGGGTAGGGGGAGGGGAATGATTACGTGCCACTTTGTGAAAACCAAATCCACTGCACGCACACACACGTGTGAGTCATCTGCATGTAGGCGTCTGATAAAGATCAACGCGGCGGATGACGCTGATGATGATGCTGCTGATGATGAGTCTGCTGATGATGATGTCCTTGCTCCATCAGCGGCGTGGTGCCAGTGGGAAGCTGTGCAGAGTGCGCGGTCGTGGTGAGTGGTGGAATGAGCAAAGCGGACGGGCCTTGATGAGCAATCATCCTGCGCGTCATCAGCGCCATCATCTATCAGCAGCAGCATAATCGCCTGGATCATCGTTGGAATAATAATGAGAACCTCTACCATTATTATCATCACAGCATTATCATCACCAACAGCAAGATTCAATATAATCTGCATTTTCATCAGCAGCATTATCATCATCAGCATTACCATCAGCATTTATCGTCGTCATCATCAGCAGCAGCAGTGTCATGAGCATCACCATCATCATCAGCGAGAATCATCACCAGCGATATCGTCATCACCAACAAGAATCAGCATTAATTCTAGATTTGAAGCTTTCGTGACTGCAAGGATTCATACTCTTTGTTTTTTTTCGGTAAAGTCACGTAGGTTAAAAAATCAAATACAATAAATGAAAATGTGATTTAATGTAATTTAGTTGTTTTCATTTATTTATTGTATTTTTTACCTACGTTACTTTACCGGAAAAAAAACAAAGAGTAAGAATCAGCATGATCATGCTCAGCAGAATGATCATCACGGAGTGAGTGGCGCTCGCAAGCAAGCCTCGTCTCTCGGCCCTGGGGGGGGGGGGGGGGGGCATGTCCCCTCCCCTTCCCCACCTCTTCACGCTGGGTGTGGGGGTAGGGAGGGGGTGATTGGCCGGACCCTGCCAACCTCATCCACTCGCGGGGTCTATTTACGGTGGTCCACGCTCTCTAATCGGCCCGGCAGAAGTCGGGGTGGTGGAACAGAAATAATTAAAATTAAAATAAGGTGGTGGCGCGTCACTACGTGGAAGCCACGTCCGCGGGGAGGGCAGCTATACTGGATGTGGTGTGCCGAGTTATGAGCTTCCCTGTGGAGGACTGTCCCCTGTAAACCGTCCTACACAGACTGTGGGGGCAAGTGCGGTTAGCGAGTTGCAACACCTAATGAAGGCCGGATCGGTGTTGTGATCAGCACCACGCCCGGCCGCATTTGTCTCCCCAGTGCATCACATTTACACAGCGCACCAGGTATTTAAGTCTGGGTCGACCTAGGGGAGAACACGCGCGCGCGCGTGGGGGGCGGGGTTGCGTTTCGAAACAATGACCTCCTCCCCCCTCTCTCTCGCTCCCTCTCTCTCCCGTGACTCACTCTCAGCCACGTGTGGGGTCAAACACTCTTGACGACTTTTGTTTTACGCAATCATCTGTGGCGCAGCAAAGCAAGCGGTGAGCGCCGCAGCGCTGCGAACCCGGCGACTCGAGTTCCAATCCTCGGCTCACATCAGTAGCGCCTGATTTAAAAAAAAACATCGGAGAACCTGGGCTGGCATTGCCCTACCCCCCACCTCTCCCACACACCTCCCCGCACTGCGCAAGCCTCGCTGGCGACGAGACACTGAATGTCGAACCCGGTCCAGGGTTTTTTGTTCTTGCATGCTGAAATTGCACACTCCCAGAAGGGCAGTGCGGCCGATGTGATGTGTAAAACATACTTTGTTTTATATATCAGATGTCGAGAGACAGATATGGGAAGGGTTTGCCTGCAACCAGCACGGAACGGCGTGGTGAAGTATGGTAAAGGCGCAACCCTGAAACTGCTCGCCCACGCTGCTGTTGACGGAAGTGGCCTCTACGCGGGAGAGCCCTGGGTGGGCGTTTGGCCTACTCTTCCACGCTCGGTCGGACCGTGGAGACAGCGCGGTCTTCTGCGGGAGACTTGTCAACAGGTTGAACCGCGTGTCTGTTGTCCTCGTATTAAATGGGAAAGTGCACAGATCTGGCACAGGTCTGGCACTGATTCGGCACAGATTTGGCACTGATGACGAGGAGAGATTAGGACATCTTCAGGGGCTGGTCAACGTGCTCGTCGGCTACGCCAAGCTCGCCATATACAGGGCGAGGAAGGTGGCCCTGGAGGGGAAACGTCCGGCCAGCAGCCTGGGCATCTTCCGCGCTCTGGTCGGAGCCAGGGTGTGGCTGGAGTTCCGCCATGCGCAGCTGACCCACGCCGTGGCGGCCTTCAAGGAGCAGTGGGCGCTGGAGGAGGCCGTGTGCTCGGTGGCAGAAGACGGAGAGCTCTGCATGCTGATATAAGCTACCCGTCGGAGGCCGTAGGACTTGTCGTAGTAAAAAAAATTACATAGAAAACAGGGGGACATAGACATGGAGTAGGGAGAGAGGGGGTAGAGAGAGAGAGGGGGTAGAGAGAGGGGGTAGAGAGAGAGGGAAGGGGTAAGAAGGAGGAGAGCAGAGCATAACATATTTTGTGAAATCTTTCATTTAAACAGGGGGGGGGGTTTCAAATAAAGCAAAGCATTGAAACAAAACATAAAAAAACGAAATGATGAACGAAGCAAAGTGCCAACTACACCGAGCATCTTCTTGTTTCCTCTGATCGTAAAAAAAGAGAGGGAGGGGAGACGGGGTCGTGAGTGAGAGGGAGGGAGGAGTGAGAGGGGGGTGTGAGGCAGGAGACACGGGGAAGTGAGAGAGGGGTGGGTGGATGGATGGGTGAGAGATGGGGGAGATGGGGTAGGGTATGGTTTAGGCGAAACCTGGAAAGGGCCTCATCCAGCAGTGGATTGTCACACTCGTACACACACACAGCAGCAGCAGAGAGCGTGGTGAGATGTTCATATGGGAGACGAGAGAGGGAGATTGAGATTGGGGAAGGAGCGGAAAAGTGGAACTCTGTAATGTTTCTCTGAGCCTGTGGAGGCCCTCATCCAGCAGTGGATTGACAAATGAGCTGTCACACATGTTCACACATGTTCACACATGAGAGAGGGGGGGGGGGCAGAAAGTTAACGAGATACACGAGCGGGTGGAGAGAGGGCGAGATGGGGGGGGGGAGACGTTTAAATGAGACACATGTGAGAGATGTGGAGAGAGGGGGGTGTGGAGAGGCTGAGGATCACTGCGAATCGACACGCATGGCGTGGAGAGGTCTCATCCAGCAGTGGATCATTGCAAACGTGCAGAGTGCTACACACACAGGGGGTGGACACAGAGGGGGGGGGGGGAGAGGATTCTATGAGACGCATCAGAGAAGGAAGAGAATATAGATGATGATGATGTCGTTGTGGGAGTGATGGAGATATGTATAATTTAGAGGCCATCATCCAGCAGTGGAGTGACTCAAGCCATGTTCCGCTTATACACACAGAGCAGAGAGTGGGGAGTGGTGGGGGAGTGGTGGGGGAGGGAGGGAGGAGCCTCAGAATGTCCCCCACCGCCATCCTCCCACACCGGCGGTGGGGGAGGGAGCCCGGCTCGGATTGGCCGCGCCGCGTTTGTCTCCCCCCCCCCTTGCACCCACCCTGGGCCCCCGCTGCTCCCATTGGCTGCCCGTTGGCTTTTGGGGGTCGATATTTTAAGTAAACGGGAGACTTCAAGACGTTGAAGAGTGGTGGGGGGAGGGAGAGGGGTGGTGGGGGGAGGGAGTGGGGGGAGAGAGGAGGGCTGAGCTAGACAGGAAAGGAGCAAGGGAACCCAGGCAGGGAGCAAGCGAGCCGTGTGTGTATGTGAGAGCCGTCTGTGTGTATGTGAGAGCCGTGTGTGTATGTGAGAGCCGTGTGTGTGTATGTGAGAGCCGTGTGTGTGTATGTGAGAGCCGTCTGTGTGTATGTGAGAGCCGTGTGTGTATGTGAGAGCCGTGTGTGTATGTGAGAGCCGTCTGTGTGTATGTGAGAGCCGTCTGTGTGTATGTGAGAGCCGTGTGTGTGTATGTGAGAGCCGTGTGTGTATGTGAGAGCCGTCTGTGTGTATGTGAGAGCCGTGTGTGTATGTGAGAGAGCCGTATGTGTGTATGTGTGTGTGTATGTGAGCCGTGTCTGTGTGTATGTGAGAGAGCGGCGTGTGTGTATGTGAGAGGTGTGTGTGTATGTGTGTTTATGTGAGAGAGCCGTATGTGTGAGCCGTGTGTGCCTGGGGGCTCACTCTGCTCCTCCGTCTGGCTAAAAGTTGTGATGCTGCTGCTGCTGGTTTGCTTGCTGCTGTGAGAGGGGACACGCCGACGTTGGATGTTGGAGGAGGAGTTGCACTCGTGAGCAGAGGGAGGAATCTCTCTTTCGATCGGTCTCTCGTCTCGTACAGCTGACTGTGAGTACGTTCACACGCACACACACACGCGCGTGTGTGTGTGAGGGAGTGTGCCTGTGTGTGTATGTGGGTCATATGCTGCGCGTCTGATGTGGTTAGTGCTATTGTGAAATGCATGCGGAGCGCACACACACTCACGCAGACACGTTCACTGACACAGTCACAGACACAAACACACAGTCACATAGACACACACACACACTTTCACGCACATTTGCGTAGACAAAAGACAGAGATTCACATCGACAGTCACGGCGACACATTCACACACACACACAAACTTTCTCACACACGTAAACAGACATTCACAAAGTCAGACACAGAGACACGTTCACATACGTTCAGACAGACACGCATTCACACACAGACACGGAGACACACGCACACGCAACACACGTTCTCACACACACACGCAGACAGACACAACTCACACACACAAAGAACAACACAAAGATTTCACCCCGTGTCGCATTAACACTTGGGGGGGGGACACTTTCTGTCCGCGAGTAGCACCTCCGCACAACAGAAAGACGCATTCGCACGCGTACAACGCGCAAGGACACGCAGATTCCCCGCGTCGCCTTAACAGACGCTTTAATGGCAAGCGCTGTTATAACAGTGAAGACATTCTGCTGTGCGTAGTTTCTCTCTCTCTGTGTGTTACTGTACTGCGTGTGGTTAGGGGGATGCGGTGGGAAAGTGGTCAGCGCGATGCACCGCGAACCCGCCAAAATGCAAGTTGCATTCTCGTGCCGGGGCCAGCATCAGTGGCGGAAAAAACGAGGATCCGAACCGAATGCCGGAACCCGACTTAGGTGCCCTCGGCCACAAATAAGTCGCGTGTGATTGAGACGTCTGCGCCGTGGTGCCGGCCACACCGCCAGGAGCACCAGCAGCAGCACCGACTGCGTCCGTGTGAGACGTGGCGGCCTGGATAGGTGCTCGCTGACAGGAGCTGACTCAACAGTCTAGGGGGGAGAAGGCGACACGGGGTTGATCTGTGGTGCGTGCGGGAAGTCGGTCTGTGTGCACTTGCCTGCGTAGGCTGCGTAGGCTATGTGGGAGTGGGGACATTTGTCTTTGTGGGAAGGTGGTGTCTGATGTGGTCAACTCGTACAGATCTGACACAGATCAAAATCTGCCGCCAAATCAGTGTCAATTCCGTGCCCGATCCGTGGTGCAATTTCTCTCCCGTTGGATACGAGAGGGGGGATGGGGGGGGCAGCACACGCGCAGATCGAGCCGTGGACAAGTCTCCCCGCGCTGTTGCAGGGCTTGCGCCTTTGGTAGCGTGCGGCAGCCAATAGGAATCGCCACTCGGCGATCGCGATGATGATGATGGCGATGGTGATGGATCGATATCACAGCGCGTCCAAGAGGACGACTGGGAGTTGTGTGGTGGTGGTGGTTGGTGGTGGTGGCATCGCTTGGACACTTGTGGGGGTGGTCACGCCGCGTGTCGGAGCTGGTGACGCACTGCCGCAGCTGATATTTAAACATCGGGCGGCTTGCAGCTTCTTTCACTCTCTGCTTGTAGGGGGGGGCCTCGTTTGGCGCGTGGCTATAACAGTGAGTCGCTACGGCAGCGGGAGGAGCTTGTCTGGACGCGGTGGTGGTGGTGTGTGGGTCTCAGCAGCAACTTCATTCACACGCAGCGGCACTTTCTTGCCGGGTGTGTTCGGTGTGTTCTGTGTCTCATCACGCAGGGGACAAAACGAACTCGTTGAAGGATCCTCAACTGCCCCGAGTTTCGCTTCAGTGACCACTCTAGCAACGGGCGGACATCGACCACGATGGCTGGTGGATCTTCTTAGCACAGCAGCGAAACCATCATCATCAGCAGCAGCAGCAGCGGCAGCGAAATTATCAGCATCATCATCAGCAGCAGCGGCTGCTGAAGAAGACATCAAAAGAGAAGACGCTCCATCATCACCCGCTTGCATTGCGGTCCACGTATTATACTTTGAACTTTTGTAATTTTGGCCGACAGTTAAACGAACACTACAAAGGCTGGCACGTTAGACCCATCGGCGGCGGTGGTGGTGCTGGCGGTGGTTTGGAGAACGTAGTTCCACACCCCCCCCCACCACGCGCCCCCCATGCATTTGTCGCGGCGCGCACGGACGACGCGAAAGGCGGACTGGATCGCGCTCCCTGGACATGGACCTTCGCAGGCAGAATGTTGAACTCTGTAGCTGTCAGCTGTTGCTGCTGCTGCTCTTGCTGCTGCCACGACCAGTGCTGCCGGCGTCGTCGCCGCTGCTGCTGCTGCTCTGACCGCGAGTGAATCGAGTGATCGAGCAGATCGGAAGGGGGCGGCGGTAAGAGGAGAATCAGCGTCGGAAGCATCGTCAGCTCACGTCCCCTCCGATAATGGGACTTTGGGCGGGCGCTCTCACATGGATTGCATTCACCACAGCTGGGATGGCGGTGTCGGCTCGCTATGCTAAGTATTCCTACACGTCTCAAGGTAAACCGCAGTTGTTGTTGTTTGCATGCTGACGTTCGTGCGTGCGTGCGTGAGCGGCGAATGACTTTTGAGTGCGGACAGAGCCCGGCGCCAGACATTGCACGGCGCTCCCACGTGAGGATGTTTGGCCGACTCAAGTCACTCGGCGTTTGAGAATGATAATGAGGGCCGGTCACGGTGCTCTCTGAGTTACAAGACGCTCTGGGAAATCGGAATCAGGGCCTTGGTGCGTGGAGGCGTCTCTCTCTCTCTCTGTGTGTGGAGTCGGTGTGTCTCGCCCCTGGTCTGCAAGGGGGTTCCTCCGGGTTTTATTCCTCGCAGAGCTCTCAACAATTCCCCGCAGACTTCCACTCAATTTGCGATCGCACAGCAGCAGCAGCAGCTGCAACGTCGCCCCCTACCGCGAGAACTTGGCAGGACCCTCCTGAAAACGAGTCTCGAGACTCGGGCGAGGCTTTCCGTGGCGAACACATGGAATGACAACTCAGCACGCTGGTGTATACCCAGGGCAGCGTGAGTCTCAAGACTACTCGTTTTCAAAAGGGCCATGCATTAAGATGTTTGGCCAGAACCCCGTAAACTCATTTGGTGCGGTGTGTCAACATCGCCGCTAGGGAGACAAAGGCGGCCGGGCGCGGTGCTGCCCCCACCCCTCCCGTGCCGGCCTTCGCAGGTGCTGGCTGACAGCACTTGCCCCAAACAATCTGTTAAGGCTATACGGGGGGTCTTTGTATGTGTACGTCCCTCTTTGTCAACCGCACTCCTGGATGAGATCTTCCCCGCGCCGTGGAGGTCACGGCGGTGAATTGACCCCAGGACTCGAGTGGCGAAGGTGGAGAGACGTGGATGTGCTGTGGGATGTTCGCGCCAGCAGCGGGGCTTTGCTGCCACGGCCCTTGAGCTGGTCGCAGTGATGTAACCATCGCCATCTGTGGCCGAGTGAGGATTATCACCACGTCCAGTATCCAGCATTACACCACCCCCAGCCCCTCCTCCACACTGCCTTAGAGCCCTCAGCGTGACCTCCTGCTGCTGCTGCTCAAACGAGCATTGAGGCATCAGTCCTGTAGAAAAAGTGGGGGGTGGGATTCCACATTCATGTGGCTGGGGGCGAGTCCATCCACAAACCAACGACCGTTAATTTATCCACAAAATAGTACATCTTTTATCGACCCCGCGTGACAGGGATGATGATGATGGGCTGAGTGAACCAAACCCAGTGGGATTTGAACTCGCGACCCCACCGCTGCGCCATTGGGTAGTGGGGCAGTGAGGGTGTCTACTGTACTCCGCTGCCTCTGCCGCACGGCCACGCAAGCACCTGGGTGGGTGGTGGTGTGTTAAGCATCAGCACCGGGGAGACAAAGGCGGCCGGGCGTGGGGTGCGGGCCACCCACCCACTCGTGTGCCGTGCCGATCTTCATACGTGCTCGCTAACAGCACTTGCCCCCAAAGGCTATAGGGGCGATCTTTGTCTCTGTGTATGCGCGCGTGTGAGTTCACTGCTGATGTGTGACAGCTGGTGGTGGAGGTGTGTAAACATCGCCTGTTCCGCGATGGAGACAAAGGCGGCCGGGCGTGGTGCTGGCCACCCACCCCCTCGTGTGCCACAGTGCCGACCTTCGTAGGTGCTACTCGCTAACAGCACTTGCCCCGACCGGCCTGCCGAGGCTACACGGGGGGCCTTTGTCTTTGGTGGGTGGATGGAGAAGGCGGGGCTAGTTTGAGTGACAGGCGACGGTGTCGACTGACACGAGTGGTGGTGGTGGTGGGGCTTGATCATTTTTTTGGTGGCATTGAAAACTTCTGAGTGGGGTCATCTCTTTGGCTTTCAATTCAAATCTTTGCTTGGGTCCCGCGGTGACTTAACTCGTAGCCGGGGCCCCTTTCCCTGCCCGCCTCCTCCTCCTATACATTCCATCGGCGGCGATGTGGACGTGCGCGCACTGTGCGGGGGCAGTCTGTAGCTTATGCAACCCCCGAGGCACTTCTGTTGACGTGCCCCCTTCTTGTGAGTATTCTGGCAACCACCAAAATGTGTCCACGGCGCACGCACGCGCGTGTAACGCGCACGCACGCGCACGCAGAAACACCCCCCACACACCCCACCTGGGTTCGATCACCGAACCGGGTGGCCCCTATCGGCGTGAGCGTTTGTGCTGCTTTCCCCTCTCATGGGCAGAAGTAAGACGGGGGGTGTGTGTGTGTTGGGTGTGTGTGTGTTGTGTGTGTTGGGTGTGTTGTGTGTGTTGGGTGTGTGTGTGTTGTGTGTGTTGTGTGTGTGTGTGTGTTGGGTGTGTGTGTGTGTTGGGTGTGTGTGTGTGTTGTGTGTTGGGTGTGTGTGTGTTGGGTGTGTGTGTTGGGTGTGTGCGTGTGTTGGGTGTGTGTGCGTGCGTGTGTTGGGTGTCTGCGTGTGTGTGTGTTGGGTGTGTGTGTTTGGTGTGTGCGTGTGTTGGGTGTGTATGTGCGTGCGTGTGTTGGGTGTGTATGTGCGTGCGTGTGTTGGGTGTGTGCGCGTGTGTGTGTTGGGTGTGTGTGTTGGGTGTGTGTGTGTGTTGTGTATGTTGTGTGTGTTGGGTGTGTGTGTGTTGGGTGTGTGTGTGTTGGGTGTGTGTGTGTTGGGTGTATGTGTGTTGGGTGTGTGTTGTGTGTGTGTTGGGTGTGTGCGTGTTGGGTGTGTGTGTATGTTGGGCGTGTGTGTATGTTGGGCGTGTGTGTGTATGCGTGTGTTGGGTGTGTGTGCGTGTGTGTTGTGTGTGTGTGTTGGGTGTGTGTGTGTTGGATGTGTGTGTGTGTTGGGTGTGTGTGTGTGTTGGGTGTGTGTTGGGTGTGTGTGTGTGTTGGGTGTGTGCGCGTGTGTGTGTGTTGGGTGTGTGTGTGTGTTGGGTGTGTGTGTGTTGGTTGTGTATGCGTGTGTTGGGTGTGTGCGTGTGTGTTGGGTGTGTGCGTGTGTGTTGGGTGTGTGTGTTGGGGGTGTGTGTGTGTTGGGGGTGTGTGTGTGTTAGGGGTGTGTGTGTGTGTGTTGGGTGTGTGTTGGGTGTGTGCGTGTGTTGGGTGTGTGTGTTGGGTGTGTGTGTGTGTTGGGTGTGTGCGTGTGTGTGTTGGGTGTGTGTGTGTGTATTTGTGTTGGGTGTGTGTGTGTGCGTGTGTGTTGGGTGTGTGTGTTGGGTGTGTGTGTTGGGTGTGTGTGTTGGGTGTGCGTGTGTGTTGGGTGTGTGCATGTGCGTGTGTTGGGTCTGTGTGTGCGTGTGTGTGTGTTGGGTGTGTGTGTGTTGGGTGTGTGTGTTGGGTGTGTGTGTGTTGGGTGTGTGTGTGTTGGGTGTGTGTGTGTTGGGTGTGTGTGTGTGTGTTGGTGTGTGTGTGTGTTGGTGTGTGTGTTGGGTGTGTGTTGGGTGTGTGCGTGTGTGTGTTGGGTGTGTGTGTGTTGGGTGTGTGTGTGTTGGGGGTGTGTGCGTGTGTTGGGTGTGTGTGTGCGTGTGTGTTGGGTGTGTGTGTGTTGGGTGTGTGTGTGTGTTGGGTGTGTGTGTGTGTTGGGTGTGTGTGTGTTGGGTGTGTGTGTGTTGGTGTGTGTGTGTTGGTGTGTGTGTTGGTGTGTGTGTTGGGTGTGTGTGTTGGGTGTGTGTGTGTTGGGGGTGTGTGCGTGTGTTGGGTGTGTGTGTGTGTTGGTGTGTGTGTTGGGTGTGTGTGTGTGTGTGTTGGGTGTGTGCGTGTGTGTGTTGGTGTGTGTGTTGGTGTGTGTGTTGGGTGTGTGTGTGTGTTGGTGTGTGTGTGTGTTGGTGTGTGTGTTGGGTGTGTGTTGGGTGTGTGCGTGTGTGTGTTGGGTGTGTGTGTGTTGGGTGTGTGTGTGTTGGGTGTGTGTGTGTGTGTTGGGTGTGAGTGTGCGTGTGTGTTGGGTGTGTGTGTGTTGGGTGTGTGTGTGTGTGCGTGTGTGTTGGGTGTGTGTGTGTGTGTTGGGTGTGTGTGTGTGGGTGTGTGTGTTGGTGTGTGTGTTGGTGTGTGTGTTGGGTGTGTGTGTTGGGTGTGTGTGTGTTGTGTGTGTGTGTGTTGGGTGTGAGTGTGTGTTGGGTGTGTGTGTTGGGTGTGTGTGTGTTGGGTGTGTGTGTGTGTTGGGTGTGTGTGTGTGTGTTGGGTGTGTGTGTGTGTTGGGTGTGAGTGTGTTGGGTGTGTGTGTGTGTGTTGGGTGTGAGTGTGCGTGTGTGTTGGGTGTGTGTGTGTTGGGTGTGTGTGTGCGTGTGTGTTGGGTGTGTGTGTGTGTTGGGTGTGTGTGTGTGGGTGTGTGTGTTGGTGTGTGTGTTGGTGTGTGTGTTGGGTGTGTGTGTTGGGTGTGTGTGTTGTGTGTGTGTGTGTTGGGTGTGAGTGTGTGTTGGGTGTGTGTGTTGGGTGTGTGTGTGTTGGGTGTGTGTGTGTGTTGGGTGTGTGTGTGTGTTGGGTGTGTGTGTGTGTTGGGTGTGAGTGTGCGTGTGGAATTTGCGTGCTCTCTCGCCCTGTGTTGTGCACAGTTCGGGCACGTGGCGAACCGAGTTTTGATTCGCGCTCAATGGGCCAGCAAGCGGCGACGATTCATCTGAATCGGTCCTGGCCGCCCCCGAGATTGACTCAGCCTTAAATGAGTACCCGTGCAGGAGTGCAAACATTGCCGCGAGGAAGACAAAGGCGGCCGGGCTTGGTGTTGGCCACCCACACCCCTCCTGTGCCATGCCGGCCTTCATAGGCGCTCGCTAACAGCACTTGCCACTAGCAGCCCGCACACCCTGCACATGACGGGGGGAGCTTTATCTGTGTGTGGTTTGCATGCCGGGCGGTACAGATCATCACCATCACCGACATTCATGGGTTCGGCCAAACTTCCCAATGTAGGAATGCAGACCTCGGGCAAACTGTCGGCAGCGGCAGCTTTCCCATGGTGGTTTCCCACGGACGAGCGGGACCCATCACCACCAAAAAATAAAGACAAAGAAGCCCCGTGTAGCCTTCACAGACTGTTGGGGGCAAGTGCTGCTAGCGAGCACCTATTAAGGTCGGCACGGCACACGAGGGGGTGGGTGGCCAGCACCCCACGCCCGGCCGCCTTTGTCTCCCCCAGTGGCGATATTTACTTCACACCGCACCGGGTGCTCATTCGAGGCTGAGTCGACCTAGGGGAGACCCAGGACCCGGTTCAGATAATTATCTTCACCGGCGTTGGCCGCGAGCGGGAACCGACCGCTACGCCAACCGCTTTGCCACCGCTCCCCACAACAACACCACCACCACCACAACCACCACAACCACCACCACAAACAACAACAACAAGAAGAGAATCAGGCGCGCAGCATGGCAGCAGGAGGAGGCTGGGGGGTGGTGGAGAGGCGAAAGTGAGAGTGCAGTGGTGGAGAAATCGTTACGCGGCGGAATGCGCCCGGGAAAGAGGGGCTTGTGGGGGGGGGAGAGAAATCGCAGCTGTAACAGCGAAAGTGCCGGGCGCTTTGTCTGTAATTACAGTCAGACAATGCAGAGGAGGCTTTTCTTGACGGCCGGCCAACCAGTCCGTCTGGTATGTCCAGCAGAACGTGCCGGTCCGCGCTCGCCGCCTCCTCCTCGCCGCACGTGCCGCGCGGGCCAATGGTGCGGTGGGGGGGGGCAGCCACCCCCCCCCCAGCCCCCCTCTCCACCCCCCAGCGGCTCCCACCCCACCGCGGTGCGCTCCCGCCCCTCTCCTCCATGTCTCCCCCCCCCCCCAGCTGATTTCCTGCGGAATGTGGATCACTACGAAACGACGATACCGCAGAGGGTCGACCACAACGGAGCGCCGGTCCCTCCGCCCGAGAGGAACGACGGCCGGGCCCGGCCCAGGAGGAGCGTGGACGGGCTGCGGACAGGCAAGAGCGCGGTCGGGGTCACGGCGGGGTCACGGCGGGGGTCACGGCGGGGGTCACGGCGGGGGTCACGGCGGGGGTCACGGCGGGGGTCACGGTGGGGGTCACGGCGGGGTCACGGCGGGGTCACACGACGAGATGGTGGTGCTGGTGGGGGACACGGCGGCGGCCGTGGCTGTCCGAGTCGGGGAGCCCCTTGTCTGTCCGTCTGCGTGTCCCTCTGCGTGGATGGACAGAGTGAAGAGGAAACTCGGGACAAGAGAGAGAAACGGGGGGGAGAGATGGAGAGACACAGACGCGTTGAGAGACACAGACGAGTTGAGAGACACGGAGAGACACAGACACATTGAAAGACACGGAGAGACACAGACGCGTTGAGAGACACAGCAAGAGAGACACGGAGAGACACAGACACATTGAGAGACACAGACGCGTTGAGAGACACGGAGAGACACAGACACGTCGGGAGACACGGAGAGACACGGCCACATTGAGAGACACGGAGAGAGACAGACGCGTTGAGAGACAGGGAGAGACACGGCCACATTGAGAGACACGGAGAGAGACACGGAGAGAGACACAGAGAAAATTAAATAAACAAATATCTCCTTCCCATATCCTTCTCCGCACACACACAAAATCAGCAATTTTCTCCCCTTACACATCCCATCGGCCACATGGCATTCTGGGAGTGCTCAGTGTTAGCAACATTGACTTGAACACTCGGTTTCAACTTGCAGCGTCTCATCAGCAGCCAGGCTCTTGCTTGGAATACGCATTTTGATTTGGGCTCATACGAGGTGATTATTATATTAGTTATTCTACTTGTTTAGCCAGGAGAGCCTCGCTGAGTCTCAAGACTCGTTTTCAGGAGGGTCCTGCCATGTTTTCGAAGAAGGTAGGGGGGAGGATGGTGCTGCTTCTGCTGCTGTGTGATCCCAATTGAGTCATATTGCAGGTGGCCTTTCAGAACTGAGATGATGGTTGGCCAATGTCGGTGACATTGTGCCGTTTCATTTTAGGCGTGGGAGAAGGAAACCCGTGCAGAGCAGGGGGGAGAGAGAACACGCAGACTCCACGCAGACTCCGCGCAGACTCCACGCAGACTCCACGCAGACTCCGCGCAGACTCCGCGCAGACTCCGCGCAGACTCCGCGCAGACTCCGCGCAGACTCCGCGCAGACTCCGCGCAGACTCCGCGCAGACTCCGCGCAGACTCCGCGCAGACTCCGCGCAGACTCCGCGCAGACTCCGCGCAGACTCGCACACACACAGTGCAGAACAGGCCGCCAGCGTCCACGCCGCACACATTCACGCTCGCACTCGCACACACACTGGCAGAGCAGCCGGGGAGAGCATTCAGACTGCAACACAGAACGGCGCCCAGGGGGGGAATCGAACCCGGAACTTTACCGCTTGTGTGCGGCGTCTGCTGCAGAGAGGAGAGAAGGCAGAGAGAGGGGGAGAGAGAGGGGAGAGAGGGGGGGGAGAGAGGGGACGGGGGGAGGGGGCGGGGGGGGGGAGAGAGCGGGGAGAGAGCGAGGAGGGAGGGGAGAGGGAGGAGAGAGGGGGGGAGAGAGCGGGGAGAGTGGGGAGAGAGGGGGTAGAGGGAGGAGAGAGCGGGGAGAGAGCGGGGAGAGCGGGGAGAGGGAGGAGAGAGGGGGGAGAGAGCGGGGGGAGAGGGGGGAGAGAGGGGGGAGAGGGGGTAGAGGGAGGAGAGAGCGGGGAGAGAGCGGGAAGAGAGGGGGTAGAGGGAGGAGAGAGCGGGGAGAGAGGGGAGAGCGGGGAGAGAGACGGGGGGAGAGTGGCGAGAGAGGGGAATGTTTTAGAGTTATTTTCAGAGTGGGGGGAACCGGGCGGCCGGACACAGCGGGAGGGGGGTGGGGGTGGGGGGGGGAGAATGCCGTTCATAGAGAGAGGGAGGGAGAGATGGGTGGACAGGGGTGGGTGGGTCGGTGGGGGGAAAGAATTTGGCGAGAAATTCACGAGTGGCCACTACTTGCAGGGGGTCGCCAGTTTTGGACGATTCTTGGGGCAGCGGTGGAGGAGAGAGAGACAGAGAGAAAGAGAGATGGGGAGAGAGATACAGAGAGAGAGACAGGGAGAGAGACAGAGAGAGAGACAGGGAGAGAGACAGAGAGAAACGGGGAGAGAGATGCAGAGAGAGAGAGAGACAGGGAGAGAGAGGGAGAATAAAGGAGGGCGGGAGACATCGCGGCCAAGGCTGACATAGGCTCGCTGCCGGAACGTCGAACTTGCGGCCGCGAGATGGAGGAGAGACCCCGTGCAGTCCGTCTAACCGTGCAGACAGCGTGGCCCCGCGTCGCTCCCTCACGCTGCGAGTTTATTTGTTTGAGCGCGAGAGAGGAAGCCAAATACCTTCCAAATTAGCGGAGACCCCTTCTTTTGCCAGCAGCGGCGTGAGCCAGCGATTGCAGGGCTGCGCCTCTACCTTGGCGATGTACCCGGTCCGCCATGGTGGCCACGCTGCTGCACCTGGCTGCCTGGAGCCATCGAGCGAGAGGCAGTCGAGGGGTTGGTGGATCGCACACAGATGGGCTGTGCAACTCCCTTCCTGTGGGTGGTGCCGTATCCCTGGCTCGCCAGGAGAAGGCGGTATCTGTGCCCGTCTGTACGGGGATTGAGCGTTGTCCCCTCGCGCTAAGCGCGGGGTTTTCTCCGGGCGCACCGGTTTTCTCCTCCTGCACGTGTATAATAACTAATCGACTGGGAACATCTTACAATAAAAAACCCCCAATGTAGAAGCAGCGGCGGCAGACAGCCCTGCCTGCGACTCAGCGTGTCTGCCCTGGATAGATGAGTACAACATTATAGACACGTAAAATACCGTGGTAGCCGCAGCGCGCAATCCGCACCGACTTTCAAGAGACCCTTCGAAGGCTCACCACCTCCACAGAGCAGACATGGGTCCCGCCTAAGGTCGAGGCAATGCAGTTTATTGACACGGCCCGTGAGAGCGAACTACCCGGTGACCTCGCCCACCTCATGGTTGGCGATCGCAGACTTTCACCGCTGCCGGCCACGCGAAAGGGCACCGGGGAGGCGGCGAGAGAGGGGAGAGAGGGGAGAGAGGGGATAGAGAGGGGACAGAGCGGGGAGAGAGCGGGGAGAAAGTGGGGAGAAAGTGGGGAGAGAGGCGGCGCGTCGATGGCCCTGCTCTGCCAGTGAGATGTCCGCTCCGGCTCGTCACAGACCCGACCCGAAGGCCCCAACCTCCTCTCTCGCCTGACTCGCGAGCGGCACGCTGGCCACGCCTGCTGAGTACTCGGGCACGTTGTCGCGTCACCGCATTAGCGAGGCGCCGCCGCGGCGCCCGGCGCCCGCTTGCCGCTTCTTGTGGCGGGCGGCCGAGAGCCCAGCGGGTTGCCCCGGTGAGGATGGGACGCTCGGGCAATCGGTGGCGAGCCGGACGGGGGAGCGGCCTCGAAGGACCCCAGCGCCGGGAGGCAGAGGTCGCAACCGGGTACCCGATACCCGTACCCTACCCGATACCCAGCTACCCGTACCCGGCCGGGTACGGGTACGGGTACCCGTTTGCGACCTTGGTGCGGCCGGGTACGGGTACGGGTAAGGAATCAAAACCCGTTTGCGACCTCTGCCGGGAGGTCAATTCGGCGTTGGCCACGATCGCGCTCGGCTCGCCCACGACAGCGTCGCCGACTTCCCCAAGGCCGCTTTTCAGGAGAGGCCTGCCAAGTTGTTGGAGTGGGGGGGGGTGTGCGATGCTACCGCCGCCGCCGCTGCGCGTGATCCCAACGCGGAGAAGGTGAACGGCGCTTGCCCTACGGATAGACTCGTCCCCTGCGTACCATAGGAACGTGGAATATCCACCGAACCACTGGTTCAGTTCCCTCCTTCTGAGCAGGAAATCTCCGTCGGCTGCTGCCCCCCTCTGCTTCCGCTGGACGCACGGTGCACGAACCCCGCGTGTTCGTCCCGCCGACTTCTCGTCTCACGAGACTGAGCCTCCCCCCCCCCCCTAACTGCACCGACCGTGCCGCACTGGCCGCAGCCGCTGCCACAGGACCGGCCTTCGCGCGGAGGCCCGTGTAGGATGGCGCTTCCTCCTTTGGCAGCCCCCGAAGGGTGCGGAGGCCGTCGCGGCGAGAGCAGTCCGGGCTTGGCACTCGGCGCCCGGCGACTCGACGCGATGAGGGGGGAGGTCCTTT